>NC_080194.1:73528712-73843295 GCF_030028045.1 Hippopotamus amphibius kiboko
TGTTTGTTGCTTTTCTCTTGCTGCTTTTAATATTTTTTCTTTGTGTTTAATTGTCGTTAGTTTGATTAATAGGTGTCTTGCTGTATTTCTCCTTGGGTTTATTCTGTATGGGACTCTCTGTGCTTCTTGGACTTGGTTCATTATTTCCTTTCCCATGTTGGGGAAGTTTTCCACTAGAACCTCTTCAAATATTTTCTCAGACCCTTTCTTGTTTTCTTCTTCTTCTGGGATGCCTATAATTCGAATGTTGGTACGTTTAAGGTTATCACTGAGGTCTCTGAGGCTGTCTTCTAGTCTTTTTATTTTTTTTTCTTTTTCCTGCTCTGTGGCGTTTATTTCTCCCATTCTATCTTCCAACTCACTTATTCGTTCTTCTGCCTCAGTCATTCTGCTGGTTAGAGCATCTAGAGTATTTTTAATTTCAGTTATTTTGTTATCCAGTGCTGTTTGTTTTTCTGAGTTCTTATGAACTGTTTCTTGTACTTTCTCTATTTTGTTATTGAGATTTTGTATCATTTTTACTATCATTACTCTAAATTCTTTTTCAGGCATTTTTCCTATTTCCTCCTCATTTATTTGGTCTTGTGGGTTTTTTTCCTGCTCCTTTGCCTGCATGGGGTTTCTTTGTTTCCTCATGGTTGTCCAAGCTTTTGGGGTTGCTTGTCCTGGTGATAGAGGTGTTTATAGAAGACTGTCCAAGCCTCAGACTAATGTCCAAGTATTGGATTAAACGAATATTCAGTCTAGGAAACACATACATGTATAAGACACACAATTATTGAATCCGTTAGGACATAAGGCTCTAGAAAGACCTGACAGAACCCCAGTGTGCTATCAGATATTCAAAGAGAAACCCAGCAGAAACTGACAACTGAAACAGAACAAATCAGAGACAAAAGCAAAAGCAAACAAACAACAAATAACACCCTACACATACAAACATCAATCCAGGGAGATTTTGTAAGCTAGGATCAAATATAGAAATGAGCTGGAGTACCACCAGAGAGAATGGAGATTCTCAGAATGTAATTAGACAACTGTACTAAGAACTAAGATAAAGACAAAAGCCTAATATTAATACCAAGGCAGTGCATCATCTGGAGAATAGAGCAAGGAGTCTGAGCAGACCGATAGTGTTGCTTATAAGTATGTTAAGATAAAATACACTTAAAATGGCTGGAAGAAAGGGGAACAGAAGAGCGCAATGTGGTTGGAAATATGCAAAGAAAAAGAAAGGAATAGAAGTGTATAAAAGAAAGGGATGAAAGGAAAGTATGAAAGATATTTTCTCCGTACTACCAAAAACTTAGCTAGATATAGAAGTATATAAAAAGGCAAAAAAAAAAAAAAAAAAAAAAAAAAAGAATAAAAAATATCCTTAAAAAATTATGTTGTAAAACTTGTAGATCCCTTAGGGCTAAGATCGTATTTAATAAATCAAAAAAAAAAAAAAATCCAGAACTGATCCCAGAATGGACCAGTTCAATAGGTATTGATACTACTATTTCTGTGTCCTTAGCGTCTCAGCTGTAAGTGTCCTTCTCCTTGCCTTGGGTTTTTTTTTTTGCGTTATTCTGTGACCAGCAGAGGTTCCTTTATTGTTCGTCTGTAAGCCTCAGTGTGTGGGGAGGGAGAGGGTACAATAGTGGCTCCTTCTCCTGGGAGGGAGTGAGCAGTGGCGCACTGTTGTTTCAGTCAGGCTTGGAGGTGCCTGTTGCAGAGGGCGCTGGTGGCTCAGGCGTACACAGAAAGTCTTAGAGTTGGGCCTCTCTCGGGGTTTTTTCTTTTTGATGCTGGTTTTTTTTTTTTCTCTCGGCAGCCTCCCTGCTGCTGGCGTTGCAAGGAGTTTTAATCTAGCCCCGCCCGAGTGCCTGAGGGTGCTTGTTATCCCTGAGCGCCTTAGGTGGCCCGCAGGGCATCTCTCCACTGCCTGTTGCAGAGGCACGGAAAGAAAGGGAGAGGCTATGCGCGCGGCTCCTCCTCCCCGCCCGGGAGCCTGCAGCCTCCAGCCGCCATCATGGCCGGGCAGCTCTCAGGGACGGGCACTCCTCTCCGCGGACCTCCTCCCTCCTGTCCTCTCGGTCCGTCACCCTACCGGCAACAATGTTTCTCCCCCTGAACCAGCTCTCCGGTTCCCACGCTCCCGCTCCTGGACCCTCCGTTCAGCCGCGGATCAATGTCTCAGTCCGGGAATGCTGAGCTGCGCTGCGGACCCTCCGTATGTTTCTCACTCCCTCCCGTCTGCCACAGCTCCGCCGCTTCACCCTCTTTGAGCCCTCGTAGATGCCTCCCTACCGGCTATGTCGGGCTCCCCGCAGCCCTTTCTGGTGTCCGAGGCCGTCTGCTGGTGTTCAGCTGGTTCTCTGTGGGAATGACTGCGTCCTTCCGTGCATTCCCAACGCCTCTGTGGAGAGGGATGTACTCCACGTCACTCTACTTCGCCGCCATCTTTTTCTCCGGCTATGTTGTAATATCTTTTTTGGAGAATGTTCTGTCTTTATTTCTATTGGATGTTTGGTCCTTTTTATCCTCAATTAAAAGTCATTTTTGTATCAGGGATATTAAACCTCTATCCTTAGCATATGTCACAAATATTTTCACAATTTGATCTTCTGCTTTGGACTTTGCACATGGTATTTTTTGCCATGCCAAAGTTTTTATTTAATTAGCCAATCATTTGTTACATCTGGATTTTGAATCATAGTTACAAATACTTTCCCCTACACTGAATACAGAATAATTTACACGTTTTCTCCCACTACTTAGAAGATTTCAGTTTTTACATTTAGGTCTCTAATCAATTTAGAACATATTCGTGTGTATAATGTAAGGTACACATCTATTTTATTTTTTTCTAAATATCATTTATTAAAATATTCATCTTTTGCCCCAGTGCTCAAAGATGCCATTTCTACCATACACTAAACTCTAATACAGGCTTGGGTCTATTCAAGCTTTTTCTTTTAAATTCCACAGTACTATCAAAATATCTGTACTCTACTATTTTACTGAGGCAGGTTTTGCAGTATGTTTTAAAATACAGGAGGATTAGTACATCCTTCTAGCTCTTCTTTTTTAAAGATTTCCTAGTATCTTCACAGGTTTCTGTTTTCATATGAACGTTAGTATCAACTTGTCTAATTAAAAAATACTTATTGGTATTTTTATTAGTATTATTTAATAGATTAACTTAGATATAACTGACATCTTTAAGTTGGCTTAAGTTATCCAAGAACAACTTTTCATTTGTTCAGGTTTACTTTCATGTCTTCCAAAAGTGTTTTAAGTTTTCTTAATACAGACTTTACATATTTCTTGTTAAACTTATTTTTTGATATTCATCCTTTTGGATGTTATTTTAAATGGGATTTTCTTTTCTATTATATCTAATGGGATATTGTTTGTATATATGAAGGCTATTGCTTTTTGTGATAATTTTAAACCTGATAGCTAACTGAACAGTTTTACTGTTTGAGTAATAATTGCTTGCTTGCTAACTGATTCTCTAGGCTAGAGTTTTCAGGAATACCATAATAGCTATAAATATAGTTTTCCTTCTTTTCCAATCCTTAGGCTCTTAATCATTTTCTCTAGTATAAATGCACTGATTATTACCTCCAGTACTTTCTTAAATAGTAGTGGAGACAGACACACTTGCCTTGTTTCGGCCTTCATAGGAATCCTTCTAGTACTTCCATGCTGAGTAAAATACTAGTTTTAGGACTGATATGTGTATATTATCATGTTAAGACACGATTTGTGAAGGGGACATTGACAGTAACACAATAATAGTGGGAGACTTGAACACCCCACTTACCTCAATGGACAGATCATCCAAACAGAAAATAAATAAAGACACACAAGCTTTAAATGACATATTAGACCATCTTGACTTAATTGATATTTATAGGACATTTCATCCAAAAACGACAGAATACACCTTCTTCTCAAGTGCACACGGAACATTTTCCAGGATAGATCACATCTTGGGTCACAAATCAAGCCTTGGCAAATTCAAGAAAATTGAAATCATATCAAGCATCTTCTCAGACCACAATGCCATGAGACTAGATATCAATTACAGGAAAAAAACTGCAAAAAATACAAACACATGGAGGCTAAACAATTCACTATTAAACAACCAAGAAACCACTAAAGAAATCAAAGAGGAAATCAAAAAATATCTAGAAACAAATGACAATGAAAACACAACAACCCAAAACCTATGGGATGCAGCAAAAGCAGTTCTAAGAGGGAAGTTTACAGCAACACAGTCCTACCTTAAGAAACAAGAACAATATCGAATAAACAACCTAACCTTATACCTAAAACAATAAGAAAAAGAAGAACAAAGAAAGCCCAAAGTGAGCAGAAGGAAAGAAATCATAAAGATCAGATCAGAAATAAATGAAAAAGAAAGGCAGGAAGCAATAGCAAAAATTAATAAAACTAAAACCTGGTTCTTTGAGAAGATTAACAAAATTGATAAACCATTAGCCAGACTCATCAACAAAAAAAGGGAGAAGATGCAAATCAACAGAATTAGAAATGAAAAAGGAGAGGTAACAACGGACACCTCAGAAATACAAAAGATCATGAGAGACTACTACAAGCAACTATATGCCAAATAAATTGGATAACCTGGAAGAAATGGATAAATTCTTAGAAAAATACAATCTTCCAAGACTGAACCAGGAAGAAATAGAAACTATGAACAGACCAATCACAAGTATGGAAATTGAGACTGTGATTAAAAATCTCCCAACACACGAAAGCCGAGGACCAGATGGATTCACAGGCGAATTCTATCAAACATTTAGAGAAGAGATAACACCTATCCTTCTCAAACACTTCCAAAACATTGCAGAAGGTGCAACACTCCCAAACTCATTCTACGAGGCCACCATCACCCTGATACCAAAACCAGCCAAAGATGTCACAAAAAAAGAAAATTACAGACCAATATCACTGATGAATATAGATGCAAAAATCCTCAACAAAATACTAGCTAACAGACTCCAACAGCACATTAAAAAAATCATACACCATGATCAAGTGGGGTTTATCCCTGGGATGCAAGGATTCTTCAATATATGCAAATCAATCAACGTGATACATCATATCAACAAATTGAAGGATAAAAACCATATGATCATTTCAATAGATTCGGAAAAAGCTTTTGACAAAGTTCAACATCCATTTATGATAAAAGCTCTCCAGAAAATGGGCATAGAAGGAAATTACCTCAACATAATAAAAGCCATATATGAAAAACCAAAAGCCAACATCATTCTAAATGGGGAAAAACAAAGAATTCCCTCTAAGAACAGGAACAAGACAAGGGTGCCCACTCTCACCACTGTTATTCAACATAGTTTTGGAAGTTTTAGCCACAGCAATCAGAGAAGAAAAAGAAATAAAAGGAATACAAATTGGAAAAGAAGTAAAATTGTCACTCTTTGCAGATGACATGATATTATATATAGAAAACCCTAAAGACTCTACCAGAAAACTGCTAGCACTAATTGATGAGTTTAGTAAAGTAGCAGGATACAAAATTAATGCACAGAAATCTCTTGCATTCCTATACACTAACAATGGAACAGCAGAAAGAGAAATTAAGGAAACTCTCCCATTCACCATTGCAACCAAAAGAATAAAATACCTAGGAATAAACCTGCCTAAGGAGGCAAAAGATCTGTATGCAGAAAACTTTAAGACATTGATGAAGGAAATCAAAGATGACACAAACAGATGGAGGGACATACCATGTTCCTGGATTGGAAGAATCAACATAGTGAAAATGACTGTACTACCCAAAGCAATTTACAGATTCAATGCAATCCCGATCAAATTACCAATGGCATTTTTCACAGAACTAGAGCAAGAAATCTTACGATTTGTATGGAAACGCAAAAGACCCCGAATAGCCAAAGCAATCTTGAGAAGGAAAAATGGAGTTGGTGGAATCAGGCTTCCTGACTTCAAACTATACTACAAGGCAATAGTGATCAAGACAGTATGGTACTGGCACAAAAATAGAAAGGAAGATCAATGGAATAGAATAGAGAACCCAGAAGTAAGCCCAAACACATATGGGCACCTTATCTTTGACAAAGGAGGCACGAATATACAATGGAAAAAAGACAGCCTCTTCAATAAGTGGTGCTGGGAAAATTGGACAGCAACATGTCAAAGAATGAAATTAGAACACTTCCTAACACCATACACAAAAATAAACTCCAAATGGATTAAAGACCTACATGTAAGGCCAGACATTATAAAACTCCTAGAGGAAAATATAGGCAGAACACTCTATGACATACATCAAAGCAAGATCCTTTTTGACCCACCTCCTAGAATCATGGAAATAAAATCAAGAACAAACAAATGGGACCTCATGAAACTTAAAAGCTTTTGCACAGCGAAAGAAACCATAAACAAGACTAGAAGGTAACCCTCAGAATGGGAAAAAATAGTTGCCTATGAAACAACAGACAAAGGATTAACCTCCAAAATATACAAGCAGCTCATGAAGCTTCATACCAAAAAAGCAAATAACCCAATCCACAAATGGGCAGAAGACCTAAATAGACATTTCTCCAAAGAAGACATACAGATGGCCAACAAACACATGAAAGATGCTCAACATCACTAATCATCAGAGAAATGCAAGTCAAAGCCACAATGAGGTATCACCTCACACCAATCAGAATGGTCATCATCACAAAATCTGGAAACAAATGTTGGAGAGGGTGTGGAGAAAAGGGAACTCTCCTGCACTGTTGGTGGGACTGTAAGTTGGTACAGACACTATGGAAAACAATTTGGAGGTTCCTTCAAAAACTACAAATAGAACTACCATATGATCCAGTAATCCCACTCCTGGGCATATACCCAAAGAAAACCATAATCCCAAAAGAAACATGTACCATAATGTTTATTGCAGCACTATTTACAATAGCCAGGACATGGAAGCAATCGAAATGCCCATCAACAAATGAATGGATACAGAAGATGTGGCATATATATACAATGGAATATTACTCAGCTATAAAAAGGGATGAGATGGAGCTATATGTAATGAGGTGGATAGAACTACAATCTGTCATACAGAGTGAAGTAAGTCAGAAAGAGAAAGACAAATACTGTATGCTAACTCACATATACGGAATCTAAAAATGGTACTGATGAACTCAATGACAAGAACAAAGATGCAGATGCAGAGAATGGACTGGAGAACTTGAGGTTTGGGGGGGCAGGGGGTGAAGGGGAAGCTGAAACAAAGCGAGAGAGTAGCACAGACATATATATACTACCAACTGTAAAATAGATAGCCAGTGGGAAGTTGTTGTATAACAAAGGGAGTTCAACTCGAGAACAGAAGATGCCTTAGAGGACTGGGATGGGGAGGGTGGGGGGGAGTCGAGGGAGGGTGGGGGGGAGTCCAGGTAGGGAGGGAATACGGGGATATGTGTATAAAAACAGATGATTGAACTTGGTGTACCTCCCAAAAAATAATAAAGTAAAAAAAAAAAAAAAAAAGACAGGATTTGTGAATTTCTATTTTCTTGAGTTTTTCTTTTTAAATTAGAAATGGTTGCTGAATTTTGACAAAGGCTTTTACAGCATCTATGGAGATAATGATGTGGATTTTCTTCTTAATTAATATAGTAAATTGCATTAATGGATCTCCTAAATTTGAATTATCTTCCACTCTGGGAACAAACTTCAGTTGTCTTGATGTCTTATTTCCCTAATGAGGGACTATATTCTGTTTACTATTTACTACTTTTAAAAAGAAGAAAACACAGAGTTAGATAAATTTACATATCTTGTTTAATAATACATACCCCCAAAAATCCTTTAAAACCAAAA
This sequence comes from Hippopotamus amphibius kiboko, assembly GCF_030028045.1. Taxonomy (NCBI): domain Eukaryota; kingdom Metazoa; phylum Chordata; class Mammalia; order Artiodactyla; family Hippopotamidae; genus Hippopotamus; species Hippopotamus amphibius. Next base: position 73,536,591 of record NC_080194.1, read on the forward strand.
GATGTTTTATTCTTTTTTTTTTTTATTTTTTTTATTTTTTTGGGGGGTACACCAGGTTCAATCAACTGTTTTTATACACATATCCCCGTATTCCCTCCCTTCCTTGACGCCCCCTCCTCGAGTCCCCCCCACCCTCCCTGCCCCAGTCCTCTAAGGCATCTTCCATCCTCGAGTTGGACTCCCTTTGTTATTTTGTTCTTTAAGTTTGGCACAAATTCATCTGATAGCAAAACCTGACCTAATTGGACATGAGGCTATTTATAGTGATTATTCACCCGAGTTAGTGTGAACATTCACACGTTAAGCAGCAATGCAGATAGGCTCACCGACAGGGTGCTGTCCCAGGTTTTGGTGGGCTTAGTATACTGCAGCAAACACAACCTATTACTTTTCTAGAATTCAAGAACAATCTGAGTTCAGAAATACTTATGGTTCTAAGGATTTGGATAAGGACTTGTTAATGTATATTTGTGATATAAGTGGAAGAAATTAAAGCAAGGAAATTGAGCTCAAGGGCTTTCTCTGAACTTCATAGAATGTATTTTATAAGGATGACTTTCCATGAAGAGATACTGATACAGAGAGACTTGTCTAAAAATTATCCCCCCAACTTTCTTCACTTGGAAGAAGGTTACAGGAAAAAATAATTTAGAAAATATGTTCCTCCATATATTCACAAGAATATTAGAAGCGGGAAGATTACTGTATGTGGAATAGCTTCTCAAATCATCATATTTGTATAAAGATCAAAAAATAACTTTAGGTCTTTAACATGCAAATGAAATCACTTAATAAGACACGGATCCTTGTTAAGAGAGAACAGAAAATCCTCAAACTCAGAGTGACAAACAGGATTCATCTAATCTTGAACCATCAGGAGTAGCTGCCTGGATTCTACTTGTCAAGGACAATACAAGTAGTTGTATTCTACTGGGGAAGAGCTATAGCACCTATACATGCTATCACTTACTTAAAATCATATATATAAATATATACTATTTTATATATGTATACTATTTTAACAATAATACATACATATATAAGATATATACTATTTTCTTTCTTCCTTCAACACCATCTCTGAGATGTAAGGACTAAATATCCCTCCTTCTCTCACACGATATGCACATTCCTCCACTTCCTGTGTCCATTGGTTTTTTTGTTTGTTTGTTTGTTTGTTTAATTGACTGTGCTGGGTCTTTTTTGCTGTGCGTGGGCTTTCTTTTTAGTTGTGGTGAGTAGGGGCTACTCTTCGTTGTGTACATGGGCTCCTCATTGCCGTGGCTTCTCTTGTTGCGGAGCACGGGCTCTAGGCGTGTGGGCTTCAATAGTTGCAGCACATGGGCTCAACAGTTGTGGCTCATGGGCTCTAGAGCGCAGGCTCAATAGTTGTGGCACACGGGCTTAGTTGCTCCGCGGCATGTGGCATCTTCCTGGAGCAGGAATCAAACCCATGTCCCCTGCTTTGGCAGGCGGATTCTCAACCACTGCGCCACCTAGGAAGCCCTGTCCATTAGTTTTTGTTTTTAAAACAAGTACTGAGATATATCATTAAATTCACTCACTGTAAGTATACAGTTTCAGGAGTTTTAGTTAATTTAAAGAGTTGTGCTACCATCATCACAATCCAGTTCTGAGATAATTCCATCACACCCCAAAGTTCCCTTATGCCTATCAGCAGTCAACAACCACTCTAAACCCCAAGTAACTAATTATTTGCTTTTTATCTCTATAATTTTGCCTTTTCTAGAAATTTCATATGAATAGGATCATACAATCTGTGGTCCGTTGTATCTTTTGGTTCCTTTCACGTCCCATAATGTTTCTGGGGTTCATCCATGTTGTTACATGTATCAGTAGTACTTACAAAAAGTATCATTCCCTTTTGTCTGCTAATAATTTACTCAGTACATCTGTACTGATATTCATTCACAATATTAGTCCTTAATTTTCTTTTTTATGGCATTTTATTAGGTTTACATAACAATGTTGTTTGCCTCATAAAAAGAATTTGGAAGTTCTCCATTATTTATGCTTGAAAAAATTTATGCAGCATTGGGACTATCTGGTCTTTGAAGATTTATTAGAATTCTCTGTGCAACTATCTGGACCCAGTACTTTTTGTGGAGGAATTCCTTAATAAATTACTCTATTTCCTATATAGAAAATGGTCTGTTCAAAGCTTTCTATCTTTGGGGTCATTTCTGACAAACTGTATTTTCCTAGGAAATTATCTAATTCTAAATGTATTTATTTACATAGAGGTTTTAAATTTTTTCCCCTTTGTTTCAGTGGCTATTTCCTCTTTATCATTTCTTATTTTAATGTTTATGTTTGCTTCCTTTTTTCTAAAGTTATCTAGTTGTCTACTTTTTCTTTAAAAAAAAGATTTTGATTCATTAATTAGAACTACATTTTTCTGTTCTCTATCTTGTTACTTTCTGCTTTTATCTTTATAATTTTCTCCCTTCAACTTTCATTTGGTTTATTTTGCAGTCTTTTTCTTGCCTTTTGAGTTGAGATTTTAATTAATTTTTCACTTTTCATTTTCATCTTTTATTATTATTATTTGTTTAGGCCTATGGATTATCCTCTGATGGCTGCTTTACATAAATCCCCAAAGATTCTGATATGCAGACTTTTTGTTACAACTGTATTTTAAGAATCCTGTAATTTCCACTTCTATTTTCCCTTTAAACTAAGAGTTAATAGAAAATTTAAAATTTCAAAGAGGAAGAGTTTTTTACGGTTTGAATTTGTTGTTAATTTCTAGCATGGATGCACTGTGACCTGAGGATGTTTTAATATTTCTACTTAATAGAACTTACTGTTTTGTTTTTATGAATCTCCTTTGTGTACTTCAAAAGAGGGCATATTCTCTATTATCAGGGTGTAAAGTTCAGCATAAAGCTGTAAGATCTACTTTGCTGGTTATGCTCTTTAGGTCTTCCAGATATTGTTGATATATTTTGTTCAGTTCACCTGTCTTGTACTAAGTAAGGCACATTAAAATCTTCTATTATTCTTATGTTTCTATTTTTTGTATCTCAGTTTTTGCCATATAATAATGGTGGTTGTATTATCTGGTACAGAGATACTAAAAACTGTTATATTTTCACTTTGAATCACGGTCTCAACATTAAAAACACCCTTCTTTGTCACACAATGCTTTCTGAAGGGAATTCTACTTTATATGATATCAGGATCACTACCCCTGCTTTCTTATTTCCGTTTCTAACTTTTCTGAATCATTTTGTTTTAGCTGTGTCTTTTTTTTTTAATTTTTGTAAAATATTTTAATCAGTGTTTTTTAAGAAATCATTTCTTTATTAAGAGAGGCAAATACTACAGAGACATAGGAAATTGGCGCTGAGGATAATATCACATTTAGGGATCAGGAACTCACGTGTGCCCTTTAGAGACACGTTTCAATAGAAAGGGCAGCAGAAGATTTTAAGTGACTAATTAGCAGGAGGATGGATCACTTGGGGGAGTGAGAGAGTGGAAGGGATTTTTTTTTTTTTTAGATAAAGGTAAGAGGCACATTTACTGAAGAAGGGAAGGACAGTAAAGAGGAAAAGATTGAAGACTGGTGTAGAAGTGGGAATTCTTGACTGAGCAGGGGATAGAAAAGGGGCAGGAGAGCATCGGGCTAGGGAAGCATGAATGTGAATGTTAGCCTTGAAAAGCCAAAAGCAGGGCCCTGTCTTCTAATACAGAGGGGAAGGGGAGGAAAAACAGGAAATGACGCTGAGAGATTTTAAAGCAAATAGAGAGACCTTGCGGGATCTCAGTTTGAATGGTTCAGGAGGTCACTGAGCTTAAGGAAAGTTTAAGAAGATCTGTGAAAGGCAGAAAAGCAGTCTACATGCTTCACCAAACCAAGCCAGGAGTCATCCTCTTAAATCTTAAGTATCAGAAACAGATGAACCTCTCCACGTCAAAAATTTTAGTAGGTCCCAATAGCAACACAAAAGAAGTCACATCTGGGTTCATGGACCTTAACGTTTATAGAACAGGCTAACAGACTGGGCTATTGTAGAGAACATAACAATATATAAATCATAAACCCCTAGCATTCAGGGGGTCTCAAAAGGTAATCTGCAAATGCCAGGTAACACACACGGCTACACACATGCACAAATTTCACCATGCTTTGTAAAGAGAGTTCAGACACCAGGAACTCTTGCATGGAAGGAAAGAGAGCTCCACTTCAGTAGATGGCTGGAAATCAGGTAAGGATGCAAAAGGAAATATGGTTTTACAGGATGAAGCCAGAGGAAAACTGAGTTTCCAAAAATCTTTTCCAGTGTGATTCAGCAGATAAAAAAATGAATCATGTGTCAGGATCCTTACATCCAGTTTCCAGAAGGATAATTTTAAACACCAAGAGTTTAGTCACAGGGAAATAAAAGTTTCCTGCTTCTTTGGCCACATCAAGTCCCACAGGGAACATTAACTACATCAGCTACACCCTTGCTGAGTGCAAATCAGTGACACTAGACCACTAGTTCAGTACCTTCCATCTCACCCTGAAATTCTATTTCACTGAGGTTATTCTTCTAATCACAAAATGCAGCAAAGAGGGAAAGAGCATTAAATGTGGCAGAGATTTAAAGAAGCAACATCCCATCCCACCCACGCCTTTTGCAGTAGAGTTTCTGAGGCTTTTCATCAATTGCAGCTCAAGATGCCCCACGGTCTGAGGAGAAGCCCCTCTCTAGCATAGTTCTCAGCCTGTGGTTACTCAAGAGAAGCACAATGGGGTGGATTGCTGTGCACAGATAAATCACAGCCTGCCACACCCAGTACCAGAATTCCCCGGATGGGACCACACCTGAGGCACTGAGCTCCAGTGACAGAAAATAGGTAATGAAAAGGACAGCAAAGGAGGTGAGAGCAAGGAGAGCCTTGATGTGCACCTGGGAGCTGGAATCATGAAAGCCTGAGATGGGTAGGAAGATGTTTTTGGTGTGTCTTCCCAGAGATGTAATGAGCAAAACCATGCCAGCGATGAAGATAACAGTAGGGACTGTCCAGGTAACAATTTTCAAAGAGAAGGAATAGAGTCTCTCATATGTTTTCATAGCATTCCCAGTGACATTCCAAGATTGCAGACCCCTCTTTAAATAGTTCTGATAGCTGTGTCTTTTGTATACAGCATAAAGCTCAGTCCTAATTGCTAATCAAATTCAAAAATCTTTTTCTTTTGATATTCGGTTAAGCTGATTCATACTGATTCATATGACTGATGTTTAATCTCAACTCTATCATATTGTTTTATTATAACTGTTACATATATTACTTTATATTTAATGTATTTCTCTAACTGAAATGTCTTTTTTTGGCACTTAAAAGAATTCTTTTGGTATTTAGCAAAGAGGCTTTTTTGGCCTAGGGGTTACTTTTGTACTTATGCCTTTTATAGTACCTGCAGTTCTCCCCTTTTCTTTTCTTACTTAACCTTTTACTATCTGGTTTGTTACTTTTAGATTATATTCTTCAATACTCAACTTACTAGACAGGAAAGAGTCAATAAACTTATTCTACTTTGCCCTTTCCTTCTCCCATTTAAAAAACTGCATTCTCTCTACTTTACTAGACCATATAATGCCCATATACTATTCTTTGGTTCTTACCCCATCTCTGCTTTAGTTTTAGATCTATAGTTAAGTGTATTAAATGCTCATCACCAGACATTTTGCCCAAGTTTGCCCAGTCTTCTCTTAGTTGGATGAACATAATTCTCTAGTATAATGCAGTCAGTAGAACTTTCTGCAATGAAGGCGATGTTCTATATCTGCACTGCCCAATACGGTAGACAAGCCACATAAGGCTACTGTGACAGAAGAACTGAAATTTACATTTTATTTAATTTTCATTTATTTAAATTTAAATTGCCACATGTGGCTAACAGCTACTAAATTAGACAGAGCAGTACTCGTGGATTCATCAGGAAGGAGTCATGTGAACAGTTTTCAATGAGTACTTGTATGTTTAAAACTGTTTTTCTCAACCTGGATAACTGAAAAAGAATTTGGGTGGAAAATAAAATCCTTGGTTTGCACTAGAAATGCCGTTCCACTGATGCCTTTCTTTTCATGTTGCTGATGAGGTCTAGTGCCAGCCAAATTTTCTTGCCCTTATAAGTAATCTGATATTTTCCCCTAAAGCTGTGAGGATTTTTTTCATTTTTAAAATCCAGTAGTTTTACTAGTCTCTTTCAGAGTTGACCATTCCAAGTCAGTTTTATGAGACAAAAACGGACCTTTCAATATCCAGATTTGGGTCTTCTTCCATTTCCAAAAAGTCTTTCAAATTAATTTTAAAATTACAGTTTTAAATATAAGATCTGTTTCACTGTTTTATTTTCCTTCTTCAGGGACTCCAATTACTGCTGTGTTGAATCTTCTTTGCCTGACTTGCATTTCAATCACTTTCTCTCTGACCCTATTTATTTCTTTATCTCATTTTCATTCTCTTGCTTGTTTCTCTGTCTTTCTTAAATAGCCTTTATTAAATACTCAACACATTGTAATTCAGGCTTAATTTCTTTCCTAAGTTTAATCAACTCTAATTTTATTTCTTTTGTGGGGTGAGGGAGCTGTTTCCATTATTAGTTTTCATTTTTTTAATTAATTTTTACTGGTGTTATTAGTTTTTAAATTTTTATTCATTTTTTGGTTTGAGGCTAATTCAGTTAGGAGTATTGTGCTGCAGTTTCTTTCTGCTTTATAATTAGTTGTGGGGAAAGAACGTCCATGAGCCAAAAGGTACGGATTCTCATTTTCTATTTTCTTATTACAGTAACTTTGCATGGATGTAGACTGATTCGGGGGGGTCCATTTTGTGGAAAGAGTAAAGGTTTGGGGTGGCTTAAGAGATTCCTAGTTCAAGACTGCCCCCTTCTGCATAATAAAGGTTAGTGTCTCTTTTCATATATATATTTATTTGTTTTGGTGGGGGTGCAGGGAGAAGAGTCTAATGTATTTTACCGTTGTTTTGTTTCAGTAGGATCTTAATTCCTCCCTCTAATTTCCTTCTTTCCCTATACTTACACATTTCCAAAGGCTATCTTCCTCTTTCTAGTTATTTCTTTCCTAGAAGTAATACCTTTCCAAAACTGCCACTTTAGGTCTTATACACTATCAAGACTTTTACTGTGTACTTTACTTTAAAGTATTGTGTACTTTAGCTCGTACTAAGATTTACCAGGTCTTAGAATGTTTCCAGGAATTCCAGGAATCGTGAAGCTTTCTCTTTCTGTTGGTGTTTTGTCAGATTAAGCCCTCAACTCTTCTTTCCTCTTTTCCATTAGTTTTTGGGTTTTTTTAAATTTTATTTATTTATTTAGCTGCATTGGGTTTTCTCTAGTTGTGGCGAGCAGGGGCTTCTCTTCGTTGCAGTGTGCGGGCTTCTCAGTGAGGTGGCTTCTCTTGTTGAGGAGCACAGGCTCTAGGCATGTGGGCTTCAGTAGTTGTGGCACACAGCCTCAGTAGTTGTGCCTTGCAGGCTCTAGAGTGCAGGCTCAGTAGTTGTGGCACATGGGCTTAGTTGCTCCACAGCATGTGGGATGTTCCCAGAGCAGGGATTGAACCCATGTCCCCTGCATTGGCAGGCAGATTCTCAACCACTGCGCCACCAGGGAAGTCCCTCCATGTAGTTTTACAATCTCCCCAAGTCTAAAACATTAAAGACAGTTCTGTTAGATTGTGGTGTTTATTTCTTGTTTAAAAATGATTTACATTCATAGTATTCTTTTTCTCTTAGTAATGATGAAAGTGTGGGCTAAGTGTGGTTTTATCTACTTTTCTTCTTAATCTGTGTGGTTTTCTAGGAGGAGGAGTGGACAAATTCTAACTCAGGAGGTCAGTATTATCCTAAAGCAACTTGGAAGTCCCTCAAATCTTTTTATTCTTATTGTTATTACTGACTATGATTTGTTGGTATCTTATAAACATTCTGAAAACACCCCAGGAAATAAAGCTAAGTTTGTGGACAAGTCTTCCTTTTGAAGATGAATTAGTAACTTTCTCAAAACACCACACATATGAGAAACAGATTCAGAAATTAAACTTTCTCGTATGCAGTAACTAATATAATTATATAAAATCTGATATGATATACTATAGCTTACAGTTTTGTGGTAATTAGAAATCCTTCCTGCCCACGTGTGAATAATATCTACCTCGAACTAAAACAAATTTTTTTTAGTTTAGAAAGTTACATAAAAGAAACAAACTAAAATCTACTTTCTTTGCTATTTTTGTCTTTATGATGATAATGCAAGAAAATGAATGAGTGATTTTCCCATCTTAGGCTGTGGTAAAGTTCACTCATCCCTCCATGTAACATTTCTACCACTACCTTGCCAAACAACAGGGATACAAAGATAACTAAGACACAATCCCTATCTCACAGTCAAGCAGAGGAACAGGAGTAAGTTGCAGAAGGTTAGATACAGTAGAATATCCTTTACAAAAAGTTTTAAAATATGTGAACCACGTTTTTCATATTTTAAAGGATACATACATATATAGTATAGATAAAATGTGAGAAAATGATAATCAAATTCAGTATCTAGGTTAACTCTAGTAGGGTGAGCTGGGAGGAAGACAGGAATAAAATCAGGCAGGAATATAAAGGGAGCTTCAAGTTTATAGTAGTTTACTTCTTTAAAAAAGAAAAGGTAAGAACTGAAACAAATATTGCAAAATGTTAAGATCTGACAAAGAAGGATGGTAAAATACATAGATATATTTGTTATATTATCCCTGTTCTTTTCTGGATGCTTGAAATATCTTGTTATTTTTTAAAAAAAATTATCCAAAATACAGTTCAAATACTGGCAAGATTTGTGGAGTTTTAATTCAGAAGTTTCAGAATATGCTCGAGTTATATAATAAACAACACAAAATCAAGAAACAATTTCAGGAATGAATGAGAAAAACAGTCTGCCTGAATACTATACATCATTTCTTTCCCACATCATTTTTTAGATGAAGTGTTATACATACCTGTGAGTGCTAAATAGGAAGCAATGTACCGCTTTTCCAGTCCACCTTTAACACTCTGAATTGCACCAAAAATTGGAGGTATAATCATAATCAGGTTACTCACTGTATTCCCTACAGGAAAAAAAAAAAAACACAAGAAGATAATAAGATTAACCAATACTACTTTAAATAAAGATATACACAGTGAGCCCTTAGCAAAAATTAAGTAGGTGACTTTCTAGAAAGATGATGGAAAGATATTTACAAGGTGCTAAAGGAAAATAATTCTCTAATCAACAAAAATTTCTTACAAAAAACCGAAGTAAAATAAAGATACCTTCAGACAAATGAAACTTAGAATTTTCAACCAGAATATCCATTAAAGGAAATTCTAAATTCTCAAGGTAAAAAGCAAAGGTATCTCAGAAGGAACCTCAAAGATACCACAAAAAGTGAGTTGGAAAAAGCAGCTTACACCAATGCTACTGAAAGGGTGGTCCATGGATAACAGTATGACAAGATAAAATACAGAATTTAGTTAATTTGTCTCTTGAAAGGAATGACAACAAATCAGAGCTTGCATTTTGCATCTCTTCTTAAAGTTTAATTTTTGTGGTAATGTTTTTAGTTTCTAGTTTCCGTTTCTAATAAAACACAAAAGGCAATGGATCTTGATCTGATTTTTGATCCTCTCTTTACAAAAACAAAGCTGAAACATGAATAGCAAAGAAATGATACAAACCGTAATAGCAGAAATAAGTAGTAAAATGGAAAAAAAGATGGCTAAACTATTCTGTACATTGATTCTGGGTAATATTTTATACATTTATTCTGGGAATAAAGTGGCACAATACATTCAAAATTCCAAATTTGTGACTTCCAACATAGGAGCTGATATTAGGACAAATACCAATCAATGGACATATATAAAACACTCTACCCTACAACAACAGTACATACATTCTTCTCAAGTGCAAATAAACATTTTTCAGGATACAGCATATGTTAGGCCATAAATTAAGTCTCAACAGACTTTAAAAGACAGATACAAAGCATCATACGAAGTATCTCCTCCAAGCACAAAAAATGAACTTAGAAATAAATAGAAGGAAAACTGGAAAATTCACAAACTTGTAAAAAATTAAACAAAATATTATTAAATAATCAATGGATCAAAAAAGAAATTACAAAAGAAATTAGAAAATACTTAAGAGAGTAATTAAAATTAATACACAACATAGCAAAATGAATGGGATGTAGCAAAAGCAGTGCTAAGTGGGAAATTTATAGCTATAAATGCTTACATTAAAAAAACAAGAAAGATCTTCCAGCTGAAATGAAAGAATGTTACTTAGTTAACATGAAAATATATAAAAATGTATAACACACTGGTAAAGCTAAAAAAAAATAATCAAATTCAGAATACTGTAATACTGTAATATGATGGTGTACTAATCACTTAAGTCTAGTACAAAGATGAAAAGACAAAAGTATTAAAAATAACAATAACTACAATAATTTGTTAGTAAATACAAAATAAAAACCAGGTAAATTGTAATATCAAAAACCTAAAAGGGGGAAATAAAAGAACAGAGTTTTAATATACAAGGTTGTTAGTGTGAAAAAGACAGTTATATCTATAAGCTGTTTTATGTAAGTCTCATGGTAACCATGAAGCAAAAACCTACAGTAGATACAACAAAATACTGTTGTTGGAGGGAATCACAAAGGCTGATGTAAGAGGGAATTGAAGGTATACCACTACAGAAAATCATCAATTCAGAAAGGAAAGCAGGAAGAAGGAATACAGGAACCACAAAACAGCCAGAAAACAATTAATAAAATGAAATTAGTAAGTCCTTATCTATCATTAATTACTCTAAATGTAAATGGGTTAAATTCTCCAATTAAAAGGCATGCAGTGACTGGAAGCATAAGAAAACAGACCCAACTACATGCTGGCTACAAGAGATTTACTTTGGCTTTAAAGATATATGTGGGCTCAAAGTGAATGGATTAAAAATGATACTCCATTGAATTAAAAACCAAAAGAGAACAAAGGTAGCTATAGTTATAGCAGACAAAACAGACTTTAAGCCAAAAACTGTAACAAGACAAAGAAGATTATTATCTAATAATAAAGGGTTAATTCATCAAAAGCATATACCAATTGTAAATATATATGCACCCAAATCAGAGCACCTAAATATATTAAGCAAATACCAACAGATCTGAAGGAAGAAATAGACAACAACTACACAATAACAGGGAAATTCAAAACCCCATTTTCAACAATGGAGAGAATCACCCAGACAGAAAATCAACAGAGAAAAGTTGGATTTCGACTACACTTGAAACCAAATGGCTCTAACAGATATATACAAAACATTCCATCCAAGAGTCAGCAGAGTACACATTTTCCTCAAGCATACACAGAACATTCTCCAGGACAGATCATATAATATGTCACAAAACAAGTACTATAAAATTTAAGAAAACTGAAATCATATGAAGTTTCTTTTCTAACTACAATGGCATAAAACTAAAAATTGACAATAGGAGGAAAATAGAAATTCACAAATATGTGGAAATTAACACACTCCTGAAAAACAAATAGGGCAAAGAAGAAATCAAAAGATAAAAAATATCTTGAAACAAATGAAAATGGAAACACAACACACCAAAACTTAAGGGATGCAGCTAAAGTAGTTCTAAAAGGAAAGTTTATAGCAATAAATGTCTATATTAAGAAAAAAGATCACAAATAAACAACCTAACAACAACCTCAAAGAACCAGAAAAAGAACAGACTAAGCCAAAAGTTAGGAAAAGGAAAGAAATAAAAATCAGAGTGAAAATGAACGCAGAAAAAAAGAGGACTCATAAAATCAGAAAAGAAAGAGGATATTAAAACTAATACCACAGAAACACTCATTGGGGAAAGGTTAGTCTCTTCAATAAATAGTGTTGAGTAAACAAGATAAGCATACACAGAAGAATGAAACTGAACCTCTATCTTACAAATGGAACTCAAACTGGATTAAAGATTTAAGCACACATGAAAGCATGCTCAACAACACTAATCATCAGGGAAATGCAAATCAAAAAACCACAATGAGCTATCATCTCACACCTGACAGAATGGCTATCACCAAAAAGACAAGAGATACAACATTGATAATTATTAGAAAAATGCAAATCAAAACTACAGTGAGATACCATCTCACATTGGTTAGAATGGCCATCATTGAAAAGTCTACAAATAACAAATACACTGTTGGTGGGAACATAAATTGGTGCAATCACTATGGAAAACAGTATGGAAGTTCCTCAAAAAACTAAAAACAGAGTTGCCATATGATCCAGCAATCCTACTGCTGGGCATAAATCCAGACAAAACTATAATTCAAAAAGATACATGCACCCCTATATTCATAGCAGCACTATTCACAACAGCCAAGACATGTAAACAATCTAAATCTCCATCAACAGATGAATGGATAAAAAAGATGTGGTACATATATACAATGGAATATTACTCAGCTGTAAAAAGCAATGAAACTGGGACATTTGTAGAGACATGGATGGACCTAGTGACTGTCATACAGAGTGAAGTGAGTCAGAAAGAGAAAAACAAATAGCGTATATTAACACATATATGTGGAATATAGAAAAATGGTACAGATCAACTGGCTTGCAAGGCAGAAATAGAGACACAGATGTAGAGAACAAACTTATGGACACCAAGTGGGAAAAGCAGGGAGGGTTGGAGGGGAATGAATTGGGAGATTGGGATACCAAATTGTACACTCTAAATATACGCAGTTTATTGTTTGTTAACTGTATCTCAATAAAAGTTCTTTAAAAAAGAAAAGAAGATATGGTACATATATACAATGGAATACTACTCAGCCATAAAAAAAAAAGAATGAACTAATGCCATTTGCAGGAATATGAATGGACCTAGAGATTATCATACTAAGTGAAGTCAGAAAGAGAATGACAAATACCATATGATATCAATTATATGTGGAATCTAAAATATGACAAAAATGAACTTATCTACCAAAACAGAAACAGACTCACAGACATAGAGAACAGACTTGTGGTTGCCAAGGGGGAGGTAAGGTGGAGGAGGGATGGATTGGGAGTGTAGGATTAGCAGATGCAAATTATAGAGAATGAATAAACAACAAGGTCCCACTAAACAGCACAGGGAACTATATCCAATATCCTGTGGTAAACCATAATGGAAAAGAATATGAAAAGGAATATATATATTCCATAAATATATATATGACTGAACCACTTTGCTGTAAGCAGAAATTAACATAACATTGTAAATCAACTATACTTCAATAAAATAAAGTTTTTAAAAAAGACAAGAGATGTGTTGGCAAGAGTGTGGAGAAAGGGACCCCTTGTGTACTGTTGGTGGGATGTAAAACAGTATAGCCACTACATAAAACAGTATGGAGGTTCCTCAAAAAATTAAAAATAGAACTACCATATGATTCAGCAATCCCACTTCTTGGTATGTAACCAAAGGAAATGAAAACAGGACCTCAAAGAGACCCTGCACTTCCATATTCATTGCAGCATTATTCACAACAGCCAAGATATGGAAACAACCAAAGTGTCCATCAACAGATGAATGGATAAAGAAGGTGTGGTATATACATATACAACAGAATATTATTAAGCCATGAGAAAGAAGGAAATCTTGCCATTGGCAACAACTTGGGTGAACCTTGAGGGAATTATGCTAAGTGAAATATGCCAGAGAAAGACAAATACTGTATCATATCACATATATGTGGAATCTAAAAGAGCCAAACTGAGAGAAAAAGAGAATAGAGTGGCAGTTACCAGGGGCTAAGTAAGGGTGGGGGAAATGGGTATTTTCAAAGGGTACAAACTTCCAGTTACATGACTAACAAGGGGATCTACTGAACGGTATTGTGACTATAGCTAACAATACTTAAAAGTTGTTGAGAGAGATCTTAAATGTTCTCAACACAAAAAAAGAAATGGAAATTATGTGACAAGACAGAGGTGTTAGCTAATGCTACGGAAGTAATCATTTTACAAATACGTGTATCAAATCAATAGCTTGTACATTTAAAGATTTATTTTATTATTTATTTATTATTATTATTTTTTATTTTTGGCTGCATCAGGTCTTCGTTGCTGAGCACGAGCTTTCTCTAGTTGTGGCGAGCAGGGGTTGCTCTTTGTTGTGGTACTGGGTTTCTCATCGTGGTGGCTTCTCTCATTGCAAAGCACGGGCTCTAGGCATGCGGGCTTCAGCAGTTGCGGCTTGCAGGCTCTAAAGTGCAGGCTCAGTAGTTGTGGCACATGGGCTTAGTTGCTCTGCTGAATGTGGGATCTTCCCGGCACAGGGATCGAACCCGTGTCCCCTGCATTGGCAGGCGGATTCTTAACCACTGCGCCACCAGGGAAGCCCAACAGCTTATACATTTTAAATTTATATAATGTTATATTTTAATTATACCTCAAAAAAACTAGAATAAAATCCAAAAGGATCAAACTATTCCCAAGTAAATTTACTGAATCCTAGAACAAAATTCAAGACTATTTATGGTAATACAAAAAATATCCAGCACCCAACAAGGTAAGAAGCACAATGTCTGACATCCAATTAAAAATTAGCAGGCAGGGAATTCCCTGGCTTCCCAGTGGTTAGGACTCTGTGTTTCCACTACATGGGTTTCATCCCTTGTTGAGGAACTAAGATCCCACAAGCTGCACGGCAAAGCACAAAAAAAAAGGTTACCAGCCATACAAAAAGGAAGAAACACAACCCAAAATGACAAAAATACTCAAATCAGTATCAACCCAGAACTGATATAGATGTTAGAATTGGCAAACAAGGATTAAAACAGTTCATATAATTCTAGAAAATAAAAACTAACCTACAGTGTCAGAAAGCAGGTCAGTGGTTGTGGGTAGGGCTGGAGTGGAAGAGACAGAAGGATGGAGAAGGACTTATACAGGGATATGAGAAAACTTGGAGATGATGTATCTGTTCACTATCTTGACTGTGGCGATGGTTCACATGTATATACACATGACAAAACTTAATTTGTTCACTTTAAATAGGCACTTTCTATTGCATGTCAACTACACCTCCATAAAGCTGTTTTTTAAAAAAAATTTTCCCTCTTGGGACTAGAATTGGAGGAAAGACTGGTTTCGTTATAAGTCTTTTAGCACAGGCTGGATTTTTACCTATTTTTAATGTATTACTTTAATAAAATAAAAATTAAAGAAAAGTTTAGAAAGGGAATAAAATAGTTTGGGATAATTTCATAGATGTGATAAGATTTGAGCTAGACCCTGAAAGGAGAGAAAGGAACAATAAAATCTCCTGAGCCTATTATTAAGGACCAGGTACTGGAATTCACATTATACATGTGCTAACATTTGCTTTTCGTAACAATCTTGTGAAGTATTATTGCCCCATTAAACAAACAATGAAGTCAGGCTATGGGATTATATAATGTATCCAAACTCTCACAGTAAGAAAATGGTGGAATCAAGATTTTATTCCAGGTCTATCTGTCCTTACAGCCAATGTTCCTCTCCCTAAATGCACTAGCACAACGTTTGCACAAAGAAGATCCTTATTAACATTTAAAAAATTATATCAGAGAGTATTTTATTAAAAATGTTTTAAGTAAATTCCAAATTATACAAATAACAAAGTAATTTGCCTAGGTGAAGTGTGAAAATATAAGGTGGGGAGCCAGACTGAAAGACATATATCCAAACAGCAGTTATCAATAACTTTAAGCAAACCTGTGGAAGATATTGAATATTATGCCATTTAGGAGAGCCCTAGGAGTCAAACTAATGAAAATCTTTACTGATGACTGAGATAAAGAAAATGAAACACGCCCAAAGGTACAGATAATATTAAATTTAGCTGAGATGTCAATACTGTGGAAGTCAGAAATATATTTCTAAAGGAAGAGGAGGGACTTCCCTGGTGGACCAGTAGTTAAGAATCCACCTTCCAATGCAGGGTATGCAGGTTTGATCCCTGGTCAGGGAACTAAGATCCCACATGCCATGGAGCAACTAAGCCCGTGCGCCACAACTACTGAGCCTGTACTCTAGAGCCTAAGTACCACATTAGAGAGAAGCCTGCGGGCCGCAATGAAAGATCCCGCATGTTGCAACTAAGACCTAACACAGCCAAATTAACTATTTAAAAAAAAAAAAAAAGACAAACTGGGACATAGCAAACATTAAATAAATAAATAAATAAATAAATAAATAAATAAATAAATAAATAAATAAATATAAAGGTAGAGGGTATAGGAGGGTCCAACAAACTGCATTACACTCAAGGACAACACAAGGTTTTACAAATTAGAATGAGTAATTGCAGACCACAAATACAGGCTACTGTGACTGACAGAATAAGGACAACTCTGAGAGAACGATTCAAAGACAGAAAAATGACAGTAGACTATTCTTGGGGGGAAAATCTCTATATACTACCTCAAAGCAGTATTTAGAGGTAAAAATGGAAAGAGCCAGATAGAGGCCACCCAACTTCCCTCTGCTTTAATTCAGCTTGTTTTTGGAATGCTTAAGTATGTGTGGAACCCTACTTTAAACAAAACAGAGATCCTAAGCAGTGCAAGAGATACTAAAACAAAGAAGTCATTTGCTTAATATTAATAAATAAAACGTCACATGAGGAATGCATGATTGCTGTCTTCAAATATCAACTTCAAAGTTTAAAGGAATGTTAAACTAAAGGTGAGTGAGGCTTGCTGTGGCTGTAAAACATCAAAATTAAAATCAATGAAGTTATAGAGAAGCATATTTTCACTCAATATAAGGCAAAACATTCTAAAATTAGAGTTGTCCAAAAAAAAAAAAAGAGTAACAAGTCTATGAACTTTTGGTGCAGGGACCATGTCTTAGTCATACCTGTATGCTTTTGACTGGCACCATACCAAGGACAGAGCAGGCACTCAGGAAAGTCTGGTAAAATGAATAAACTCATACATGCATGCTTACTGAAACCTGAGTATACAGCAGTTTCTCCTTTTATCCCCTAGTGTTATTTGCAAAATTATGGGGAATGCCTAGGTGGAGCAGTGGTTGAGAATCCACCTGCCAATGCAGGGGACGTGGGTTCGAGCCCTGCTCTGGGAAGATCCCACATGCCGCGGAGGAGCTAAACCCGTGAGCCACAACTGTTGAGCCTGTGCTCTAGAGCCCGTGAGCCGCAACTATTGAGCCCATGTGCCACAACTATTGAAGCCCATGCGTCTAGAGCCCATGCTCTGCAACAAGAAAAGCCACCACAATGAGGAACCCATGCACCACAATGAAGAGTAGCCCCTGCTAGCAGCAACTAGAGAAAGCCCGTGTACAGCAACAAAGACCCAACGCAGCCAATAAATAAATTAAATAGATAAATAAATTTATAAAACAAACAAAAAAATTATGTGTTTCTTACTGTTTTAACAATGGTTACAGTAGATGGTAGCTTGTTTATTTTAGCATGACTTCACACTTTTTTAAAAAAATGACAAACGTTTATTGAAAAATTTAAACAATTCAGAAAAGTATAAAAAAGTTAAATCATTAAATATCCTAATACCCAGTAATTATCATCATTAATATTTGCTGTTTTTCATATAGATTAATGAGAGATGAATGGATGGGAATTAAGAAAGAAAAGACAAAGTTTTATAGGCTATTAGACACACTCTTTTATTAAAACGTCTTAATTTAACAAAGGAAAGTAAAACTGAATATGAAATGACTAAAAGATTAGAGCCCTGATTTTTACTGAAGCCTGAGCTCCTAGAGCCTGTGCTCTGCAACAAGAGAACAACAAGAGAAGCCACCGCACTGAGAAGCCTGTGCACCACAATGAAGAGTAGCCCTTGCTCACAGCCACTAAAGAAAGCCTGCGTGCAGCAATGAGGGCCCAATGCAGCCAATAAATAAATTAATTTTAAAATAAAAGCTTTATCAAGATATAATTCACATATCATAAAAACAACCCTTTTCATGTGTACAATTCAGTGGTTTATAATGTACTCACAGATTTGTGCAACCATCATCACTATCTAATTTTCTAACATTCTCATCACTCCAAAATGAAACCCCAGACTCATTAGCAGTCACTCCCCATCTCTTCTCCCCACAGTCCTTGGTGACCACTAATCTAATTTCTGTCTCTGGATCTGGCTATCCTGGACACTTCATATAAATGAAATCACACAATATGTAGGCTTTTGTGTTTGTCTTTTCTCACTTAGCATAACATCTTCAAGGTTCATCCATATTGTAGTATGCATGTGTCCAGAATTTCATTCTTTTATACTGACAAATAGTCCATTGCGTAGATATATCACGTTTTTTTTTTAACGTATTTATTTATTTATTTACTTACTTATTGGCTGTGTTGGGTCTTCATTGCTGTTTGAGGGCTTTCTCTAGTGGTGATAAGCAGGGGCTACTCTTCATTGCAGTGCTCGCGCTTCTCACTGCAGTGGCTTCTTTTGTTGTGCAGCACTGGGCTCTAGGCCCGTGGGCTTCAGTAGTTGCGGCACGTGGGCGCAATAGTTGTGGCTTGTGGGCTCTAGAGTGCAGGCTCAGTAGTTGTGGCGCGTGGGCTTAGCTGCTCCGCAGCATGTGGGATCTTCCTGGACCAGGGCTCAAACCCATGTTCCTTGCACTGGCAGGCGGATTCTAAACCACTGTGCCACCAGGGAAGTCTCCCACATTTTGTTTATACATTCATCAGTTGGACATTTGAGTTGTTTTCACTCTGTGGCTATTATAAATGATGCTACTATGAACATTCATATACAGGTTATTGTGTGGTCATGTTTTCAATTCTCTTCAGTATATACCTAGGAGTGGAATTCCTGGGTCAAATCATAATTCTATGTTCATCTTTGTTTTTAGTCTCAGGTCTCTAAATGAATACAGTGCCAAACTCCAGTCTTTTTCTCCATGGCTTTTCTTTCCATTTTACCTTTTCTTTTTTAAACCAAGTTTCACTTGTTTAGATTTCATCGTTCATCTTCATATAGTTTTTTAAGGATTTATATGTGCTGTATTCCCTGACTTCCTGAGTGCTTAAGAATATTGTCTTTTGCCTTTATACTTAGATAACTTAGCTATAAAATTCTGGGGTCTCTCTTTCTTTCAAAAGTTTGTAAGTACTGTGCTGTTGTCTTCCAGATTGAATATTACTATGAAGAAGTCTGACGCTAGTCTGAACTTTTCACTTGCTTTTTTGGCTGTACTCCTGATGAATTCTTTCTTTATACTTGAATCTGTGTATTTAAGTAGCCACTGGACATCCAGATAAGATAGAGTTGCTATACCCATTCTATCTCTATATAAAGCTAAGTAAATATAGTATTAAAGACATTTTTAATCAAGTCAGAGTGACAACTTGAACCTGTAACTGCAGCTGTAGTGATACAGATATAATTTACAATAACCTCAACACATGACACATACCTAGGTACAAATTTAACAAAAGATGTGCAAGACATAAAACTAATTTTATCAATAAAACTCCCAGCAGGTTTTTTGGGTACAAATTGATAAACTGATTCTAAACTTTATATGAAAATTTAAAAGGCCAAGAAGAGCCAACACAATCTTGAGTAACAACAAAACTAAAATATTTATACTACTAGATACCAAGACCTATTAGGAAGAACAGATAAACAAAACAGTAGAACAGGTAAGATTCCAAGAAGAAACTAACATTTACAGTCACCTGATTTATGACAAACATGACCCTACAGTGCAGTATGAAAAGGCTGGTCTTTTCAAAAAAGAGTACTGGATCAACTAGATATTTACATGGGAAAAAAAAAAGAACCTGGACCCCAATCTCATACTTCTTACACAAAAATAAATTCCAGATGTACTGCAGATCTAAATGTGAAAGGTAAAACAGTATAATTTTCAGAAGAAAACATGGGAGAACATATTCACAACCTCAGAGTGGCAAAGAGTTTTTCAATAGGACACAAAAAGGATTAACCACAAAAGCAAAAAGATAAAATGTCAAGCTAAGACTATAAAACTGAGAAGAATGAAAGGTCATTTTTAAAAAGTTGACTTAAAGAATAATAGATACAAAATTGCTTTGTAAATAAGGGGATATATACATGCTAGCTAATTTAACTTTACTGAACAAAAAGAATACACAAAAAAATTATCATGGACTGAAAATTTTTAGTTAAAAAATGCTATCAGTCTGGGTCCAATCAGGAGAGAGAAGCCTCAGAGTAATTTGAACAGGAAAAGTATACTATAAAGAATCATTAATTATAAGAGGGGGACTTCCTAGGTGGCGTATCCACCTGCCAATGTAGGGGACACGGGTTCCAGCTCTGCCCTGGGAAGCTTCCACGTGCCACGGAGCAACTAAGCCCGTGAGCCACAACTACTGAGCCTGTGCTCTAGAGCCGGTGAGCCACAACTAATGAGCCCGTGTGCCGCAACTACTGAAGCCCACGTGCCTAGGGCCCATGCTCCACAACAAGAGAAGCCACTACAATGAGGAGCCTGCGCACCACGATGAAGAGTAGCCCCCGCTCACAGCAACTAGAGAAAGCCTGTGTGCAGCAGCAAAGACTCAATGCAGCCAATAAATAAATTAATTAATTAAAAAAAATTATAAGAGGGAACTGGAGTAATGAGAGATTCGCTGGTAGTAAGTAAAGAGAATGCTATAGAATATAGGAAAAGCAGATGTAAGGAATAGCCACTACTCCTAAGATGGAGATAGAATACTAAAAGAAGAGGTCTCAGCCAGGGCTAAGATGCAGACCTTGTGGGAGAGGGCATGACCATAGCTCACTAAATATCAGAGAGGTTGCTGTGATGCCACCCCTGCTGAGCTTAGTGAACATCCACCTTAGCAACTTGTCCTTAATCTGCCCTCTAGGATGCCAGGGAAAGCTGATCACCTGGAGTGGGGAGCTACTGTCCACTGGGTGCTGCTGACTGCAGTACTGCATGAGCTGGCACTGGAGAAGCTGAGCAAGCTTCAGGATCTGGGCATTGTATGAGACAGAAGCTGGATGAACCTCCTGCACTGCAAGAGCCAGGCACTTAAGAAGCCACCAAGCCAGCACACCAGAACCAGGAAGGAAAACTTCTTCTTGCAATGTCTCTCCAACGCCCTCTACTGATGAAGTTTAACATTCAGCTAGTTGGCAAAGGAAACAAATTTAAAGGACCCAGGTCCATTTTCACATGCAATGAATGATGAATTTGGAGCTGAGAGGTAATAGATTGATAACTATGATTTATTTATTTATTTATTTAGGCTGCATTGGGTCTTCGTTGCTGCACGCGGGCTTTCTCTAGTTGCAGCGAGCAGAGGCTACTCTTCCCTGCGGTGCACGTGCTTCTCATTGAGTGGCTTCTCTTGTGGAACACTGGGCTCTAGGCGCGCAGGCTTCAGTAGTTGCAGCATGTGGGCACAGTATTTTTGGCTCCCAGGATCTAGAGCGCAGGCTCACTAGTTGTGGCACAGGGGCTTAGTTGGTCCGCAGCATGTGGGATCTTCCTAGATCAGGGCTGGAACCCGTGTCCCCTACATTGACAGGCAGATTCTTAACCACTGTGCCACCAGGGAAGTCTCATGATAACTATTATTGATAACAATTATAAAACTATGTTTTTAACAAAACATATGTTTATCATTGCTGGGCCAAACTATGCTTGATGAGGGTTCCCCCAGCACCAAAATAAGAGAGTTTTAAGATGGTAAAGTAATAGATTTTCTCTTCTTTTTTTCATATTTTCTACAATATGGTTATATTGTATCTATAATTTAAAATTAAAATATTAATAATATAAGCAAATGATAGAAAATAAAGACTAAATTTCTTCCACTGAGAGTCTGAGTTTGGGGTGCTTCCAGAAAATTCAATTAAAACAGGGTTTTTTCCAGAAATAAAAACTAGAGATTCATCCATATACCACACAATAGTGTACTAAAACATTAAAGAAAAATCTTTTTTATAGAAGGAATCCTGTTTGGATATGGACTTACAGGACTTTTTAAAAACTGAAAACCATGATATTTTTATACTTCCAAACATAATATCTCTGCATTCTCCCCTCAATACAAATTATGGACAAGGCTGACAACATTTCAATAATTGCAAGATTTCTTAATAGGTAAAGCCATCTTTTAGCAAGCGAAAAGAAAACTCAAACATCAAAAGTATAAGAGAGAAGGTCAGAAGAAAAAGGTAATGTGCAAAAGAGTAAGTTTGAAACAACTCTGAATGAAGATACAGTAGGAAGATGTTTGCTTCAGAATGACAGTAGGTGGAGCCAGTGTACTCAGCAGTCTTAAAAGTGCTCCCATGGGGGGGGGGGGGGAGTCAAGGAAGGGAGGGAATACGGGGATATGTGTATAAAAACAGATGATTGAACTTGGTGTACCCCCCAAAAAAATAAAAAAATAAAATTAAAAATCACTTAAAAAAAAAAAAAGTGCTCCCAAGTTTGACAAAATACATAGGGTCCTGGGGCAACCGAATAGACAATTTAGAGCTCAGTTTTATTTACAATTGTGTAACCACCACCCAGAGCTAAGGATGAAAAAATAGAAACATTAAAACCTGGTGAAGCTGAAAAAGTGATCTATACTGCTTCATTGCCACTGTGAGGAACCCTCCTGCACAGTCAGCGAATGAGCTAGATGAAAGCAGTAACTGGTTTGAGCCTGAAAGCAACCCAGTACTTTCCCCAAAGCAAGTTCATTTTGTCAAATATTTTACTGCTTATGCAAGTTTTCAAATAATGTTAAAGATTCCCAGAACTTCAGAGTCTTTAGAGCTGGAAAAAGACAGGAAGATCATCTAATTTACTCTCAATTATAGAAGGCAACACTGTGTTCATACCTACTACCACTTTCCAGCTGTGTGAACTTAGGCGATTTATTTATGCTTAAGTCTTAGTTTCCTAACCTATAAAATGGAGGAAAATACTATTTAAATAATTAGAATGACTATGACCAAATAATATATATAAAGATTATGTCTGATATGAGAAAGATCCACTGAACATAATATAGGAACTTCCACAACCTTGCTACGTTAAGAATTAAGTGCTGCCTGGGTACTGTCTTGGCCCTTGGATCAACTCAAGAACAGTTGTCACAAGGGAGAAAGTTTGTCTTCCAATCCAGACCAATAACAAGGAAAGTCAAGTACTCTGATTCACTAAGTTAAAAAAAAAAAAATTATATGCATGCATGTTATAGTACTGGCGCTCCTTAGCAGCTTTTAATTAAGAAAGATATCAGAATAAAAACAGGAAACTAATATAGGTATGTCTTACTTTAAAAAGTGATAAACACAAATTCAGTTCAATTTGACAAACATTCATTAAGAATTTTCTGTGGGCAAGGCACTGAGTCAGGAGATAGGAAGAGTTCCTATCCTGAGAAAGTATGTATACAATTTAGTAGGAAAGAGACAGGTAAACAATGAGTAAAGGAGAACAGCAGGACCAAATAGCGTACGGACGGAGAGAACCCAAAAAAGTCTCCAGTAAGGAGGTAGCACTTGAGCTATGCCTTGAAAGAGGGAAAGATAAGAAGGATTTGTCACTACCAATACAAGAAGCACCCTATTTCCTCTGTAGCACATAGAGTAGCTTCAAAAACATTATTTTTTTTCTTCTCAAAAACAGTATTTAATGAAAACTTTTTTCACATTATTTTTTAAAAATACCTAAGTTACACTTTCACTTTATTCCATGTAAGTTATAACAAAAATATTTTAAAATGACATATTGTAAAAATGGAAATGATCATATTAAATTTAAGAGGAAGTACATTTTAGATTTGGGAAGAAAGGTCAGTCATCAAATGAGCTAGATGAAAGCAAGTTCATAGTGGTAAAGATATGAGAGAATTTGGGAGCTCCACATCAATTATGGCTCCAGTAAACTCTAGCCTAACAAGACGGAGGTTATAGGCAAAGGGAAAGACTCATAGCAAAAGCAGCATTACCTGTATATAATACTACTTTGAAGAAGGATCAAAGATGAGAGCTTAACAGTGAGAATAAAGAGTTAACAGATAAGCATGGTGCAGGACAAAAGAGAAGAACAAGGGAAATAAGACAGTCAAACTCTCTGGAGAAGTATTTGATGAAATTAAGATTTTTTAAAAATAATTTCTACTTTCTCTCCTTTTTTATTAAAATGTTTTCAGAGCCCAAATAAATAAAGTTGGTTTTGCCTAATCACCCTACTGAAAATGATCACTCTCTTCTTATAGCACTTACTGTTCTAACCTCTCATCTGGCACTTAGCACAGATTGCCTTCCACAGATAGCTCTCTTTTCACTAAATGAGAATACAGATATTTATGTCGTATCTCCTTAAGTTAAATTTCTTAAGAGCAGTTGCCTTGCATTCAGCCAATCATTCAATAGCACTACTTACTGAACATCTACTCTGAAAGGCACTGTAAGAGAATACAAAGCAAAACCAGACTCTGCCCTCATGCAAATTAAATAAGTATCAAGTTTACTAAATGGTAAAGATATTGAAAACCTAAGAGATATTATTTTAGATGCAGTTCAATTATGATATAATGGAGTCATTCTTTACTCTCAAATTTAACAGATTCATCCTTCATCCAAACTAATTTCACTATAATTTTTCATTCACTCTTCATTTACTTAGAGTTAAAATATATCACTTAAAAATCATGAATGTACAAGTCCTATAAAGTACATTTAAAATTTTAGACTAAATTAACTTTAATAGAAATGCAAGCTATTTATTACTATTAAAATCTTGCCAAAGACACTGTCCACATTTTTATGATTTATTTTCATTAAGTTTTCTACAATGGCATAAAAAATTTCCCAAACTGCCTTAAAACATGCAAAAAATGTTCTTAAAATAGATCATTCTCATACATATTATGCATGAGGGGAAAAAAAAATTTGACTGTTACACCACTGCCAAGTTACTCTGATCAAGATTCAGGGATCCCTCCCCAAAAGATGAGTGATCAGGATTCTATAACCTTTTTCTTTAACAATGTATCATTGCCCTAAAGGGATATACCTCAACATGACAAAGGCTATATATGATAACCCCACAGCTAATATCTTTCTCAAGGGTGAAAATCTGAAAGCATTTCCTCTAAGATCAGGAACAAGACAAGGATGCCCACTCTTGCCACTTTTATTCAACACAGTATTGGAAGTCCTAACCACAGCAATCAAGAAAAGAAAAAGAAAGAAAAGGAATCAAAGTTGGAAAGGAAGTAAAACTGTCACTGTTTGCAACTGACATAATATCAATACTATACATAAAATCCTAAAGACACCACCAAAAAACTACTAGAACTCATCAATGAATTTAGTAAAGTTTTAGGATACAAAATTAATATATAGAAGTTTGTTGCATTTCTATACACTAACAGTGAACTATCAGAAAGAGAAATAAAGAAAACAATCTCATTTACAATCATGTCAAAAAGAATAAGATGCCTGGGAATAAATCTAATTAAGGAAGAAAAGACCTATACTTGGAAAACCATGAAACACTGATGAAAGAAATTAAAGACAACACAGATGGAAAGATATACTGTGCTCATGAAATGGAAGAATTAGTATTGTTAAAATGACCATTCTACTCAAGGCACTCTACAAATTCAGTGCAATTCCTACCAAAATACCAATGGCATTTGTCACAAAGCTAGAACACGTAATTCTAAAATTTCTATGGAAACACAGAAGACCCTGAATAGCCAAAACAATCTTGAGAAAGAAGAACAAAGCTAGAGCTATCACACTCCCTGATTTCAGTCTATATTACAAAGCTATAGTAATCAAAACAGCATGGTACTGGCACAAAAACAGACATATATCTCAATGGAACAGACAGAGAGCCCAGAAATGAACCCACACTTATATGGGCAATTAATCTAAGACCAAGGAGGCAAAAACATACAATAGGGAAAAGACAGCCTCTTCAATAAATGGTGTTGGGAAAATTGGACAGCTACATGCAAAAGAATCAAACTGGATTATTTTTTCATACCATATTAGAAAAAAAAAACTCAAAATGGATTAAAGACATGAAACCATAAAATTTCTAGAAGAAAAGATAGGCAGTACACTCTTTGACATCAGTCTTAGCAATATTTTTTGGATATATCTCCTCAGGCAAGGGAAACAAAAGCAAAAATAAACAAATGGGACTACATCAAACTAAAAAGCTTTTGCACACCAATGGAAACCATCAACAAAAAGCCCATCTACCAAATGGAAAAAGATATTTATACGACATGACTGATAAGGGTTAATATCCAAAATATATAAACAGCTCATACAACTCAACATTAAAAAAAAAAAACTAAAAAATGGGCAGAGGGCCTGAATAGACATTTTTCCAAGGAAGACATACAGATGCCAACAGGCACATAAAAAGATGCTTAGCAGCATTAATCATCAGAGAAGTGCAAATTAAAACCACAGTAAGATATCACCCAACACCTGTCAGAATGGCTATCATCAAAAACAAAACAGAAGAAAACAAAACCCACAAATAACAAATGTTGCTGAAGATGCGGAGAAAAGGGAACCCCCCCCCACACTGCTGATGGAAATGTAAATTGGTGCAGCTGCTGTGGAAAACAGTATGGTGGTTCCTCAAAAAAACTAAAAATAGAACCGCCATATGACCCAGCAATTCCACTCCTGGATATAAATCTGAAAAAAAAAGAAACAGTGATTTGAAAATATACACACATACCCCAATGTTCACAGCAGCACTATTTACAATTGCAAAGATATGGTAGCAATCTAAGTGTTTATCAACAAATGAATGGATAAAGAAGATGTGGGAGTTCCGTGGTTGCTAGTGGTTAGAATTCGGGCTTTCACTGCCTGGGTTCCATTCCTAGTCAAGGAACTGAGATCCCACAAGCCAAGCAGTGAAGAAGGAAGGACGGAAGGAAGGAAAGGAGGAAGGAAGGAAGGAAGGAAGGAAGGAAGGAAGGAAGGAAGGAAGGAAGGGAGGGAGGGAGGGAGGGAGGGAGGGAGGGAGGGAGGAAGGAAGGAAGGAAAGGAGGAAGGAAGGAAGGAAGGAAGGAAGGAAGGAAGGAAGGAAGGAAGGAAGGAAGGACGGACGGGAAAGAGACACTAAAATACTACTCAGCCATAAAAAAGAATAAAATTTTGCCATTTGCAACAGCATGGATGGACTTGGAGGGTATTACGCTAAGTGAAATAAGTCAGAAAGAGAAAGACAAATACTGTATGATTTCACTTATATATGGAATCTAAAAAATAAAACAAATGAACAAACATAACTAAACAGAAACAGATTCACAGATAAGAGAACAAAGAGGTGGCTGCCAGAGGGGAGAGGGATTGGGCGGGGGTGGGGAGGAATAGGTGAGGGAGATCAAGAGGTACAAACTTCCAGTTATAAAATAAATGAGTCACAGGTATGAAATGTACAGTGTGGTGAATACAGCCAACGATTATGTAATATCTTTGTATGGTGATGGATCATAACTAGACTTTTTGTGGTGAAATGTCTAGAAATAATCAAATCACTATGTTGTATACCAGGAACTAACACATAGTGTTGTAAGTCAATTATACTTCAAAAACAAATTCACAGAAAAAGAGATCAGATTTTGGTTACCAGAGGTGGGGGGTGAGGGGAGGGGGAATTGGATGAAGGTAGTAAAAAGGTACAAACTTCCAGTTATACGATAACTGTACTACATTACTTCTAGGGATGTAATGTACAACATGATAAATACAATTAGCACTGCTGTATATTATATATGAAAATTGTTAAGAGAGTAAATCCTAAGAGTTCTCATTATAAGGAAAAAAAATTTTCTATTTCTTTAATTTTGTATCTCTATGAGATGATGGATATGCACTAAACTTATTGTGGAAATCATTTCATGAGGTATCAAAGTCAAATCATTATGCTGTATACCTTAAACTTATAAGTGCTGCATGTCAATTATATCTTAATAAAAGTGGAAGAAAAAAATAAAGAAAAAATATTACCTGAACATTGAACGATTTTTAAAAATGTATCACTGCCTTCTTTAATCTACAAATAGAGACCAATCAATTTAACAAATGATCACACAGTATTATATTATATGGATATATTATAATTTATGTAACCAATTCCTTACTGGTAGACAGTTATTTTCAGGTTTTTACTTTGAAAAAAATGCTGTAAACATCTGTTTTAGTTTCCTGGGGCGACCACAACAAATTACCACAAACTGGGTGACTTAAAACAACAAAAATTTATTCTTTGGGAGGCCAGAAGTCAGAAATCAAGTCAGTAGGGTTGGTTCCTTCTGAAGGCTCTGAGAGAAAACCTGGCCCATGCTTCTCTGTTACCTTGTGGTTGCTGCTGGCAATTCTTGGCATTACTTGGCTTGTAGACACATCACTCCAATCTCAGCCTTTATCTTCACATGGCTTTCTTCTCTCTGTGTCTCCGTGTGTTTTCTTCTTATAAAATTATCAAACACTGGACTTAGGGCCCACCCTAAATCCAGTATGATTTCATTTCAAGATCTTTAATTATATATCCACAAAGACCCTATTTCCAAATAAGGCCACACTCTGAGGCTCCAGGTAGACAAAAACATTGGGGAGCCACTACAACTTTGAACATATTTGTTTATTCATTTTATTATGTTCACAGGATGAATTTCTAGAAGTAGAATCTCCTCGTGGAGAAGTGTCCAGCTTCCTTTTAGTGTTGGCTTCCTAGCCCCTTTTGGAGTGGGTAATGGGAAGTTACAAGATCTTCACATTCCCTCAGCCCCCTAGACAAATCTCATACTAATTGTAGACCTTTCATCTGAAAAATTAAAGTTAGGACTCAAATAAAAGCAACACTCTTTTGCATACTTGTACTGGAAGGTGGTATAAAGCTCAAGTCAAAGCATCCATATTTAGGCTAAGTGAAGCAGAGAAAGTTTTTCTATAGAAAAAGAGAAAAAGGGCAGATGGGCAGAGAGTAGCACACATGACACATCATATAGTAGCAGACACTGTAGAGAATAATCTTAATAACTATAAAGAACTTTACAGCTCTAAAAATAGTTTTTATGACTATAAAAGCACTATATGTCCATTGAAAAAAAAACTGGAAAACACAGAAATATAAAATCAAAACCATGCATAAGCCTTCCACCATACTGTTAATATTTTTATGTATTTCCATCTAATATTTAAAATAAATTTAGAATTGTACTATAATTTAGAATCATTCTATAACTTAAATAGTACTGAATGCCAATTTTCGTATTTAACATTATCACTTGAGTATTCATCCATGTAACTTTATAATCTTGAAAATAATCATTTGGATGGCAGTATAATGTGCCACCATATGATAATCACTTTATTTTATTTTTTTTGATAATCGCTTTATTAATCATTTTATTTGTGGGTACATTACACAGCACAACCAAACTGCTTTCCAGAATGGTTGGAACAAGCATTCTCCTATTAGCAGTGTGTAAGGGTGAGTGACTCACATTACAACCCTAAAATTGAACAATATAATGCCTTATTTAAGAAGTGAGAAATTATATATCATTATATTTCTTTGGGTTACTGAACTATTTTTATGTTTGTTTATTCATTTTTCTTTTTGTTTGTTAATAGTATATTATATTTTATGAAATGCTTATTTAGGTTATTTAACTACCTTAAGGCTTAATTGTCTCATATGCAGGTTAGGGTTAATACCTACTGTCATGATGATAAAATACTGCAAAAGTAAACTGAGTAGGTACACAATAAACATTAGTTCCCTTCCTAAGATTTTATTCTGTAATAAGATATAACAGTTTTATTCTAATAAGGTAAAAGAGTTTAGAAAGATATACATCTACAATCATTTTTTAGAAAAAAAACAGTAATAGATTCACGGGAGTTATAGGTAATTTTAAAAAAAATAAGAAATGGTTATTCTAATACTTATCTGTGAAAAAAATATAGTTTTTATACCATGATAAGCAACAACAGTTTTACAAAACTGGACATTGTTGGCTTATTTCCTTAGATTCAAAAATTATCTTGTGGACCTCCCTGGCAGTTCAGTGGTTAAGACTTCGCGCTTCCAATGCAGGGGGCACGGGTTTGATCCCTAGATGGGGAACTAGGATCCCACGTGCTGCACAGCATGGCCAAAAAATTTAAAAAAATAAAAAAGGGGAAAAAAAACAAAAATAATCTTGTACATCTGAACAGTTAAAAATCAAGTTGAAAACAAATAAAAAGCATTCAAGAAAGTCACCACATGAGTTTGTTATCCTTGTTGCCAACAATATGAAAGAGGTAACCACAGAAACAGAGACATAATCATACCAGCAGCAAGTCCACTAATAACAAGTTAGCCAAACAGCACAGGTCTCACAATAGATTCATTTGAAATAGTGTCTGGTAAGTTGTAATTTACAGAATACTTTCAAATGCATAAGAA
This sequence comes from Hippopotamus amphibius kiboko, assembly GCF_030028045.1. Classification (NCBI taxonomy): domain Eukaryota; kingdom Metazoa; phylum Chordata; class Mammalia; order Artiodactyla; family Hippopotamidae; genus Hippopotamus; species Hippopotamus amphibius. The sequence continues at coordinate 73,567,144 of NC_080194.1, forward strand.
ATAACCAGATAACACAAGAGCTGCTAGACAAGGAGTACTGGTATCTCTCATAAGAAATGGTTCCTGGCCTAATGTATTTTTTTTCCTTTTTTTAAGCTCTTTATTGGAATATAATTGCTTTACACTCTTGTACCAGTTTTTGAGGTACGCCAAAGTGAATCAGCTGTATTTATACATATATCCTCATATCCCCTCACTCCCGCGACTCCCTCCCACACTCCCTGTCCAGGCCCTTTAAGGCATCACCCATCATCGAGTTGATCTCCCTTTGATATACAGCAACTTCCCACTAGCTATCTGTTTTACATTTGGTAGTGTATATATGTCTATGCTACTCTCTCACTTCGTCCCACCTTCCCCTTTGCCTCCCACCCCAGCCCCAACCCCGTGTCCTCAAGTCCATTCTCTGCATCTGCATCTTTATTCTTGCCCTGTCACTGGGTTCATCAGTACCATTTTTTTAGATTCCATATATATGAATTAGCATACAGTATTTGTTTTTCTCTTTCTGGCTTACTCTGTATGAGTCTCTAGGTTTATCCACCTCATTATATATAGCTCAATTTCATTCCTTTTTATGGCTGAGTAATATTCCATTGTATATATGTGCCACATCTTCTTGATCCATTCATCTGCTGATGCGCATTTAGGTTGCTTCCATGTCCTGGCTATTGTAAACAGTGCTGTAATGAACATTATGGTACATGTTTCTTTTTGGATTATGGTTTTCTCTGGGTATATGCCCAGTAGGGGGATTACTGGGTCATATTGGCCCAATGTATTTTAAAGAATGTTTCCTGAATTTGTACCTCAGAGTATTATCACTCGAGGGTAGTTTCTTTAAAGTATGTAGAGAAGCTTAAATAACTGGGTTTTTCAACTGGCTGTGTGGGACTTCCCTGGTGGTCCAGTGGTTAAGACTCTGCGCCCCCAATACAGGGGCCCAGGTTCAATCCTGGGTCAGGGAACTAGATCCCACATGCTGCAACTAAGAGTTTGCATGCCACAACTGAAGATCCCACATGCTGCAATGAAGATTCCGCGTGCTGCTGTGACTGAGACCCAGCACAGCCAAATAAATAAATAATTTTTTTTAAATGGCTGTGTAGTTTGTTACTATAGGAATGGGTAAAGAAAACAGGGAGAGAACTGAAGTTCATAAAGTGCCTATTTTGTACCAGATGCTATACAACATGACATTTAATTTCAGAAACTGTAAAATGCAGAAAAAAGAAAAACGGGACCAGCACATCTACTACCTAGAGCTGATCACTGTTTACATTTTGTCATGTCTGCTTCAAGTTTTTTATTTTAATAAACAGAATAAATTATTACAGATAAAGTCAAAGTCACCCATCTCTCCAGTCCAATTCCCCTTCACACACTTCCAGAGGTAATGGCCAGTGTTAATTTGTGTGGGTTATTGTAATTCATTTAAAAATTATTTTACATATATGTGTGTCCATAAATATACAGTTTAGCTTTGTTTGTGTTTTTGATATTTACCTAAATAGGATAACTCTGTAGATATCATCCCACTAATAGCTGTTTTTTTTTAAAGCAGCACAGAGTTGCATTTTTTTAATTAAATTTTTTATTGGAGTATAGTTGATTTACAATGCTGTGTTAGTTTCTGCTGTACAGCGAAGTGAATCAGCCACACATATACATATATCCACTCTCTTCTAGACTCCTTTCCCATACAAGTTATTACAGAGCACTGAATAGAGTTCTCTGTGCTCTATAGTTGGTTCTTATCGGTTACCTTTTATATATAGTAGTGTGTATATGTCAATCCCAATCTCCTAATTTATCCCCTCATTTTCCCCCTTGGTAACCATAAGTTTGTTTTCTACACCTGTGACTCAATTTCTATTTTGTAAATAGGTTCGTTTGTACCATTTTTTTTTTAGATTCCACGCATAAGCGATATCATATAACATTTGTCTTTCTCTGTCTCAGTATGACAATCTCTAGGTCCATCCATGTTGTTACAAATGGCATTATTTCATTCTTTTTTATGGCTCAATAATATTCCATGATATATATGTACCACATCTCCATTCCTCTGTCAACGAACATTTAGGTTGCTTCCATGTCCTGGCTATTGTAAAACAGTGCTGCTATGAACACTGGGATACATGTATCCTTTCAAACTATGGTTTCCTTTGGATATATGCCCAGGAGTGGGATTGCTGGATCATATGGTAGTGACGGTGGCTCTATTTTCAATTTTTTAAGGAACCTCCATACTGTTCTCCATAGTGACTGTACCAAGTTATATTCCCACCAATAGTGAAGGAAGGTTCCCTTGTCTCCACATCCTCTCCAGCATTTATTGTTTGTAATTTTTTGATGATGGCCATTCTAACCAGTATGAGGTGATATCTCATTGTAGTTCTGATTTGCATTTCATTAATATTAGTGATGTTGAACATCTTTTCATGTGCCTCTTGGCCATCTGTATGTCTTTGTTGGAGAAATGTCTATTTAGATCTTCCACCCATATTTTGATTGGGTTCTTTGGGGGTTTTTTTGATATTGAGTTGAAGGAGCTGTTAGTATATTTTGGAGATTAATCCCTTGTCAGTCGCTTCAATACAAATATTTTCTCCCATTCTGTGGGTTTTCTTTTCGTTTTGTTGATGGTTTCCTTTGCCATGCAAAAGCGTTTAAGTTTAATTAGGCCCCATTTGTTTATTTTTCTTTTTATTTTCATTACTTGGAGGTGGATCAAAAATGATCTTGCTACAATTTATGTCAGAGAGTGTTTTGCCTATTTTCCTCCAAGAGTTTTATGGTATCCAGTCTTACATTTAGGTCTTTAATCAGTTTTGAGTTTATTTTTGTATATGGTGTTAGAAAATGCTTTGTTTGTTTGTTTGTTTGTTTGTTTTTTAGAGCAGTTTTAGGTTTTATAACAAAATAGAGAGGGAAGTACAGAGTTTTCCCATGTACTCCCTGGCCCCACACATGTAAGGCCTCCCCCATTATCCACATTGCTCAGTAGAATGGTACATTTCCTACCAAGAATAAATCTACATTAACACATCATAACACAGAGTAATTTTAGGGCAGTAAAAGTATTTTGTATGATATTATAATGATGGATATATGTCATTACACATTTTTCCAAGCCCACAGAATGTACAACACCAAGAGTGAAACTTAAGGTTAACTATGGACTTTGGGTGATTATGTGTCAATGTAGAGAATGTTCTAATCTCATTCTTTTACATGTAGCTATCCAGTTTTCCCAGCCCTACTTACTGAAGAGACTATCTTTTATCCATTGTATATTCTTGCCCCACCAATAGTTTTCATTAATAAAAATTATGATTGAGAGATCCCTTAGATAGATTAAAGGATGGTTTAAAGGTTCATTCCTTTAAACTGCTAAATAGTAAGCTATCATAGGAATATACCAAATTTTATACATCTATTCTCATACCAATGGACATTCTAGGTTGTTTCCTATGTCCTTCTATTAAACAGTATTTCAGTGAAATCCTTATTGATGTACATTTATACAGATGTCTTGCTTTATACTTTATATACATATAGAAGAATCTTCCTAGTTGGGGGAGAAGGAAAGGAAAAGCGGAAAGGGATGGAAAGGGGTCCTAGCTATCACAGGAGGTAAAAGGTCAATGGACAAAGGATGGGAATGCTCACTGGAGTAGAGCTCCCTTACATCCATCTTCACTGTCATTACTATATTTCAGGCCCTTACCTTGACTTGTATGATAAAAAGTAAAGCAAGTGAAAAGTTAAAGAACAATGCATGCTAAGAGTATTATTTTACAAGCACTGAGTCGACAGATACTGTTTCACTTTTGATAGAGAAATGTAGGTTCAATTTTTTTTTTAATTTAAAGGTAAGCTCCTATAGAATAAAAAAGTTTATCTTCTAAATTACTTTTTAAAGGCATGTAGGTGTTCGTTATATTCATTAAATGAGAAAATCACAACAAAAAATTACATAATGCATAATCATATTTTATTTTTAAAAAAATATGTGTATAGAAATAGAACACTCTGGAGAATGTACAGAAAATAATTAACTGGTCTTAAGAAATTTTCCATGAGGTCACAGGTATGGGATGAGGGTGAGGTGGTGAAGCGGCAGAATCTGGTACCATGGAATCTAAGCCACCTGCTTGAGCAGTTTAATTGTGTGTCAGGGACCTGCTTGCATCAGGTCCCATTTTTACCAATTACAATTATAATTTTACCAATTATAACATAATGCTGGGCAGAGTGATCACTAGTGCTTTTGATTTTCAGAGGAAGGAACACTCCTAAGCTCATTCTATGAGGCCACCATCACCCTGATACCAAAACCAGACAAAGATACTACAAAAAAAGAAAACTACGGACCAATATCACTGATGAATGTAGATGCAAAAATCCTCAACAAAATACTAGCAAACAGAACCCAACACATTAAAAGGATCATACACCTTAATCAAGTGGGGTTTAACCCTGGAATGCAAGGATTCTTCAATATACGCAAATCAGTCAATGTGATACACCACATTAACAAACTGAAGGATAAAAACCATATGATCATCTCAATAGATGCAGAAAAAGCTTTTGACAAAATTCAACACCCGTTTATGATAAAAACTATCCAGAAGGTGGGCATAGAGGGAACCTACCTCAACGTAATAAAGGCCATATATGACAAACCCACAGCAAACATCATTCTCAATGGGGAAAAACTGAAAGCATTCCCTCTAAGATCAGGAACAAGACAAGGATGTCCACTCTCGCCACTACTATTCAACATAGTTTTGGAAGTCCTTGCCACAGCAATCAGAGAAGAAGAAGAAATAAAAGGAATCCAAGGAAAAGAAGAAGTAAAACTGTCACTGTTCACAGATGACATGATACTATATATAGAAAATCCTAAAGATGCCACCAGAAAACCACTTGAGCTAATCAATGAATTTGGTAAAGTTGCAGGATACAAAATTAACACACAGAAATCTCTTGCATTTCTATACACTAACAATGAAAGATTAGAAAGAGAAATTAAGGAAATAATCCCATTCACCACTGCAACAAAAAGAATAAAATACCTAGGAATAAACCTAACTAAGGAGGTAAAGGACCTGTAGTACTCAGAAAACTGGAAGACACTAATGAAAGAAATCAAAGATGACACAAACAGATGGAGAGATATACCATGTTCTTGGATTGGAAGAATCAACATTGTGAAAATGACTGTACTACCCAAAGAAGTCTACAGATTCAATGCAATTCCTAGCAAATTACCAAAGGCATTTTTTACAGAACTAAAACGAAAAATCTAAAATTTGTATGGAGACACAAAAGACCCCGAATAGCCAAAGCAATCTTGAGGGAAAAAAATGGAGCTGGAGGACTCAGACTCCCTGACTTCAGACTATACTACAAAGCTGCAGTAATCAAGACAATATGGTACTGGCACAAAAACAGAAATATAGATCAATGGAACAGGATAGAAAGCCCAGAGATAAACTATGGTCAACTAATCTAAGAAAAAGGAGGCAAGGATATACAGTGGAGAAAAGACAGCCTCTTCAATAAGTGGCACTGGGAAAACTGGACAGCTACATGTAAAAGAATGAAATTAGAACACTCCCTAACACCATACACAAAAATAAACTCCAAATGGATTAAAGATCTAAGTGTAAGGCCAGACACTATAAAATTCCTAGAGGAAAATATAGGAAGAACACTCTTTGACATAAATCACAGCAAGATCTTTTTTGACCCACCACCTAAAGTAATGGAAATAAAAACAAAAATAAATAAGTGGGACCTAATGAAACTTCAAAGCTTCTGCACAGCAAAGGAAACTATAAGCAAGAAGAAAAGACAACCCTCAGAATGGGAGAAAATATTTGCAAGCAAATCAACAAAGGATTAATCTCCAAAATATATAAACAGTTCATCCAGCTCAATATCAAAAAAACAAACAACCCAATCAAAAAATGGGCAGAAGACCTAAATAGGCATTTCTCCAAAGAAGACATACGGATGGCCAAGAGGCACATGAAAAGCTGCTCAACATCACTAATTCTTAGAGAAATGCAAATCAAAACGACAATATATCACCTCACACTGGTTAGAATGGGCATCATCAGAAAATCTACAAACAGTAAATGCTGGAGAGGGTGTGGAGAAAAGGGAACTCTCCTGCACTGTTGGTGGGAATGTAAATTGATACAGCCACTATGGAGAACAGTGTGGAGGTTCCTTGCAAAACTAAAAATAGAACTACCATATGACCCAGCAATGCCACTACTAGGCATATACCCAGAGAACACCACCATTCAAAAAGACACATGCACTCCAATGTTCATTGCAGCACTATTTACAATAGCCAGGACGTGGAAGCAACCTAAATGTCCATCAACAGATGAATGGATAAAGAAGATGTGGTAAACATACACAATGGAATATTACTCAGCTATAAAAAGGAACGAAATTGGGACATTTGTAGAGACATGGATGGACCTAGAGACTATATCATACAGAGTGAAGTGAGTCAGAAAGAGAGAAACAAATATCATATATTAACACACATACGCAGAATATAGGAAAATGGTACAAATCAACCGGTTTGCAAGGCAGAAATAGAGACAGATGTAAAGAACAAACATATCAACACTAAGTGGGAAAAGTGGGAAGGGTTGGGGGGGAATTAACTGGGAGATTGGGATTGCCATATATACATTACTAATAAGAAAAAAAATATCAAATTGTACACTTTAAATATATGCAGTTTATTGTATGTCAACTGTATCTCAATAAAAGTTCTTAAAGAAAAAAAATAAAAATAAAAATCATCCTGGGGGAATAAAAAAGAAATAGAACAGTTTGGAGAATGTACAGCAAATAATTAACTGGTCTTAAGAAATTTTCCATGAGGTCACAGGTATGGGATGAGGGTGGGGTGGTGAAGCAGTAGAAACTGGTACCATGGAATCTAAGCCACTTGATTGTGCAGTTTAATTGTGTGTCAGGGACCTGTTTGCGTCAGGTCCCATTTTTACCAATTACATTTTAAAACATAATGCTGGGCAGAGTGATTACTGGTGCTTTTCATTTTCTTTTTCTGCTTCTTTTCATTTTCTTTATTTTTTCCTTCACAATATTTTTGAAGAGTTAAAGTATTTGTTTGAGTACTTTCCCAAGTCTTATATGAGCTCCACAAGACTTTACCACTGTTTCTCTCAGGCTTAGCATTGTGCCTGGCATATTGAAAGTAATCAATTACTATTTGCTGACTAATTAAAAACTTTCTACAATAGGAAAATAATTACTTTCTAATAAGAAAAACAAGATGGCGACTTGAAGAAAAAAAAAGAAAAACAGGAAAAGTTGCTTTCACAAAGAAAATTCGTATGAATATAATATCAATTTTTAAAATGTAACATACCATAATAGAGGTTGATAAAAAATGGTATCAATTAATTAAACCTTGGCTTGGTATAACTGATGAAAATTTCACAGAAGAGATATTTGAGCGTGCCTTAAAGGGTGAATGGGAGTTAGACAAGTACAGAGAACAGTATTCGGGGCAGAGATAACACATGGATATGCGAAAGCAAGAAAGTGTGCATTATGTGTAGGGGGCAAGTTGTGTAAGGAGACAAAGCTACTAAGAAAAATTAGAAGTAATATAAACATGGGTAACACGTTTATGATCTCCCTATCAAACTGTAAAAAGTCTGAACTCTATCCCAGAGGGAGCAAATAGAGAGCAAATGATACAGAAGAATGATAAAAAGATGAGTAACTTTAAGATAAGCCTGGGACTTCCCTGGTGGTCCAGTGGTAAAGAATCTGCCTTCCAATGCAGGGGACGTAGGTTCAATCCCTTGTCGGAGAACTGGGATCTCATATGCAGCGGGGCAACTAAGCCCATGCGCCACAACTACTGAGCTCCTGTGCCCAACTGAGTGCCTGTGTGCCACAAACTACAGAGCCCAAGCACTCTGGAGCCCACGTGTCCTGGAGCCCGTGCAGCCCACAACTAGAGAGGAGAAAACATGCATGCCACAACTAAAGAGAAGCCCATGCACACAACAAAGAGCCCACTCGCAAAAGATCCTGCCTGCCTCACGAAGATCTCACAGTGCCACAATTAAGACCCAACGCAACGATAAATAAATAAATAAATAAATCTTTAAAAATAAATAAATAAAAAAGATAAGCCTGACATACTGGCTATGCTAGGAAGGGGACAAAGAAGACACTGTAGCGATAGTCCAAATAAGTGATGATGAAGGCTTGAACTAAGACAGCTATAAGATGGGGAAGACGGAAGAGAAGGTATAAATTTGACTAATTTAAGAGAGTTCTCTATGATGAAAGAATGCATTCCCAATTGGTTTCCCAGTTGGTTATGCATAAAAAAGCATGCAAATATGTAACTACTATTGTACTAAAAAACTAATAAAATGTCAGAAGTGTGAAGAAAGTTACCTGCTTTCTTTCCATAGAAGAAAGGAGGAAATAACTTTAAACATAAAGGGCCATTATCATAAATATTCTTTATTCAGATTTTTCACTATAATTAAACAAGGTGCTTAGCATAGTGGCTGGCACACAGTAAGTGCCAATAAATATGAGCTGCTATATTAATATTGTTGTTTTTAATATTATCAAAAAGACCACAAAATGAACTCATTTTCCCCTGGATATCTGCATATTTAACTAACAGTGACTTCTCCTTGAAATACTGGCTTAAGCTCTCAGAATTTAAATCTTTCCTACTGCCTAGGGCATAAGGAATTACATCAGACATAATCACTGAAAGAGTCCTTAAATAGAAGAGGAAGTAAATAAAACTATTCAGCAGTGGTTAGGGAGGCTACCAATGAGGATTTTAAACATGTCTATGTATAGAGTAGGGCCCACTATCTGAAACGACTAATTAATTATATTTTCTTACTTCCTGTTTACTCCATGTAAACCCCTCCATAAAGTAAGACTTCAAAAAGTGAAACGTTAAATATTCTGTGCAAGTAGATAAATCTTTTTTTAGGGAGTTAGAGCAATATTTCTTAAACTGTGGTCTGTGGATTCTTTCAAGAGTCCTTGAGGTCAAAACTATTTTCATAATACTGAGTTATTCACTTTATTCACTGTATTGACATTTGCACTGATGGCATGAAGGCAATGCTAGGTACAACTGCTAGCACCTTTGCTCAAATCAGGGCAGTAGCAACCAAACTATACTGTAGTCATTGTATTCTTCCCACCACTGAACATTCACAGCTTTTTTTAAAAGGCAGTTTCATGTGAAGTGATGGCTGTGTTATTTAACTTGATTATGGTAACCATTTCACAATATATATGGGTATAAAATTACCATGCTGAACTTTAAATATATACAATTTTATTTGTCAATTATACCTCCATAAATCTGGAAAAAAAAGTGTTAAAAAAGTGGTTTCAATCAGCTATGCCTTTGATGAAGGCTTTTATTTTGATGAAGACTTTAAATAATGCCTTTTATTTTGAGAAAATAAAAATTACTAATTGTATTAAATCTCAATTCTTGAGTAGACAACTTTTTAATATTCTCTGCAATGAAATGGGAATTTGTATAAAGAACTAAAGATTTTAAAGCACAATGGTCATCTCAAGAAAAAGTATCTGTGTGACTGTTTTGCATTGTGATCTCAATGAGCTACTTTTTCCATGGAACAGCATTTTAAAGGAACTGACAGATAAATTATGACTATTCATTTTGGGGTAATTGGAAGATGTTTTCCTGAAAATGAGTAAAGTGAGCCTGTCACTTCAAGAAAAACAACTGACAGTATTTTTGCCAATGGTAAAATTCAAGCTTTCGGGCAAAAATCAGAATTTTGAAAAATATGCATATGCCATTATGAGTCTGATAGCTTCCCAACACTTAAAAGACTTTCTAATGCAATCTGAGATGATATACTAATAAATGTGATCTTTTGATATTATATAAAGAAACATGTCAACATCTGGAACATCTGTATCAATAGTGAACCAATATTTTCCATATGACCAATGATGCATGATGCTACAAAATCATGCATGGGTAAAAGTCCAGTCCAAGTGCAAGACAGACCAATGAATTTTAATGTAACATAGTTAAGAAAAGGTCAATGACACAGCCTCAGATTCTGCATTCCAATGAAGCCTAGGACTGCCACTTGTCAAGTTTTGGTACACTATCAAAGAAGAATATCCACAATTACCTGTAAAAGCTATTGTCAAAAATAATTCTCCCTTTTCCAACTACATATGTCTGTTTAAAGCCTGATTTTCTTTATACACTCCAATCAAAACAACATTATTATGACATTAAATGCAAAAGCAGAAGTGAGAATTCAGATGACTTCTATTAAGCCACACTTTAAAAAGACCCCCCAAAAAGTAAAGCAATGCCATTTTTATCAGTAAATTTTGTTTTTTTGGCTATTTTTCATAAAAATGTTATTTATGTTAACATGTAATAGATTTATTATTTTTAAATAAATTAAAACATAAATATATAAAAATATTTCTCAGCTTTATTTTCTTTTTTGTAATGATTTTTGTTTTTGTTTTTCTTTTAATTAATTAATTAATTTATTGGCTGTGTTGGGTCTTTGTTGCTGCACACAGGCTTTCTCTAGTTGCTGCGAGCAGGGGCTAAATCTTCATTGTGGTGCACAGGCTCCTCATTGTAGTGGCTTCTCTTGTTGTGGAGCACAGGCCCTAGGCGCGTGGGCTTCAATAGTTGCGGCACACGGGCTCAGTAGTTGTGGCTCACGGGCTCTAGAGCACAGGCTCAATAGTTGTGGCGCATGGGCTTAGCTGCTCCGCGGCATGTGGGATCTTCCCAGGGCAGGGCTCGAATCCGTGTCCCCTGCATTGGCAGGCAGATTCTTTACCACTGCGCCACCTAGGAAGTCCTCAGCTTTATTTTCAAATATGGTAAATATAAATAGATAAAACCTACATATAAATAAAAACTCTTTGGGATTCTTAATTTTTAAAAGCGGAAAGAGGTTCTGAAAGCAAAACATTTCAGAACAGGAGAGAACAGCACTAGCCCAAGCAAATCTTCTATTCAGAAACAGGCAGAATTGGAAGTTAAGGTGGGGGAGGTCTCCTTTAGCCAAGTTCCCATAATATACCTCTGTCTCAAAGATTTCCACTTAGTGGGTCAGTAGTGAGAAGCCCTGGAGGGAGGATTCCTCTAGTCTTTTTTATTCCCCTTAACCACAGTATGGAAGGATAAAAAGGAAGAATAAAACGTCATGAAAACCCCAGATGCAGGGCCAGAACTTGGGCTTTAGTAAGATAGTAAGGATCCAATGGATGGTAGATGTGCAAAACATGTTTCAAGAATTCAAACATTTAAAAGCAATAATCCTTCTGTAGAGAAGGGACTGATATGACGTGAATTTCCTAATTTTGCAGTTTGGCCTAAGGGCAAGCCACAGTCATAATGGTGTAGCTAACCTCCAGAGAGAAAGCCTACACTCATTTTGGCCTGAGGAACCAGGGAGTGGAGCCCAGGGCGACCACCGCCACCTGAGAGTGAGGGGAGAAACACAGATGGGTAAGTCCCTAAAGTCTGTGTATGAACTCTACCCACGTCTCTAGTAGACCCCCTGAACTATGCATGCACAGAGCCAACTCAAAGCAGCTTGCAGCTATGGTCGGAAAAGTGAACTGATATGTTTATTTCTAAATATGGTAAATGTTGATAGACACAACCTACATAAACAAAAGCTCTTTGAGGTCCTCAATTAAGTTTTCAGAGTATAAGGGGTTCCAAAACCAAATTGTTTAAGAACTGCTGGCCTGGGACTTCCCTGGTGGTCCAGTGGGTAAGATTCCACGCTCCCAATGCAGGGGGCCTGGGTTCAATCCCTGGTGGGGGAACTAGATCCCACATGCATGCCACAACTAAGAGTCTGCATGCTGCAACTAAGAGTCTGGATGCTACAACTAAGAAGCCCACATGCTGCAACTAAAGATCCCACATGTCACAACTAAACAGGCTGCAACGAAGATCCTGTGTGCCACAACTAAGACCTGGTGCATCCTAAATAAATATTTAAAATTTTTTTAAATATTTATATATTTAAAAAATATTTTTTAAAAAAAGAACTGCTGGTCTATAGGATAAACTATTACTTATAAGATAAAATTAAAATTCATTAAGATGTCATATAAAAGCTTTAATAATCCATCCCTAAATCACTTTTCCATTACCATTCTGCATTCTATGCACAATCACATTAGATTATCTGTTCCCCAGAAAAGCTTACACTTTCATCATGTACGGATGTGAACATATTGTTCCCTACTTTAGGTGACCTATAATTAAATACATCAAATATTAATTGAATGTCAGCCACTTGTGCTAGACATTGGCAAAATTCTACTCATCATTTAAACCCATCTAAATTGTTATTTCCTCTGTGAAACCTTAAATAAGTCTTCACCAGACACCCAGACACAGAGTTAGCTGCTTATTCCTCTAAATGCCAGTATCACTTTGTTGATTTTCTATTTTTTTCTTCACTAATCTCTGGTCTCTCTAGTTGTCTTACTCCTCTTGGTATACCAAAGTCATAGCATATACCTTGTACACAGTAGGTGCTCCACTATAATTGTGTAGGATAGAGTCAATTTATAGCTGGACTAGGAAAGCTCTATCCTTATCTCTGGAGACATCCGGATGTCTAGATCTTAGAGAAAATAAGGTCAGTTGAATTTATGATGTGCTGTTAAGAGTCAAAACTGCCTCAGTGGCCTCTGACACAGTGTTTATTGATGGTTTTCACCTGACAGAACTCATTCGCCAGCCTACCTTGACTACATGACCAGAGCAACATAAAAATACCCCACTGGTATTTTATAAAAATACCTCCACTGGGATCTTTTGCCTTGAGCACTCCTGAACCCAAGACCTATCACACAGATCTTGGTGATTCAATCCAGAGATGAAATGGACCTGTGTGCAAATTAGGATACTGAGTTTTCCTTTGACTTTCCCCACATCCTCAACGCTTGTCTGCCCTCTCTTTCTCTTGCTGCACCACATCCTTTGTCTTTAAATAAAGCCTTAGGTGAATATGTTCTATGGAGACTTGTGAGTCCTTCAACTATCCAAACTTGTGAAATCTTGCAACTATACTTTCTACACACGTTCATGAATGTAAAAGAATAAGTCACACGACCCAGCTCATATCCATGTCAATCTTAATAAAACAAAAATTGCTATATTTTACAAATATTTCACATCCACTAACACTCAATTCCCAAAGTAACCCTGTAGAGGGGTAGTCTCACCACTTACTAGAAAAACTCAGGCTCAGAAGATTAAATGACTTGTCCACAGTAGCTCAACCAGTTAGTGGCAGAACTGGACTTAAACCTAGGTCTAGGCCTCTCAGCTGTACCAGGCTGCCCCAATGTTTGCAGCAATCATAGTTGACCCCTGAACAACACAGGTCTGAACTACACAGGTCCACTTACTCATTAACCTTTTTCAATAAATATGTACTTTAGTACTACACAATTCATGGTTAGTTGAATCTGTGGATGCGGAACCCTGTATACGAGTATAAAGTTACACAGGGATTTTCAACCATACAGGGGTGGGCAGCCCTAACCCCTACGTTGTTCAAGGGTCAATTGTACATGCCTATGATGTAATTTGAGGATTTAAGGTAATGTCTCTGCATCCTGATAAAGTTTATTGAAACAAGTCACACAGACATCTGCATTCATGTATTAAAGAGATTAATAGTAATATACAATGTTGATATCAAGAAGCTGAACATATTAATCCCTTCACTCCACAATTATATGAGCACATATTATAGTGTTTAGGCACTGTGTTAGGTAGAGTGTACAGTTTTAGTGAAAAAGTGAGACATTTTAAAGAAGAAAAATGAAAACTTTTTCAGTTCATGGATGCAAAGAAAGTTTGAATTTAAGTGCATAATCAGATATTCTAAATTCTTAAGAAAGTCATTAAACAATATTTATATAATACTTTACAGTGTATGATTATTACTTTGCCTAATTTGATCCTCAAAACAAACCTATGAGACATTTTTAATCTAATCTGACAGCTAAGGAAAGTGAAAATAAAAACTAAGTAATTTGTCCTAATATATACAAAATCACATAGCTCATATAAGGCAGTCAGGATTCAAATACAAGGGTACTAGTAACTTCTTTTTTTTCTACTTTCTATTTCTCTTATTCTTATGTTGATTTAGGTTTAAATGTGCTACTTCACTTTTGGTTTTAAAAACCCACAAAATGAAAATCATTAAGTAAAACATTTGCTTACCATAATAATTACTAATAATTTAGAATTTAAAGTAAAATAATTTAAATGTCCTAGTAATGGTTTCCTTTTTTCTCTTTATTCTTTTTAATTGAAGTATAGTTGGTCTACTTCTCTTTCTAACTGATGGTTATAAATATGTTTCTTAAACATTTATTGAATGCCATATCTTTTAACCTCTGGGTAATTTTAAACAGTTTTTTGGCAAGTGAAATAAAAATCATTCATTTCTTTTAATCAGCCTGCAGATCAATATAATGAAAACAATTAAATTTAGATATGTATTTTCTAAACATGAAAAGCTATCTGAGTTGTAGAATTTTTTGAAAACGTATAAGTAGTTGTTAATGTTTAACAGTATCTCATTCTTGAACAGTGTAAGCAACTAAATATTTTTTTCCAAAAGAATACATTAAGTAAAAAAATAAGTTGATAAATTTAATTCATTTAACTTAAATTCTTAAACAGTGTTTAAGCTAAATTGCTAAGCAGTAAGGAAAAAATTAAAAGACTGTAAAACACAAGTTTTAAAATTTTTTTAATTCACAAATCTCTCAAATGAACTGTTCTAGTTCCTTTGGGCCAAGTTCCACTGGCACAACACTTCTTTCCAGGGTATTCATTGCCCATGTGTCAGCTTTTAAAGGTCTGAAAAAACCCGCTTTAAAGAAAACCAGAAAACGAGATAGGCCAGCCAAGACAAGTGTGCCATGCAGCAAACAGAGGCTTCTCTGTGATCCAACTAAAATAACAGTGCCACTGCACCCATACATACATATAACTGGAATGTTTCTATGGTCTTTCCCATTAACCTTTACTCAAAATACTAATTTTTTTTTTATTTTTAAATTTGGTTTTGATTTTTTTATTAAAAAATAAAGAGAATGAAATAGTGAAAATTTTCACATAAATTAGATAAAAGAAGAAAAAGAACAAAACAGACTACTAAAATCTATTGAACTTGTATGCCTGGAATCATGCTGGTGACTTCATTTACACAATCTCTTTTAATATAAACTATCACCTTGTGAGCTAGGTGTTATCATTCTCATTTTACATATCAGGAAATTGAGACACAGTAAAAATAAGAAACTTGCCCAGTGTCATATCACTCCTAAATGGGAATTTCTAGATTCAATCTCATGCCATTTCTATTTAACAACAAACTGTGTCCCTCCTACGACATCAAGCAAAAACAAAAAGCAAAAGAGAAGAAAAAGGACAAAAGAGACTCAATCATGAGCACTGATCTACTCTAATAAATCTTAAGAGGGAAGCAAACCACATAATTCTGGCAACTATACTAGATTCATCTGAACCTCTATAGAATTTATTCATTTGTAATCCACAAGAGTAAAGACACAATACTGTCTTAAAAACAATTCCTTCACCGGTGTAACGAATCATTTATCTTTTGTGCTATTTATCTTTTCACACTTTGACATTTATACCCTAGCTAGCACATAACCTATTGGGAAAAAAAAATCCATCATAAGGCATTGCAAACTAATACACATACAGTAGGTACTTAGTAAATATTTGTTGGTTGAATATTTTGTATTCACAATGCCTTGAAATCAGTAAGTACCTGAATAGCTGATGCTATGATTAGCCCTCAGTGACCCTGGTCTTAAAGTTCTGGTTTTGGAGTTCAGTTTGAAAAAGGATTCTATTTTAATTGATCATGACCAGGACACACTACTCTTTATCTGAGTTGATCCATCATTTCTCTAGTATTCTCCATTTATCAAAATGCCTTCAGAATGACAATCAGGCAAAATAAATCTTTTTTATTCTGTAACTTACAATAGGTAGAATATGCCAAACAATTCCTCACTGGTTTAATAAGCATTTACTGAGAACTTAATCCATATTAAACACTATGCTAAGTGCTGTGGATACAAGGTTACAGTTAAAAAGTTTTTTAACTTAAGGCATTATCAATGTAGTGGAAAATATAGATGCATATATAAATAATTACAGCACTGTGTGAAGTGTATACACGTCATTCATTCAATAAATATTTATTGAACGCCTCATATAACAAACACTGTAACAAACCCTGGGATACAGCAATGAACAAGATTCTAGGGTTCCTGCCCTCATAGACTTTATAATTTAACATGGCCTTGAAGACTTCCCAAGTCTCCAGAAAAGTAAACTCATGGTCATATATCACAGGAACACATGAGGGAACATGCACTCATAAAGAATCAATCAGTAAAAGAAAAAGCAACAGAAACAAATAAGCAAAGATGAAAGATACTGAAATTAATGGATACAGAATATTAAATAAGTATGTTTAATATGTTTAAAGAAATAAAAGCAACAAAAAGAACTAAGGAAGAAAAAATCATCAAAAATTGCCAGGCAGATTTGAAAAAGAAACAACAGAACCTTTAGAAATGAAAAAAATAATTAAAAACACGAAAGAGAAAAATGAATTTAGGAGAAAAAAAAAATAAGGCTGTATTAACCAAGTAAAGAGAGATGAGAGGGATAAAGCAGGACATTCCAGACAGAAAACACAGTGTATGCAAACACATGAAACTACGAAGCTGCATTCTGTGTTCGTGGAAATAAAAGCTGAATTATATTGCTGAAGTATAATGTGCAAGTGTTTAAAAAGGAAAGCAATTACATCAGAAAAGTCATCAAGGGCTAGATTGTGAAAGTCTTCATACACTATACTTCTCAACCTTATATTCCATGTGTGCCTACACTGATTATCTGAAGTTCTTATTTTATATATCTGTAAGTATACTTTTTTATATGTATATACAGTAAACAATATTTCTAGTTTTGAAATATATAAATCCTTAGTTAAAAGAAAATAAGCAGCTATTGGGCAATTTGGCAGACAACCCAAAAGTCCTCTCTTCACAAACACCTAGAAATGCTGGATAATATTTAATAGGTATATTTTTAAAGCATTTTTAAAATTTATTTATTTATTTTATTGGCTTTGTTGGGTCTTCACTGCTGCACACAGGCTTTCTCTAGTTGTGGTGAGCGGGGGCTACTCTTCATTGTGGTGCGCGGGCTCCTCATTGCAGTGGCTTCTCTTGTTGCAGAGCACGGCCTCTAGGCACGTTGGCTTCAGCAGTTGTGGCACATGTGCTCAACAGTTGTGGCTCACGGGCTCTAGAGCGCAGCTCAACAGTTGTGGCGCACAGGCTTAGATGCTCCATGGCATGTGGTATCTTCCTGGGGCAGGGATCGAACCAGTGTCCCCTGCATTAGCAGGTGGATTCTTAACCACTGTGCCACCTAGGAAGTCCTAATAGGTATATTTTTAAATGCACAGCTGAGCTCCTGAAAGTCTAAAGGTAATTCCCAGAGGGGGAACAATGAGAGTAAATTGGGAATCAATATGGTACCTGGGTATGACTCTCCTACCAAGGGAAAAAGGTAGGGCAGCAAAATGCCTGACTCAGTACCACAGGAGGCTGAGTTTCAATGCTCACACAGGAATAGTAGATGAGGCACTGGACCATGCAGGGATGGGAATTGGATCTGATATCATCTACATAAAGCTGAAATGCTTAAGGGAGTACCTACTCAGTAGCTAAGTGAGGTAGAAAAGTAACTACCCACTAGCACAGAGAAACAAGAAAGCTGTTCTATACTGAAAATATATAAATAAATACATAAAAACAATTACCTCACTTGGAAGTATAAAAACAATATGTGTGACAATCACTGAAACTCACCCCATAATCCTCGCCCCCTGGCATCCATACCCTAGTGTAACCTCCTCCCCTTGTGTGTGGACAGAACCTGTGAATTGCTTTTAACCAACAGAATACAGCAAGGTGACAAGATACATGTGATTATGTATATGTGACAACATAAGATTGTAAACCCACCTTGCCAGAGACTCCCTCTCCCTTGCTGCCTTTGTAGGAGCAAGCTACTACACTATGGGTTGCTTATTTTTGGGGGTCCCATGTGACAAAGAACTGAGGGCAGTCTCTAGGAGCTAAGGGTAGCCACCATCCAAAAGCCAGTAAGAAACTGAAGCCTCAGTCCTAAAACCACAGGGAACTGGATTACTCTAATGGAGTCGTCCCTATTCCAGCTTCAGATGAGACCACAGCCCCAGCTAACCTATAGCAACTGTGAGATTATAAACATGTGTTACCTTAAGCCATTAAATTTGTGGGTAATTTGTTATGCAGCAAAGAAGACTAATATAAAGTGGAACTAAATACTGCAAAACAACAGAAGGAGCATCTTCAAAGTTAAAGGAGGTTCTCTAAATGGTCTAAAAGGAAAGAAGAGATAAGTTTGCCTTTAAGCCAACATGCATTTAAAAAACTTTTCAGAAGAGAACTAGAAGAAATCGGTAACTTCCAAACCAGTAGAGGAGAAAAGCGAAAAAAAGGAAACCTATCAATACCAAGACAAGGGAAAAAACATAGGGAAGAAAAAATTCTTATAAATGTAGGATAAATAAAAAGCATTTAAAGCTGACAGAGACGGAACCCGATAGAAAATAATAATCTTTTAGCTTTGGAATGTCCTTATTCACAAAGGAACCGCAAAGGAGAAGAAAGACGGTAGCCAAGTAGAAGGACATGGAATGCAATCCTCTCCACAGATGCATCAGGAATACATCAAAAGAAGGAATAATTTCCACAGAGAACCAGCTGAACACCAGCAGACGACCTCAGACACCAGAAAGGACTGCAAAGATTCCAACATAACTGGTATTTGTTTGACTCAACACTCTGCCATTAGTCTGGGGCTTGGACAGTCTTCTTTAAACCCCTTTATTGCCGGGACAAGCAACCTCTGAAGTCTGGAATACTCCATCAGAAGTCAAGTAGGAGGCTCTGGGGAGGGAGCACTGAATCCAGGATGCTAGACTACTAGGGAGTCCTCAGACACAGGGAATATTAACTGCAGAGAACTTTCACAGAGCCCTGTATCAGAGTCTAAGACCCGGCTTCATCAGACTATCTGCAACTGCCAGTGCTGGACACCTCACACCAAACTACAAACAAGACAGGAACACAAACCCACTCATCAGCACACAGACTACCTAAAGCTATATTAACCTAACGGATACCCTAAAACACACCACCAGCCACGGCCCTGCTCATCAGAGAGAAAAGAAACAGAGCCACACACTGCAAAGCAGACACCAGACCACTCCCCACCAGGAAGCCTACTCAAAACACTGTACAAACCCCACCATAGAGGGCAGAGGGCAGAAACAAGAGGAATTACTACTAGGTAGCAAAGCGAAAGAAGACAGCAAATACTATAAATTAGACAAAATGAGAAAATAAAGAAACACCATGCAGGCAAAGGAGCAGGAAAAAAAACCCACAAGACCAAATAAATGAAGAGGAAATAGGAAAATTGCTGGAAAAAGAATTCAGAGTAATGATAGTAAAGATGATCTAAAATCTTGACAACGAAATAGAGAAAATACAAGAAACAGTTAATAAGGACTCAGAAAAACTAAAGAGCAAACAAACAGTAATGGACAACAAAATAACCAAAATTAAAATTAGTCTAGATGGTATAAACAGCAGAATAACTGAGGCAGAAGAACGAATAAGTGAGTTGGAAGATAGAATGGGGGAAATAACTCACACAGAGCAGGAAAGAGAAAAAAGAATAATAAGAATGGAAGACAGTCTCAGAGATCTTGGTGACAACATTAAGTGCACCAACATTCAAATCACAGGCAACCCAGAAGAAGAAAAAAAGAAAGGGGCTGAGAAAATATTTGAAGAGGTTATAGTGGAAAACTTCCCCAACATGGGAAAGGAAATAATTAATCAAGTCTGAGAAGCACAGAGAGTCCCATACAGAATAAACCCAAGGAGAAATACACCGAGGCACATATTAATCAAACTAATGAATATTAAACACAAAGAAAAAATATTAAAAGCAGCAAGAGAAAAGCAACAAATAACATATAACGGAAAACCCATAAGGATAACAGCTGACCTTCTGCAGAAACTCTGCAGGCCAGAAGGGAATGGCAGGATATACTGAAAGTCCTGACAGAGAAAAACCTACAGCCAAGAATACTCTACCCAGCAAGAATCTCATTCAGATTCGATGGAGAAATCAAAAGCTTTCCAGACAAGCAAAAGTTAAGAGAATTCAGCACTAACAAACCAGCCTTACAACAACTGCTAAAGGAACTTTTCTAAGCAGGAAACACAAGAGAAGGAAAAGACCTACAAAAACAAACCCAAAACAATTAAGAAAATGGTAATAGGAACACACATGTCAATAATCACCTTAAATGTAAATGGATTAAATGCTCCAACCAAAAGACACAGATTGGCTGAATAGACACAAAAACAAGACCCTTCTATATGCTGCCTACAAGCAACCCACTTCAGACCAAGGGATACATATAGACTGAAAGTAAAGGGATGGAAAAAGATATTCCATGCAAATGTAAGTCAAAAGAAAGCTGGAGTAGCAATACTCATATCAGAAACATTAGACTTTAAAGACTATTACAAGAGACAAGGAAGGACACTACATAATGATCAAGGGATCCATCCAAGAAGAACATATCACAATGGTAAATATCCATGCACCCAACATAGGAGCACCTCAATACATAAGGCAAATGCTAACAGCCATAAAAGGGGAAATCGACAGTAACACAGTAATAGTAGGAGACTTTAACACCCCACTTACACCAATGGACAGATCATCCAAACAGAAAATAAATAAGGACACACAAGCTTTAAATGACACAGTAGACCACCTCAACTTAACTGATATTTATAGGACATTCCATCCAAAAACGACAGAATGCACTTTCTTAAAGTGCACATGGAACATTCTCCAGGATAGATCACATCTTGGGTCACAAATCAAACCTCGGTAAATTCAAGAAAACTGAAATCATATCAAGCATCTTCTCTGACCACAATGCCATGAGACTAGATATCAATTACAGGAAAAAAACTGTAAAAAATACAACCACATGGAGACTAAACAATATGCTATTAAACAACCAAGAAACCACTAAAGAAATCAAAGAGGAAATCAAAAAATATCTAGAAACAAATGACAATGAAAACACAACAACCCAAAACCTATGGGATGCAGCAAAAGCAGTTCTAAGAGGGAAGTTTATAGCAATACAGTCCTAGCTTAAGAAACAAGAAAAATATCGAATAAACAACCTAACCTTACACCTAAAATAATTAGAGAAAGAAGAACAAAGAAAGCCCAAAGTGAGCAGAAGGAAAGAAATCATAAAGATCAGATCGGAAATAAATGAAAAAGAAAGGAAGGAAACAATAGCAAAGATTAATAAAACTAAAAGCTGGTTCTTTGAGAAGATAAACAAAATTGATAAACCATTAGCCAGACTCATCAGGAAAAAAAAGGAGAAGATGCAAATCAACAGAACTAGAAATGAAAAAGGAGGAGTAACAACGGACACCACAGAAATACAAAAGATCGTGAGAGACTACTACAAGCAACTCTATGCCAATAAATTGGATAACCTGGAAGAAATGGATAAATTCTTAGAAAAATAGAATCTTCCAAGACTGAACGAGGAAAAACAGAAACCATGAACAGACCAATCACAAGCACTGAAATTGAGGCTGTGATTAAAAATCTCCCAACAAACAAAAGCCCAGGGCCAGATGGCTTCTTAGGTGAATTCTATCAAACATTTAGAGAAGAGCTAACACCTATCCTTCTCAAACACTTCCAAAACATTGCAGAAGGTGCAACACTCCCAAACTCATTCTACGAGGCCACCATCACCCTGATACCAAAACCAGCCAAAGATGTCACAAAAAAAGAAAATTACAGACCAATATCACTGATGAATATAGATGCAAAAATCCTCAACAAAATACTAGCTAACAGAATCCAACAGCACATTAAAAAAATCATACACCATGATCAAGTGGGCTTTATCCCTGGGATGCAAGGATTCTTCAATATACGCAAATCAATCAACGTGATACACCATATCAACAAATTGAAGGATAAAAACCATATGATAATCTCAATAGATTCGGAAAAAGCTTTTGACAAAATTCAACATCCATTTATGATACTCTCCAGAAAATGGGCATAGAAGGAAATTACCTCAACATAATAAAAGCCATATATGAAAAACCAACAGCCAACATCGTTCTAAATGGGGAAAAACAAAGAATTCCCTCTTAGAACAGGAACAAGACAAGGGTGTCCACTCTCACCATTATTATTCAACATAGTTTTGGAAGTGTTAGCCACAGCAATCAGAGAAGAAACTCAAATAAAAGGTGTCCAAATTGGAAAAGAAGAAGTAAAATTATCACTCTTTGTAGATGACATGATATTATACATAGAAAACTCGACTCTACCAGAAAGCTGCTAGCACTAATTGATGAATTTAGTAAAGTAGCAGGATACAAAATTAATGAGCAGAAATCTCTTGCATTCCTATAAACTAACAACGAAAGAGCAGAAAGAGAAATTAAGGAAACTCTCTCATTTACCACTGAAACAAAAAGAATAAAATACCTAGGAATAAACCTGCCGAAGGAGGCAAAAGATCTGTATGCAGAAAACTTTAAGACACTGATGAAAGAAATCAAAGACGACACAAACAGATGGAGGGACATACCATGTTCTTGGACTGGAAGAATCAACATTGTGAAAATGTCTATACTACCCAAAGCAGTTTACAGACTCCATGTAATCCCTATCAAATTACCAATGGCATTTTTCACAGAACTAGAGCAAGAAATCTTATGATTTGTATGGAAATGCAAAAGACCCCAAATAGCCAAAGCAATCTTGAGAAGGAAAGATGGAGTTGGTGGAATTAGGCTTTCTGACTTCAAACTATACTACAAGGCCATAGTGATCAAGACAGCATGGTACTGGCACGAAATTACAAAGGAAGATCAATGGAACAGAATAGAGAACTCACAGGTAAACCCAAGCACATATGGGCACCTTATCTTTGACAAAGGAGGCACGAATATACAATGGAAAAAAGACAGCCTCTTCAATAAGTGGTGCTGGGAAAATCGGACAGCAACATGTCAAAGAATGAAATTAGAACACTTCCTAACACCATACACAAAAATAAACTCCAAATGGATTAAAGATCTAAATGTAAGGCCAGACACTATAAAACTCCAAGAGGAAAACATAGGCAAAACACTCTATGACATACATCAAAGCAAGATCTTTTTGGACCCACCTCCTAGAATCATGGAAATAAAATCAAGAATAAACAAATGGGACCTCATGAAACTTAAAAACGTTTCACAGAGAAAGTAACCATAAACAAGACAAGAAGACAACCCTCAGAATGGAAGAGAATATTTGCCAACGAAGTGATGGACAAAGGATTAATCTCCAAAATATACAAGCAGCTCACGCAACTTAATACCAAAAAAGCAAATAACCCAATCCACAAATAGGCAGAAGACCTAAATAGACATTTCTCCAAAGAAGACATACAGATGGCCAACAGACACATGAAAAGATGCTCAACATCACTAATCATTGGAGTAATGCAAGTCAAAGCCACAATGAGGTATCACCTTACACTGGTCAGAATGGCCATCATCAAAAAACCTAGAAACAACAAATGTTGAAGAGGGTGTGGAGAAAAGCGAACTCTGCTGCACTGTTGGTGGGAGTGTAAGTTGGTACAGCCACTATGGAAAACAGTTTGGAGGTTCCTTAAAAAACTACAAATAGAACTACCATATGATCCAGTAATCCCACTGCTGGGCATATCCCCAGAGAAAACCATAATCCAAAAAGAAACATGTACCATAATGTTCATTGCAGCACTACTTACAATAGCCAGGACATGGAAGCAACCTAAATGCCCATCAACAGATGAATGGATCAAGAAGATGTGGCATATATATACAATGGAATATTACTCATCCATAAAAAGGAATGAAATGGAGCTATATGTCATGAGATGGATAGACCTAGAGTCTGTCATACAGAGTGAATTAAGCCAGAAAGAGAAAAACAAATACTGTATGCTAACTCATATATACAGAATCTAAAAAAAAAAAAAAAAAAAATGGTACTGATGAACCCAGTGACAGGGCATGAATAAGGATGCAGATGCAGAGAGTGGACTGGAGGACAGGGGATTGGGGGAGCAGGGGACGAAGGGGAAGCTGGGACGAAGTGAGAGAGTAGCATAGACATATATACACTACCAACTGTAAAATAGATAGCTAGTGGGAAGTTGCTGTATAACAAAGGGAGATCAACTCGATGATGGATGACGCCTTAGAGGGCTTGAACAGGGAGAGTGGGAGGGAGTCGGGAGGGAGGGGGTATGGGGATATATGTATAAATACAGCTGCTTCACTTTGGTGTACCTCAAAAGGTGGTACAAGAGTGTAAAGCAATTATATTCCAATAAAGAGCTAAAAATAAAGAAAAGAAAAAAAACAACAACCCAGAAACCACACACAGACACAAAAAAAGCATTTAAAAAGGTGGAAATAAAATAAAAAGGTGGAAATAAACAAAAATGTATCAGTAATCAGACTAAATATAGTAGAAGAGAATGAGACTGAATTTTAAAAATAACAGAAACAGTTATCTGCCATTTACATGACAAATATCTAAAACACAAGGGCACAGAACAGCTGAAGGTAAAAACCTGAAAAAAAAAATATGACAGGCAGAAGAAATATAGATTTCAAAGCATAAATTCAATATATAGCTTAAATTTCAAGTCATTTCTTGAATTAGTACCACGTTTGGTCTAATCTTCTTGAAGAAGCAAACCATTTACCGACTGTACACAATGGGTTTTGTACCAGCCTCACAGTTGATACAGCAATTTCATGAAAATACCTACACAGCATTCTTACCATATAATTAAGAAAGACTATTCTAACAGAGGACAATAACAAGCAAGATAGACTATATACATGACAGGGATGGAACCCAGCCCCCCCCCCCCGAAGTGGAAGTGCTGAGTCCTAACCACTGGCCAGGGAATTTCCTTCATGAAAGTTTTTGAAGAGTAACAACTTTTAGAATGCTTAAAAAGTGACTCAAAATCCCATTAATTAATTCCTTCTTTTTCTTTAAGTCTGCAACTAATCAAAAGGCTTGCATCCCTTAAAAACTTTTGGGACAGGGCACAAAGAGAACATTTCACATAAGTAATATTTATTCTTGTGATTACTGTCATGTGCTTCAAATAGTCTTTAGAGGCACTGATTAAAATACCCTTTTCTTGAAATGATTTAATCTGATATTCATGTGGCCACCCATATTCTAAAACTCATCATTTCTTTTACTGAAATAAAATTTAATTCTAAGAAACCGACAAGAACACATACTGCCTACAGAATGTGAAATATTTAAAACTGTAATATGCTGGCAACAAATTAATGACTTGTTTATGAAGATGATTCTCTTGATTCATCTAATGCAAAGCATATAAATATATTTCAAACTATCTTTGTATCTCTGGGTTTTCCTTTGCTTTCTCATCACCTACTCATAATCTTTATCCTTTCTTAAAACTAATTTAGCTTTACTCCCCCAATCTCTTATTGAAAATACTTTATAGAAAGTTGAGGACAAGGTCCTTCTCTGACCTTTATAGCTATTTTATAACTCCTTTCTGTCATCAATTATTTTGGTCATTCTTAAAATTAAAACTTTATCTATATGTCATCCTGGACAACAAATTCTTATGTTTAAAAAGTAAGGGTATCTGAGCACACAGGCCTCCTTTGTTGGATTCTTCTCCTTTCAAACTTCATCTTCGTTCTTCATCAATCCTAGTCTCCTCCATGATCAATATTCTCCTTAGAAGATAGTTGCTTCATGAAAACTTTCCCAATTTAATAACATCTTCATTTTTAATCACATAATCATAACATGTTAATATATCTCCCAAGTGTTACACTGTCATTGTCATTAGTACTATACTGACTTGTTCAGAACTGAGTGTAGAAAGATTTACTCTTCTGGCTAAAACCTTCCAAATGCTTTTGACAGCAAATAAAATAAAAGCTGGACACCTTACCATGGAATACAAAGCCAACACAATCAACCTCTGCCTACCTCTTCTAACTATTCTTCCTGCCCACCCATTCCAACACTAGCCTTCCTAATGCTCCTAAAAACAAACCAAGTCCATTCCAGTGTCAGAGCCATAAGCAGAATTGCCTGGAACATCATTACCACAGATTACCTCACATTCCTTCTCATTCTTTAGGTATTATGCCAAATACTACCAACTCAGAGAAGCCTTCCTTAATTACCCTATCTAAGAAGTCCTCTAACCATTCTCTATCACATTACCTTGTTTTATTTCTTCATAGCATTTATCACAATTAGAAACCATTTATATACTTGCTTATGTATTTGTCATCTTCCCTCATTAGAATGCAATCTCATGACAATAGCAATCTTATTTATTTTCTTCACTGTTATATCACAAGCTCCTAGAACAGTACTTGTAATAGCCATGTTTTCTGCTTTTTATAGTTTCTGCTTTGACATGTGGAGTCTTGCTGACCTTAGTAGGACTATTCTTCCCTGGGCTAGCTAGTTAGCATACTACTTGTCTGTAAGCACACCTTTTATATGCAAAACAATCCAGAGCCTACAACCCCAACTACCTCCTCTATCAGACTCTAGGCCACCATTCTCCTGCCCTAATCACTTCTGGGCCATGTACCAGACAATTAAATACAGTCCCTAAGCCCCAGAGCCCACTGAAATTATTCAAACTAACCAATCCCAGGCCTACTTACCCTATGTTGAGCACTCCTTCCTACAGAAACCACAATAAAGGCTCTAACCATCTCCACTTCACAACCTCCCTTCCCTGGACAGACCCTGGTGCTTCCCCATGTGGTACTGCATAGTGTGCTATGCCTCCTGCTTCTAAGGAACTGTGAGTAATAAAAAATTCTTTCTTCATAGCAATCATCTCCATGTTTGCGTGTCTTATCATACATAATTAAACAAATCACAGGTACCTTTAAAATAAGTGCCTAGCATAAAAAACATGCTCAGCAAGTATCTGTTGGATGTATCACCTGCAGAATAAATTCCTTTGTTTCCCTTCAGTTCCTAGCATGACTGAGTTTACTCATATCATTCTTCAATACACTTTAACAATTAAAACATTTGTAAAACATGTATTATTGGCCAATAAGAGATAGTTATCATGCTAAGTACTAAAGATACAGGGATGAATAAAAAATAGATATCTTCTGTTCATGAGTTTCAAATAAGATATGAGAATGCAGAAAAGCTGAAAATAAAAGAATGAAAAAGATAATCTATAACTACTACAGGAAAAAAAAAGCTGGCATAGCTATTATAATATCAGACAAAAAGAACTTCAAAATAAAAAGTATTACAAATATAGGGATCCAATTCACCAGGAAGATATCATAACTGTAATTACATATGTATCTAATTTAACTGCATAGCTTCAAAACACTTAAAGCAAAAACTAACAGAATAATATAGGGAAAATAATCAAATCCATCAACATACCCATCTCAGTGTTTGAAAGATGAAGTAACTTTCCCCATTCTCCTCTCCACACCACCCCCAGTCCCAAATCAGCAGGGTTCCAGAAGACTTTTAACACCACAAGTGGCCTGAACTAATAAACACTGGCACTAATAGACGTAAGAACACTACAATAATCTGAGGGCCTTTCACATCTAGCCATGATAGAGTAACTGGGACTGGACTTTCCCTTGCTGTCAACAATTAGAAAAGAAGGCAAAAGATATGCAAAAACACTTTTCAGATGTTGAACAACAAGGTAGTAAAGAAATGTGACCCCCGAGGAAAGGGAAGCAAATGAGATAAGTGATATGATTACCCCAATTTTCTGCAGGACATGCTTTCCAGATCCTGGTGGAAGGAAAGGGAATCCAAACATTGCATAGCCATCTCACTAAATTGAGGAGACAGAGATTAGACTTTAGAAAGACTGAAACATTAAGATTTATAGGACAGAATACCAAAGGAGGTAGCTTTGCAGAGAAAGAGGTCCCAAACTCTACAGGGGATCCACTTTAGCCTACTGTGAATACTAAGCTGCACATGCACAGAGTGAGACTCCATTAGGCAGAGATAAGAACTACTTGGGGGGGGCGATGGGGAACTACTACAGAGCTGTAAACTGAACAACTGCCACAGCACACAGACAGAATAGAGATCACATTGAACACCTAGGGATCAATAGGGATCCCAGACAGGTCATGTTTCAGTAAGGAAGCAAAACTAGCAAGAGAGTAAAGACAACTCTAAGCCCACCCAAAAACATGTTTTAAGCTGACCAGAAATTAAGTCACTGGCCAAAAAGAAGTCAAACACCCTTGAAAAGAAGACAACAAAATCCAGTCACTCGGGACTTCCCTGGTGGCGCAATGGTTAAGAATCCACCTGCCAAGGCAAGGGAAACAGGTTCGAGCCCTGGTCTGAGAAGATCCCACACGCCATGGAGCAACTAAGCCCATGAGCCACAACTACTGAGCCTCCACTCTAGAGCCCGGGAGCCACAACTACTGAGCCCACATGCCACAACTACTGAAGCCTGCATGCCTAGAACCAGTACTCCGCAACAAGAAAAGCTACCACACTGAGATGCCCATGCATTGCAACGAAGAGTAGCGTACATTCACCGCAACTCACGAAAGCCCACACCCAGCAACGAAGACCCAATAAAACCAAAAATAAATAAAAAATAAACAAAAAAATCCAGTCACTCAACATGACAATTCCAAGATCCAAACAAAAACTGCTATATAAGTTTAAAAAGCAAGAAAATCAAAAAAGAAAGAAAAAAAATAAAAAATAAAAATAAAAGAAAGAAAAAAAAAGCAAGAAAATCAGTCAAAAAAACAAGCCAGAAATGGCAATGATGATGAAACTGGCAAAGATTTTAAATCAGCTATTATAACTATGTTCAAGAACCTAAAGAAAAACATGAAAATAATAAGAAAAATGGAAAATATTAAAAAAGACAAAAAAATACATTTCTGCTTCCAGTAATGACAGACTAAGATCCTACTGTCTAATTCTCCCTCATAAACAAATGGTAAAATCTGGAATAATACAAAAAGAGATTTTATGTGAAAGCACTGGAAAGTAAAAGAGAAGCAGACAAATTCCAATGGAGAGTACATACTTGAATGGGGGGAACTGTACAAAATGGGTTCCCATTTTCACAGCTTTCAGCCTTGGGCAAAGTACAGCACACAAGGAGCAGTGGAATGTAACACTACAGACTTTCTAGCCTAGGGAACCAAAAAAACTGAAGTCAGAAGAATCGTGACTACTGAAGAGAATGGAGAAATCCTTAAAGGGAACAAGACAGAGAAAGTAACCCCAAATTCTGTCTGCCTATATCTCTATCATTAGAGAACCATGCATGTATATGACAGACTGAAAGAAGTTCAGCTAAAGGCAAAAAAGATGCTGGCCAAAAAACAGAGTTTACAGTTCAAGTCAGTTCAACTGTCAATTAAAACCAAAGAAACAACACTCACCAGGAAAAAACAAACAATCAAGAACAGAATCTCTACAATTTCACATTTTTACTATCTAAAATAAAATCCAAAATTATCAATATATGAAGAACCAGCAACATGAAACACATTCTTAAGAGAAAAGAGTGTCAACTGAGACTGACCCTGAGATCACCCAGGCAGACAAGGGCTTTAAAGCAGCTATTATAACTAGCCTCAATGAATTAAAACAAAATATGCTAACAATAATGAAAAGATGGGGAATTTGTGGAGAAAAATAGAAATGATAAAAAAGCACGAAATGGAAGTTCTAAAACTGAAAAAATACAATATCTGAAATAAATTATTCACTGAACAAGCTTACCAGACAAATGATACAGATGACAGAGAAAAAAAAAGTAAGTGAATCTGAAAACAGATCAATCAAAATTATCCAACCTGCACATGCACAGAGAGAGAAAAATATATTTTTTGTAAAATGAACTGACCTTAAAAAGCCTGTTAGATGACATCAAACAGTCCAACATACTTGTAATTGGAAACAAACTATAGAAGAGAGAGCCTGAGGCAGAAAAGAATATTTAAAGAATGATCAAAGTTTTCCAAAATATGATTAAAGGCAGAAATTTATAGATATTAGACACTAAATTTGCTGAAGGGAAATGATACCAGAGGGAAATCCAGATCCCCAGACAGTAAAGAAGAGCATTAGAGATGGTAAACCCCCAGTTAAATGTAAAAGTTAATTATTTTGACTTTTTCCTTCAATTTATAACTTATTTACTTTTAACATATAGCTGTTGTGAAGTTCATAACATATGTAGATGTAACATAACAACTACAGCAAAAAGAACAAGGTAAACAGGATATGGACCTATACAGCTATTTTATTCTGCATGCTTCTACATTTTTCATGAAGTAGGCTATGAAAAGTTAAGGATATATACTGTAATCCCTCAAGAAACCACTAAATAAATAATACAGTTGAAACGCCAATAGGAAAGTTAAAATAGAATTCTCAAAAATAATCAAAAAAAAATTTTTAAAGCTAGAAAGAGCAGAGAAGACTAATATAAAAATAGTAGTAAAATGGCAGACCCACACCTGGCCATACTAACCAGAGTAAATGTGATAGTCTGTTGCCCTGTTGATAATATTTACATTGTTATCTGTTCTGGTTTTGTTTTTAAAAATATAAATACTTGCAATATTTCTTTGTCAGAAGAGCTTTGGGAATTTTCTTTTCCCTTCATACTTAAAGTTAAAATAAAACTATGACTCTAATGGATTTCTTACTTAAACAAAAGAAAGAATGTTGCTGTTCATTTAATTCAACAATAAGTGCCTAAGACCAATCCATATGAGAGTAGCAACTGAAGAATAATGGCTCAAGGTGGGGCTCTGATAGCAGCCAGCAGAGAAAGGTAAAAATCACCTTCATTGGGGTCCCACTGAGGCGCCTGCCTGTTTCTACAGTTTGTTTCTACACTGTTCAGAACTATGTACTTCAAACTGTTTACACTAAACAGCCAATAAATAAATAAATATTTAAAATAAATAAGTAATCAATCCACAAACCTAAGATCAAGAAACTTCAAGCAAGATTACCACACAGACACCATCATCAACACCACAAAACCACCATTAAGGAACATAATAATAAACTGCTGAAACCAAAGATAAAGAGAAAATTCTAAAAGCAGATAGAGAAAAATGGCAAGGGGAATAAAGTCAGTAATAAATGATGACCTCCTAAACAAACAAATAAACAAAATGCAAGCTAGAAGACAATGTAACAAGTTGTTAGATGCTAAAAGAAAATAATTGTCCAACAAGAATTCTACACCCAGCAAAAATATGTTTCAAATAGGAAGGTGAAAAAAGACAATTTCATACAAATGTAAGTTAACAAAATTTATCACAAGCAGAAGTGTACTATAAGACAAGTTAAAGTATACAATTTAAAGTTATTACATTACACACTAAATGGTATAATATTATTTGTGAGTAAACTATAATAAATTAAAGATATACACTATAAACTCCATAGCAAATTCTAATGAAATAAAAGAGAGATGTAGCAGAGAAGATAGTAGGCAGGATGAAATAAAACACTAAACACACACAAGCGCGTGCACACACACACACCCCTAAGTCAAATTAAAAGAAGCCAGGAAAAGTGTGAGGGGGGAAAAAGCCCCAAAAAAGAGATGAAAAAAATATAAAATAAATAGCAAGATGCTAACTTAATCACACTGATAATTACATTAAATATGAATGGACTATATGCACTAATTAAGAAACAGAGACCATCAGGGAGTTCCTAGTGGTTAGGATTTGGGGCTTTCACTGCCATGGTCCAGGTTCAATCCCTGGTTGGGGAACTGAGATCCTACAAGCCATGCAGTACAGCCAAAAAAAAAAAGAAAGAAAGAAAGAAAAGGAGAGAGAGAGAGTGCCAACTATAAGCAACTACAGGAAAAGCACTTTAAATGTAAAGATACAGAGAGGTTAAAATTAACAGGCTAGAAAAGAAGTACCATGCCAATACAAATTATAAGAAGGATGAATGGCTACAGTAATATCAGGCAAAACAGACTTCAGAACATAGGATATTGCCAGAGAAAAAGGAGACTATTTCATAATGATAAAGGCTGAATACCTCAATATTAGATGACAATCCTGAAGTGTATATGCCTAAAAACGTAGCATCAAAACATATAAGAATAGAAAGGAGATACAGAAAAATATACCACTATAGTTGTAGTATAGTATTGGTAATTACAGTACTCTTCTTAATAATTAATAGAAGCAGACAGAAATATCAGTAAATATGCAGAAGACCTGAACAACACTATCAACCAATTTGACCTGACATTTATAGAATACTACATGCATAAACAGCAGAATATATATACTTTTCAAATCCACGTAGAACATTCACCAAGTAAAACATATTAAGAGCCATAAAACAAGCCAACAAGTTTAAAAGAATTTAAATTAAAAATATGTTTGGGGGACTTCCCTGGTGGTCCAGTGGTTAACAATCCTCCTCCCAATGCAAGGGACATGGGTTCAACCCCTGGTTGGGGAACTAAGATCCCACATGCCAGATGGCAACTGAGCCTGCGAGTCACAACTAGAGAGAAGCCTGCACACCACAACAAAAGATCCACGTGCCACAGCAAGACCCAATGCAGCCAAAAATAAAATAATTTTTTTTAAATAAAAATATGTTCTCTGAACATAATGAAATTAAACTAGGAATCAGTAACAAAAAGATACCTTGCAAATTCCAAATATTTGGAAATTAGACAACACACTTCTAAATAACCATAGATTATTTCTATTTCCCCTGTGATTTTTTTCTTTAACCTATGGGGCCATGTAAAAGAAACCACAGGAAGAATAGAAATAAAGCATATCAAAATGTGTTGTATACAGCTAAAGAGTGCTAAGAGGGAAATTTATAACTATAAATTATTCTACTTTTTTAAAATAAGGTCTAAAATTAGTGCTCTAAACTTCCACCTCATGAAACTAAAAAATAATAATAAATTGAATAAAAAATAAGTAGAAGGAAAAAATAAAATAAGAAAAGTAGAGAAATTTAACATAGCAAGAAGTTGTACCTCTGATATGATTAATAACATTTAATAAACCACTAAGATGAGTAATCAACAAAAAAAGAGAGAATACACAAATTACCAATACGAGGAATGAAAGAGCAGATATTACCTTAGAGTCTTCAGACATTAAAAGACCAATAAGAGAATGTCATAAAAATTCAAAAATTTACATAAAATAAATTTCTTGAAAAACACAACCTTTAAAAAACTGAAAAAAGAAACATAATAAAAACAAAATTATAGGCCGGTATCTCTCACGAACAAAGACACAAAATCCTTAACAAAATTACAGTTGATCCTTGAACAACACTGGGGTTAAGGCAGCCAACCTTCCAAGCAGCTGAAAATCTGAGCATAACTTTACAGTCTGCACTCTGCACCCATTGGCCACATATCAGCACGTTCAACCAACCAAGGATTGTGTAGTACTGTAGCACATATTCACTGAAAAAAATCCCTGTATAAGTGGACCTGCACAGTTCAAACCTGTGTTGTTCAAGAGGCAATTGTACAGGCAAACCAACCCCAGATATAGATATAGATATAGATATAGATATAGATATAGAGAGATATAGATGATAATACATCATGTCCAAATGGGCCAGGAAAGCAAAGCTGGTTGAACATTAAAAAAATCAATCAATTCAATTCATCATATTAACAGAAAGGACAATACCACTTCAACAAATATAGAATAACATTTGACAACATTCAATGCCCACTCATGATAAAACTCAAGCAAGTTAGGAAAAGAAAAGAATTTCCTTAACTAAGGAGTCTACAAAAAATCTACAGCTTACCCAATAATAATTTAAAAAAATCACATCTAATAATGAAATATTTAATGCTTTCCTCCTTAAATTAAAAAAAAAAAAAAGCAAAGCAGTCTGCTCATATCATTTCTACTCAACAATGTACTGGAAGGTCCTAGCCAGTGCAATAAGGCAAGAAAAAATGCATAAAGATTGAAAAGGATGAAGTGAAACTTTCTATCCACAGACTACATGATTATTTACTGAATGACAAAAAAATTAATAAGTTTAGCAAGGTAGAAGATACAAGGATGATAAACAAAAATCAATTTAAATCTCTATGCTAGCAATTCAGAAACAATGAGAAAAATCAAATTTTAAAAATATAATGTATAAGAACATCAAAAAACATAAAATATTTTGATATAAATTTAACAAGATGTTTAAGACCTCTACAATGAAAACTACTGAAATTAAAGGAGACCTACATAAACAGAGAAATATAACATGGTGGATTGTAAGACTCATATTTTTAAGATGCCTTTTCCCCCCAAACTGATTTATAAGTAAGATATAACCCCAGTAGACTTTTTAAATAAAAATTGATGTACTATCTATTTTATATAACAGATGACCTCAAAACTTAGCAGCTTAAAACATCAAACATTTATTACCTCACATAATTTCTGAGAGTCAAAAATAGGGAAGAAGTTAAGATTCAGGATCTCTCATGGGGATGCAGTCAAATGTTGGCCAGCTCCAAAGTCATCGGAAGGCCTAAATGGAGCTGGAAGGTCGACTTTCAAGCTGGCTAATTCACCTGGCTATTGGCTGGAGGCCTCAGTTCCTGACCACACAGACCTTTCATGACATGAGGGCTGTCTTCTCCCAGAGTGAGTGATCCAATAAAGAGGCCAAGAAGAAAGCAGTCATGCCTTTTATAACCTAGTATCCAAAGTTTTCATCATACTACTTCTAATTTATTTTATTAGAAGCAAGGCACCAAATTTGGACCACAGTCAAAGGGGAAGGTAATTAAGTTTTACCTCTTGAACAGAGAAATAACAAAGGATTTGTGCACATCTTTTTAAACTACCACAACAGACAAGCTGATTCTAAAATTTATATGAAAATGCATGACCTAAATATCCAAAACAATATTTAAAAAGAACCAAGTTGGAAGACTCATAGTAGTTGATCTCAAGGCCTACTATAAAGCTATATTTATCAAGTTTCTGTGGTAATGCCATAAGGATACACAAATAAATCAATAGAATAGAGAGCCCAGAAACAGATCTACATGCACAGCTCACTTATTTTTGACAAAAGAGCAAATGCAATCCAATGGGGGGGGGGGGATGTTTTTTTCAGCAAATAATGCTGTAACAACTGGATATGCATATGGGAAAAAATAAACTTCAATCCCTACCTCACACCATATATGACAATGAACTTGAGATGGATATAGACCTAAATGTCAAGTTATAACTATAAAATTTCTATAAGAGAACATGGGAAAATACCTTCATAATCTGAGGGTAGACAAAAGTTTTTACACAGGATAAGGAAAGCAATAACCATATTTAAAAAACAGATAAATTAGACTCTACAAAAATTTAAAACTTCTCCTCATTAAAAGATGCTTTTTAGAAAATGAATAGGCAAAACACAGACAGGGAGAAATCAGTCACAAAATATCCATCTGATAAAAGGACTTATGTTCAGAATACAAAAGGAGCCCTTACAACTCAATAATAAAAAGACAACCCAACTTTTTTTAATGGGCAAAACATATGAAAAGGCAATATACAAAAGAAGATATATGAATGTCCGAGAAGCACATGAAAATGTGCTCAGCATCTTTAGTTATCCGTAAATGCTAATTAAAATCAAAATGAAATGCTACTATATACACTCCAGAATAGATAAAATGTTTAAAAATGACAACACTAAATGTTGTTGAGTGTGTGGAGCACCCAAAACTTCCATGATGAGAATGAAAAGTTACATCCCTTGGAAAAAAGTCTTGCAGTCCCTTAAAAAACTAAACATAAACTAACTCTATGACCTGGTAATCCCACTGCAATGAACTTACCCAAGAAAGATGAAAAACATATGTTCACAAAAAGACTTGTATAAGAAGGTTCATAGCAGCTTTATTCATAATAGCCAGAAACTGGAAACAGTCCTAGTGTCCATCAATAGGCAAATGGATAAACAAACTATAGGATATTCATACAATGAAATACTACTCCGCAATAAAAAGGAACAAGCTACTGACTCAACAGCAAGGAAAAACCTTGTTTCTCAGAGACACGAATCTTAAATGTATTAAGAGAGATTTTTTTTTTCAATATTAACTTCTATTACAGGAAATACCAATAGATTTAACTCACCAAGTTCTCCGGGGTCCTCAATAATTTTAAATGTATAAAGGGGTCATAAGACCAAAAAGTCTGAGAACCTCTGATCTAATAAAAGTTAAATACAGGCATGCCCTACAATCTAACAATTATACTCCTAAATACATACTCTTACACTTGTGTGTACCAGAAGATGTACAAGAATGTTCATAGCATTATTTGTAATAGCAAACACCTGGAAACAACAAAACATCGATGACTGAAGAATGGCTAAATCAATATATTCATACAGTGAAATTCCCAACAACAGTAAGAAAAAAATGATCTAACCTATCAAAGTAGATACTTCTCAGGAACATGTATGATAACAGGGACCACAATTTGAATGAAAAAAATGAGTTGCAGAAGAACATATACATAGTAAAAATTCCACTCACATAACATGTAAAACAAGCAAACCTAAACTGTATTTTTTAGGAATGCAAAAAGAAAGAAGAAAAGAAAAAGAAGAAGATGGGATGACGGAAGGGCACATAGGGGCTAAATGTTTACGTAATGATGGTTGCTCTTAACCAAAGAACAGTCCTCCTTTATCAAAGCCACAATTCTCTTCAATTGTCAAGTTTTAAATTGGACATTCTTAGAGTAGTGAGAACAAAGAACGTTCATTTGATTGGCAAGCCTAACTGAATCAACTCCAGCGATCAACAGATCAACAGAACACCAGACAACAAACCCAGACTGCCCTTACGTCTGCTTTGAAAAAGCATGTGTGTACGTGAGGACAACTCACAGAATGGGAGAAAATATTTGCAAACGATTCAACAGACAAGGGCTTAATTTCCAAAATATACAAACAACTCATACAGCTCAATATCAAAAAAACAAACAACCCAATCAAAAAATGGGCAGAAGACCTTAGCAGGTATTTCTCCAAAGAGGACATACAAATGACCAACAGGCACATGAAAACATGCTCAACATCACTAATTATTAGCAAAATGCAAATCAAAACTACAATGAGGTACCATTACCTCACACCAGTCAGAATGGCCATCATCAAAAAGTCTACAAATAATAAATGCTGGAGAGAGTGTGGAGAATGGAGAAAAAAGAACCCTTCTACACTGTTGGTGAGAATGTACGATAAATTGGTGCAGCCACTATGGAGAACAGTATGGAGGTTCCTTAAAAACCTAAAAATAGGGTTACCACATAATGCACAGTCCCACTCCTGGGCATATATCCAGAAAAGACAAAAACTACCATGATGTCCATAATCTAAATGTCCATCAACAGATGAACAGATAAAGAAGATATGTGTGTGTGTGTGTGTGTGTGTGTGTACATATACATATACATACAATGTATATGTATTATGAATATTATGCAGCCATAAAAAAATGAAATAATGCTAATTGTAGCAACATGGATAGATCTAGAGATTATTGTATTAAGTGAAGTAAGTCAGAGAAGGACAAATATCAAATGATATCACTTATATGGAGAATCTTAAAAAATGATACAAATGAATTTACAAAACAGAAATAGACTCACAGACATAGAAAACAAACATGTTACTAAAGGGGATAGCAGTAGGGAGGGAAGGAGGGTATATTAGGAGTTTGGGACTAACATACATACTACTATATATAAAACAGGTAAACAACAAGGACCTACTGTATAGCACAGGGAACTATACTCAATATCTTATAATAATTTAGAAAAGAATCTGAAAAATAATTCATATATATGTATAACTGAATCACTTTGCCGTATACTTGAAACAACACAACATTGTAAATTAACTACCTTCAATTTTTTAAAAAATGGAAAAAAAAAAGAATGTGGATCAAGTGCTATGAATGTAAAACACTACAACCATTTTGGGAGAAGTTCTAAGAGTTTCTAATAAAACTAAACATACAACTATCCTATGGCCCAGTTATTGCAATGCTAGGTATTTACCTATGAAAAATGAAAACATATATCTACAAGAGGACCTGTACAAGAATGTATATAGCAGCTTTATGATTATCAAAAACAGCCAGGCATCCATTAACAGGAAAACAGATAAATTGTGTTATATTCATACAATGGAATACTAATTGGCAATAAATAGGAACTACCAACACATGCAACAACATGGATGAATATCAAAAATATTATGCGAGTGAAAGAAGCCTTATACCAAGTAGTAAATACTATATAACTCCACTTACATGCAGTCCTAGAATGAACAAATCTAATCTATGGTGAAGAAAAAAATCAGAACAGGTAGTTACTATGGAGAGAAAGGGGGAAGGTGAAGGGGAGAATTACAGGGAGGGGGCATGAAGAATTTTCATGTTTGATGGTAAAGTTCTCTATCTTGATAGGGATTTTGGTTATATAAATAACACTTAAGGATTTGTGCATTTACACTGAATATAAATTTTACATCCAAAGAAAAAATAAAGAATTGAACTTTAGTCAATGATATGAATGGTTGAAGTATTTAGGGGAAAAGTATACAGATGTCTGCAACTTACTCTGAAATGTATCAAAAAATGAAATGAATTTACAGATGGAGAGATGAATGGTAAATGGATATATATGTGATAAAATAAGTACTGTATACTAAAATGTTATTGGTAGGATCTAGGCAGTAGGTGAACTGATATTCACTGCAAAATTCTAACTTTGCTGTACACGTGAAAATATTCATTAAAAAAGGGGGAGCTTTTCAGGTCATATTTACAATTTGTCCTTTATCCTTCAGTTAACAGAAAGTCTTCAAATGGAAACAAAAGAAGCACCTAATTCTGTAAGGAGTAATCAGTCAAGGTTTAAAAAGGTATCCACTGACTGGAAATGCAGCTACAAATGACAAGGGAACAGCAGATGCAAAAGCAATCCGGTTAAGGGTGTGCGGCACACCAGATACTCCAACTGACCTCTCCACTGAAGACATCTAAAAATTCTAGTATATTCACAAAATATTCAAATAAATGAAACAAAGAATGAAGAAAGGGAGGAGGAATGAAGGGAGGGAAGGTGCACCAAGGTGAGGGGTCAAATAGGAGACCTCCCCAAATAAAGGTTTAACTTCCCCACCCCAATCACTAAACTCAGTGTCTGCTGTTACGGCCTTTCAACTGTCTGAATGAGGCCCATTCACATTACTGAGGGTAATCATCACTTACAGTCAACTGACTGTAGGTGTTAACCACATTTACAAGATTCCTTCATAGCAACACCTAGATCAGTATTTGATTAAACAACTAGATACTATAGCCAAGCCAAGTTCACACATAAAACTAACCATCACAGATAAGAAGGCCACAATTATAACAAAGCAGGATTTATATTTTAAACTTATTTTGACTAGATTCCAATTCAACTAATATTCATTGAGCACCAAGTATTTGCCAGGCATTTCTCTGTGCACTTTCACATGTATCCTGCCATTTAATTCTCACAACCCTACCAAATATTCATTGTTCTGGTTTTATAGAAAATAAACTGGTGCAAAGAATGATTAAGTGATTTGCCCCAAGTCACAACGTTCAATGGAGCAAAGTTCAGATAGGATTCTGATTCTGACTTCAAGCCATTATATCAGGCACTTTCCCCACAGTAAGGTATGTAGGGTTTCGTGTCACCATAAACTGCTTTTGCTGTCTCTTTTGGGCTCAATCATTTTTCTGGGTCCTAAAATGTTTCTTCATGCCTTTACTTCATTTAAAACACTTTTTTGCACTACCTAAAACTCTCCAGGTGAGGGTTTTTTTCCACCCACTATGACACAGTCAGCAAAAGAACAAGGGTAGAATCCCCAAAATCAAAGAAATAACTTAAAATTTCAACCTGAAATTAACAGTGCACTGGGCAAAGCTTTAAATGTTTACTATTCTCTGTATCCCAGTTAGTAAAGTTCCCCAAATTACAATCTGAGGTATTTATTCTCCTTATTTACCTATATATCAAGTACTGTTCCACTAAAAATAAGTAAATAGGGACTTCCCTGGTGGTCCAGTGGTTAAGACTACATGCTTCCACTACAGGGGGCACGGGTTTGATCCCTGGTCGGGGAACTAAGATCCCACATGCCACATGGTATGGCCAAAAAAAAAAAAGTAAATAAATCATTTCTTCAAACATGTGCTACCAAATGACAATTTTTCGTAGTTAAAATCTTGGATGACCTAGGTAAATGCTAAATCAAGATTAGACTTCAAAATGTACTTAGCCTTCAAGTACAGTAGTTTCTCCTAATCTGTGGTTTCACTTTCCAAGCTTTCAATTACCCAAAGTCAACTGCAGTCTGAAAATACTAAATGGAAAATTTCAGAAATAAACAATTCATAAGTTTTTTCCTTTTTCTTTTCCTTTTGGCTGCATTGGGTCTTTGTTGCTATGCGCAGGCTTTCTCTTATGGCGAGAAGGGGCTACTCTTCATTACAGTGCGCAGGCTTCACAATGCGGTGGTTTCTCTTACTGCAGAGCACGGGCTCTAGGCGCACAGCCTCTAGTAGTTGTGGCTCTCAGGCTCTAGAGCACAAGCTCAGCAGTGGGGTGCACAGGCTTAGCTGCTCCATTGCATGTGGGATCTTCCTGGACCAGGGATTGAACCCGTGTCCCCTGCATTGGCAGGTGGATTCTTAACCACTGCACCACCAGGGAAGTCCCCATAAGTTTTTAACTGTGTACCATTCTGAGCAGCATGATGAAATCTTGCACATCCTGCTCTACCCTGCCTAGGCTCCTCAACCATCAACATCAACTGCTCCTGACATCCAACCAGCCTAACACTAGGTCACAATGCCTTCTTATCATGTAGGCATTTTATCATCTCAGATTATCACAATAATAAAGGTGAGTACAGTACAAGAAGATATTTTGAGAGAGAGACCACAGTCACGTAACTTTTATTACAGTATATTGTTATAACTGTTCTATTTTACTATTAGCTGTTATTAATCTCTTATTGTGCTTAATTTATAAATTAAATTTTACCATAGGTATGTATGTATAGGAGAAAACAGTACATACAGCTGACCCTTGAACAAAACAGACTAGAACTGTGCAGATCCACTTATATGTGGATGTTTTTCAATAAATACATACTACAGTACTACACAATCCACAGTTGGTTGAATCCACACTTGCAGAACCAGGGATACTGAAAGCTGACTATAAAGCTA
Organism: Hippopotamus amphibius kiboko; assembly: GCF_030028045.1. Taxonomy (NCBI): domain Eukaryota; kingdom Metazoa; phylum Chordata; class Mammalia; order Artiodactyla; family Hippopotamidae; genus Hippopotamus; species Hippopotamus amphibius. Next base: position 73,608,921 of record NC_080194.1, read on the forward strand.
TATGTGGATTTTCAACTGCATGGAGGAGTGGCATTGTTCAAGGGTCCACTATATAGGGTATGGTACTATCTGCAGTTTCAGGCATCCCCTGGGGGTCTCGAAACATATCCCCCACAGATAAGGATGGACTACCATATTACAACTAATTACTAACTACAGACCAAAGTCTCAAAGATAGTTTGTTGAGTGTTGAGCCCAGCTTAGGCATTGGGAACAAATGAAAAGAAAACTGTCTGCAAAATGAAAATGTAATACGTTCAATTTTAAATTCAATTTAGCTCATTACCCAGGACAATCATTTTCAAACTTTCCTTCACATGCAGTGTTTTTGGCCTGTTACTGCTGGGGGCAGGGTGGGGGAGGGGGATGGGGATCAACACCTAACTTGATTTTCAAGTTAGAAACCTAGGTTCCAGTATCAGTCCTGTGACCCTGAACAAGTCACTTATCCTTTTGAACTTCATTCCTTACATACAAATAGTGATAACACTTACATCCCATAGGAAAAAAAGAATTAACAGTGGTTTGTGAACTATAAAGTCTTGCTTCTCCAAGTATAATTTCCAGACCAACAGCACTGGAATCACCTGACAGCTTATAAGAAATGCAGGATTTAAGGCCACATTCCAGACCTACTATACTGGAATATGCATTTTAATACGACGTCCAGGTAATTCATATGCACATTAAAGTCTGAGCAGAACTACTATAAAGCACTCTACAGATGTTAGGTATCTTCACCATAAAAAAAAAAAAGTTAATTAGGAGCTCATTTTGTTCTGAGGAAGTCCTGTGACCTGCTAACTCATTAACAATATGACATCAACAACATTTGACATTATCCTCCTCAGCTCTATCATTTCCCATTCTGAGAAACTACTGAAATTGGATTCTGGTCTAGGTTTCACAACTAATTTGCAATATAATCTTGAGCAAATCAATGTCAACTCTCAAGGTCCTTCTCCTTAGATGTAAAATGAGAAGGTTAGACCACTAATTACCAACCTGAGGTCTCTGGACCCACTGGGGTCTGAAAAAGTAGTAGTGGAGGGAGGCAAGATAGTATGATAGTTAAGAGCATAGCTTTAGAATCGAATGGCGCTCGGGTCACTTTGGCTCTGCCACTTAATAGTGTGTGACCTAGGGCAAGTTACTTAATCTTCCTAAACTTAAAGAGTTGTTATAAGGACTATAATAAGGGTTCTTATAAGATAATATACACATAGAGCTTTGCACATTGTGTCCCATAATGTTAGCTTTTATTATTTCTATTGGCTATTTTCAAGATCTCAGAAATCACATTTAATGGGAAATAAGACTGCAGTGAAAATATTATGCTGTTTTGCTCTGGATTAGAATTATATGAATACATTAAGGAAATACATTACCTTATCAATACAGTGTAGTAACAATGACTAGATCTCCTCTAACTGACAGGCACATGTGCCTTTGATTATTTGAAATGGGGATAAAGTACATTATCATAATTTATATAGACATAATAATAAGTTACAATTTATATAAGAACAATAATAAATTCATGGAGCCCAAGAAAGAAAATAATAAAATGCTTCTTCCTAATGAAAAGGTTAAATTAGCTACTATGTCACCGTATGATCCAGAAATTCCATAAATATCTCTTGTGGGTTGAAGAGATATTTGTACACCTATGTCACAGCCTCACTATTCACTGTAGCCAAAAGATGGAAGCAACCCGCGTGTCCATCAATGGATGAATGAATAAGCAAAATATAGCATATACATACAATAAAATATTATTCAGCCTTTGGAAAGAAGGAAATTCTAACACAAGCTACAAAATGCTACATAAGGACGTTATGCTAAGTGAAATAAGCCAGTCACAAAAACAAACAAACAAACAAAAAAACCACAAAAAAAAAAAAAACAACACTGCTGATTCCACTTATATAAATTCATAGAGACAGAAAGCAGAAGATTGGTTGCCATGGTCTGGGGAGGGAACATGAAGTTGTTAAATGGATATGGAGTTTCAGTTTTGCAAGATGAAAAGAGTCCTAGAGATTGGCTGCACAACGTCAGTGTACTTAACACTACAGAACTGTACACTGTAAAATGGTTAAGAGGGTAAATTTTATGTTATGTGTTTTTCCACAATGATTAATAAATAAATAAATGTACAAACAGCCAGCTAGCTGGTATGGCAGTTCTTCCAGCACTAACACTGTAAAGCCTCTATGCTTCAAGTTTTTAATAAGCACCCCTTCCTTGCATTCCAATGTACCATATACATATGTCCATCACAGCACCGGAACAATTTACTGACCGTCTCTGACTTGTATACACTAAATCTAAACCCTTTGGTACAGTGAATTTGGCCTTCATTCTTCAGCGGGCTTATGGTGTTTCTGAGCTACAAGTCAGAGGCAGTGCTGCTTGCTCATCAATAACCCTTAGGAAAAAGACCATCTTCCTTAAGGTGACAGGGATGTCACCTTCACCAGCCCACAGAACCCCAGAACCAAAAGAAGCCTGAAGCATGCTCATTTCCTCCAGGCTACTATTCAGAGAAGATAGTGGGAAGGAGCCTGAAAAAAGGAAAGGAAATGGGTGCAATGAGGTACAAGCAGCTAGATGCCTTGAGTGGCATATACGTATGGCAAAGGCAGCTGGTTAAAGCATCTCTAGTCTTGTGCTGCATTGGCAATGAAGGATAGACCCCTTTATCCCATCTAAGCAAATCCCATCATAAAGGTGTAAAGACTGAGGGTTGCCCTGCTTCCCTTCTGCCCAATTCCTATGAACAGGATGGGGAAAGGGGCAGCAAACCTGTGAGAAGAGACAACACCTACCTAACTTGAATCATCCTAGCCCAAGGACAAAAGGGAGATAGCTAGATGGTACTACCAGAAGTTACCATCCATTCTGCCCATCCATTAAGTCTTACTAGCCAGGTTACCCCCTCAGACTGAGGTAGCTCCTATGAAACCCATAATTAGGAATTTAAAAATATTTTTTAGCTTTCTGATAAATAAACCCCCCTTTACAATACATCAAATTTTGAACATTCTTCTCTCAAATACATTTTTAGGAATGCATTTCCCTTGAAAGTAGGAAATGCCTATTTTGAATGTCTTTGTTCATACCTCTAGTGGCTTATTAGCTACCTTGAACAGAGAGACAGTCTTTATATAGTTTTGTATTTTAAGTCAATGACAAAATAAGTTTTCAATAAATATGTGCTGAATAAATTAAACATTCTGAAAAAAATTTAATGGGGGTAATTCTCCCTTGAGGCCATAATTAAAACATAGAATTCCCTTCTACTTCCATTTTTTTTTCTACTTCTATTTAGGAAATATTTCTTCCATAAAAATGGCAGCACCTGAAATTCCACTTTCTGTGACAGTATTTCTTGGTAGAAAGAGTTGTCAGACCTGTATTTGAATCTCATGTCTGCCACTTAATAGCTGTATGACACTGACCAAGTTACTTAACTTCTCTAAGACTCAGTTCCCTCATCTATAAAATGGGGATAACACCACCTACTTACTAGGAATGTTAGCAGGATTAGAAATACACAAGCAGTCTTCATTTTGCAGTTCTAGTATGCACAAATTTCAGTTACCACAGTTTTGTTAAACAATACTGATTCCCCAACAACACAATTCAAATTTCAGTTTTCACAGCATAGTAACTGTAACTGAATACCATACAAACTTCACTACTAGATCTTCAATCCACAAATCACTATGTAAATAATAGAAACACAACATGATCAGTGACTAACCAAGTCACTTCTTTTAAAGTTTGTTGGTGGATTTGACAAAATAAACTGCCAAGGAACAACAATTAGGCTGTTGGTGGACTCCTCATCAGTAACATTAAAAGTCAGGATGCAATGGAATAATATCTTCAAAGTGCTGAGAGAAAAATATCTCTCTGCTTAAATTTCTAACTGTAGATAAGAGACCAGGGCAAAGTCTGTTGGTGTCTAGTCACTGCACATCTGTTATTCAGTTCATGTACAGACCGCAAAGCTTGTAGCTGAGTTGCCTCCTTGTCTCCTGGTGATGAATGTATGTGACATTTTACAAAAATGGATAAGTGAAAGATGGAACAGGCCAACAATGAAAGTGCAGCAAAGAAACCAAAAGTAATAGTGTTAAGGGGCTGGCAGAGGAAGAGACTGGAAGTTTGGGATTAGCAGATGCAAACTATTATATAGAGAATGGATAAACAACAAGGTCCTACTGTATAGCACAGAGAACTATACTCAATATCCTGTTATAAATCATGATGGAAAAGAATATGAAGAAGAATGCATATACCTATAACCGAATCACTTTGCTGTACAACAGAAGTTAAGACAACATTATAAATCAACTATACTTCAATAAAATAAATTTTTTTCCAGTGGTACATTCAGCTGACTTTTAATCCAGTTTGTCAAGGAAACATATCCTTTTTTTTTTTTGCATATATATGTGCATTTTATTTATTTATTTATTTATTTTATTTATTTATTAATTATTTTTGGGGGGTACACCAAGTTCAATCATCTGTTTTTATACACATATCCCCGTAAAATAATTTTTTTAAAAGTAATAGTGTTGGAAATAAAATCCCAATCAAACATAAAAGGAGTTGTAGAAGAAGTAACTGACCATGACAATGTTGACCCTGTTGCCATTCAAGAGACCAGATATGAAGCCAGAGGAACTTAGTGAAGGCAAACTTATCGACACAAATGAAGAAAGTGGTTGTGAGAAAAGGATGAAGATGGACCAGAAGAGACACCAGCAAAAACTCTGCATTAAAGGAACTCTCAGAAATATTTCGCAATATTGAAAGCGCAAAGAATGAAATGTTGGGGCCTGATCCAAACTTAGAAAGGAGCATGATAATCCACCAAGGCACAGAAAAAAATACTCATTCCATATAATAAGTTACATGATAAGAAGAAGGCAAGTACTACTCAAACTACCCTAGATAAGTTCTTCTACAAAGAAATAAAACATTTTAATTCTCAATGTTTTTAATGTTTTAAATTACAGTGTACTAAATAAATATTAGTTTTAATATTTTTTCATTTCTCCATATATTTACGATTAACAATAAGACTTATAATGTTTGACAAAAATGTGTAAAGGTCATGGAACACTCATAACTTTTCTCATTGATTATTAAGATGGCTTTGCCAGGTTTTCACTTGCATGGTCATTTGTATTGTTCCACACTACCATGCAAAGTGAGGACTGCCTGTGCCTGTAACTTCTGGCACATCAAGGCACTTAGTATTTCACAACTAAAGAGAAATCGTCTACATTTTTCCCTGATTCTTACAATCCGCTCAAGCAAAAAAAGGAATATGAACTCACCTGGGATGATGTTAAGAAGATAGCGTTTCAGGTTTTTCAGTGACTGAGAACTGTTGCCCTCTTTACATGCAATTCCCCAAACCTGTCTTTAGATTACCCAAAACACACACACCCCAATGCTGAAAGATAGGCTTCCTGAATGGTTATTCAGTTTGTCATCTGTGATAGCATACTACCTCATGCTTGTCCTCATTCCTTGCATGCAGGGGTCAAACAAGGAATGTGTGATAGAAGTAATATGGTATAGTAGCTTTAGAGTCAGACCTCAAATTGCATACTACTTCTACCCCAATTTTTGCAATCTTAGATAAATTACTTCTTAACAGTTTCAATTTCCTAATCTGTGAAATAATAATAATGCCTTCTTTTTGGAATTATGGTAAATATCGAAAAAGATAAGACATATGAAGTGCTTAGCAAAGTGTGGTACATAGTAAGCACTTGGACATAGCTATTATCACCATTATTATTATCCTTAATATTTCTTTCATTATTGTAAATATTACAATGATGGTAAAGTTGCATTTATTTTAAACACATTATTAATCAGACTATTTTTCAAAGATCAAGTCTCTTACTCAAAGATATGATAGATACACACTACTGGCTGGGTAAGAAGGCTGACCTCAACTTCCTCCATATCATTTTTTCCCAAGGTACATATGCAAAGTGCTGCCAACGTTCACTCATCCTCTTCTTGCAACCCCTGATTCCTAAGTCAAAACCCTCCCTGCAGGCTGCTCAGAGTTTCCTCTTCTGAGAACATTAAGAACTAAAGCCATTTCCCATTTCTCAGAGCTATCTGTCAGAACAGTAGTATCTTGCTCTCTCATAATTCACATGACTTAACTGTCAGTTTTCTCTTTTGATTCTAATCCTTTATTCTAAACTAAGAGTCATTATTACCTATATTGACCCATAAAGCTGCAAAGGACACAAAGGCCAACTAAAGCCAACCCCTTTTCTCTACCAAACAATTAATTCTCCCTAAAATATTCATGTGAGTTAGTTGAGCAAGGTGTGTTTTAACACTTTCAGTAACAGAAAGCTCTATACCTCTCAAATCAACCCATTCAATGATTATAACTTTAATCTAAAATTTTCCTTATGTTGAAGCAAAATCTCTTCCCTTACAGGCAGTTTCCACCCATAGGCTCTAATTCCATATTCTAGAGAAATACAGAAAGTTTAACTGCTCCATATCACAGCCCACTCAACATTCGAAGAAGCCTGAGTTTCACTTTTCCACATTACAAATTTCTAGTTCAGAAAGCACAATTTTAAGTCCCTTCTTTCACGGACCTCCTCTGGATCATGTATGGGCTTGCCAACGTGATCTAACAGCAAATTGGTAAAGCACTTCCTCTGCCAACTTTTGAGCTGCCAAGTAATTATACTACAAATGATCCCTTTGCCCATATTCATCCATTATTATGTAAAAATTATTAATTTAAGCTAGTAGTTCAGGAAAAGTAACTCTCGGCCTAAGTCACATTTTAAAGGAAACAATATAAAAAGTCTTAAAAACTACCAAAAGTTTTCTCTCTCTCTTTTTTTTTATCTTAGCCAATTACTGGGAACACAATAAAGTAGGATCAGCTAGCATGAAAGTCTTGCCTCTTTCCTACAAAGCCAAACACGTCTGGGAGAAAGACAGAGTTAGCTAAAAGAGTTTTGCTTCACATCCTGAGAAAGCTGAGCCAATGAAAAGAAGGCAGTAATAGTGAGCCAAAAAATATTCTCTGTACCTTGCCAGAAGCAGGTACCCGAAGAAGGATCAAATATCGTGCTCTCAAAACTGGACCAAAGTAAACTACAGGAAAAGAAGTGACAGATTTTTCCTGTGTTCTCCTAGCCCGGCAGGAACAATCATCTGGGGAAACACACACACACACACACACACACACACACACACACACCCCCACCCACCCACCACCAAGGGGCCAGTCAGGGGCAGCAGCTGGAGAAGGATTCTTCCCCAAGTCCTCAGAAGGTGTAATCAGTGGAAGTAGAGCCCTCAGAAGAACCTTAACCTTCGTCCGGTAGTCGGAGAGGAGGCAGAGTGGAGTAGGGACTTGATTCCTTGAGGTTTTAGGAGCCTGGCACGAGCCGGAAGGTACAGATTAGGTGCTGCCTTCTACTCCTGGTGCAAGGAGATAGCTCAGTGATCGTACTCAGAAAGGAGGCGATCTCTGGTACCCGAAGATATCCTGGGTGAGAGTGGGCTGGGGGGCAGGGGTGGGGGTCGGGATCTGAGACCGGGAAAACCGTCCCCTGGAGGTGACCGAAGAGGTCTCATAGAAACAGAGAAAGAGGAAGGGAAAGACCGTGTTTTCACGTATTTGGGGGAAAACTGAGCTAGGACCTGTTCCCTTCCCCTGTGCCCTTACAACGAAGGGGTGGCACCAACGGCAGGAGCAGGTGTCCCGGGCCCTCATTCAAATGAGCCGAGCCCCCCACTGTCCCAAGCTCTTGTCGGGCTGCCCCCACTCGCCCCTCAGGCAGCGCAATCCCCATTCCCAAGCCTGCCCCTCAGGCTGCCCCTCAGGTCCAGCAGGGGCTCTCCACTTCTCTTCCGCCCTCCCCCCCACCCCCCGTCCAATCTCAAGGCCCTCTTAACCCGTCCAGACCGGCCCTCCTCACCAGCCACACTGGATTCCCCTAGCTGCTGCCTTCCTCCGCAGCATTCCCGTTGCTGTCCCCTGGCGCGGTCTCCCCACGCCATCTCCCGGGCCAGGCCCGGTGCCTCCCCCGGCGGCCAGGTCCGCCCTCTCCCTTCCTCACGCGGCGTCTTCCCCCTCAGACCGGCGCCCTCCCTGCCTCGCCCCCGCCTGAGGCCGGCACCCGCACTCACAGAACTCGGCGATGTACCAGGTCACCGCGTAGTTCTCCTCGCACCAGTCCAGCGTGGAGGTCGTGGGGCCCCAGTAGCCCTCTCGGTCCCCGGCAGGAGCCATAGCGTGCGCCGCCGCCGCCGCCCAGGGGCTCCGCTCGCTGCTCTCGGCTCCGCGGGCTCCCAGGCCGGCTCTGGCCCTGCTGGCGCGCTCGCCTCGCGTTGCACCCGCCCTCCCTGCCCGAGGGGCGGGGCCCGGCGCCGTAAGCCGCCCGCCCGGCCGGACACCCCGCCCACCGCGGCAGGCACGCGGCCCAGCCGGAGCGCGCCGCGACTGCCCTGCCCCCTTCTTCCCGGGGAAGGGGTGTGACCCGGGCCGCCGGCCCCGCCTAGACACGCCCTTGGCTGTGGGTTAGGCGATCCTGACATCCCTGAGGGTGATTTCTGTTTGGATGTCTGAGCTTTTGTGTGTGGGGCGGGGGGCCGATTTTATTGGGGCGGGGGTGGGATGAAGGCTTCAATCAAGCCCTTGCTTGATGAAACCTGTGCAGAGATACACCTCAGTGTCTTTCTTTGCCCGCAGGCCTCAAAAGGAGCTCAGAAACCGAACACTCCCAGGCCTGCCAGAGACTCCCAGGAAATAAACAATTTTCTGATAAAGGTATGTGTCACCTGGGAACAAAGGGAAAGGGCAGCAAACCCCGGACCGAGAAAAAAGAAGGGGGAGGGGGAACTTTGGGATCCTAAAAAACAATGCAGCTAGAGCACTAATGCAGAGTTAGCTTGCTTCCTTTTGGGCTTCTAAGCCTAGAAGTTTCTACCCTCTAGCAATCTATAATTGTGCCCTACTCATCAGGCAACCAACAGCCTCCCCTCCTACCAGCCTGAAGACCCTTAATACTTCACAGAGCTACTGGAGGGATCTTTTTAAAATATAAATGCAGCCGCCCCCTGCCTCGTGTGTTCAGCTACACCAAACTCTTACCCAGCTCAGAATCTGCAGGGTCCACTCCCATCTTCCTGCCTTTGCTCCTGCAGTTCAGCTAGGACTGCCTGCCTTCCTCTCTTCTCCATTTGGCTAATTTCCACTGGTCCTTTAGAATCCAGCTTCCTGAAGCCCTTCCTCACTCCGACCCCCAAGAGCTCCCTTCACCTTTGTTCACATCCTCCAGTGATAGGTGCATCCAGATCTGAAAGTTTGATTTCCATTCTTTATGGTCCTAACACCCAGGACTCTGCCCTACCATGTAGTTTGAAATGAAGAGTACAGTTAAGGATGACACAACCTCTGTTTTGTAAAGAAATAAGTCTATTAAGGTATAATCAAAGGGTAAAAAAAAAAAAAAAAGAGATGAGGCACCCACAGCCTCTCTACAAAGTGACCCTACTAGATGATAGATGCAGAACTTTTACTTGCAGGATGCAAAATCTGGGAATAGAGGCTGAATGCTTTAATAGAAATAGTAGGATATTGAAATTTTTCTTTTGAACAGCAGACGTTGAGCTTTGGCTATGTACCCAGCCTTTGACAGAGTGCTAGGAAAACATGGAGGTAAATAGGAAAGATCCAAGATGGCAGTCTCCAGAGAGATAAATAAAACAGGGAAAATTTCTACTCCTAGTCATTTTTTATCTTGTCCTCTAAAATTTCTGTCTCATGTATGTTCTTAATATATATATTAATCATAAGTGTATATAATTTATAAATGAATAAATATACATATATTTGTATACTCAAAATGAATATGCAGAAATACATACTAAAATTGATTTGCTGATGAGATTGCAATAAAAACTGTAGAGACCACAACCATAGAGTGTGATAATACTTACTAGGAATAAAGCAAAAATTAGGATATTGCAGGAGCCCTTAATGGAAAGAACCCCTAACTCAGCCAAGTGACTCAAAACAGGGGATGGGGGACCTACCAGGACCAAGACAAAACTTAGGAGAGAAAAATTAATTTTTCTCACCAAAACAAAAGGTGCACTGCAGTAGTATCACTCAGAAAACACAAAATGTATTTCATAGGTCTTTCAGCAATGTCTGTCTTGCCTTCTCTCTTTTCTAAAAAAACTCTCTCCGCCCCCTCCCCCCCCGCCCCCGTATAAATGCAATGCATGGAAATGTAAGGAACCCAGAACAGCCAAAACTATCTAGAAAAAGAGGAACAAAATTGGAGGACTTACACTACCCGATTTCAACACTTACTACAAACCTACACTAATCAAGACAGTGTAGCACTGGCATAAGGATAAATGTGTAAATCAATGGAATAGAATTGAGACTCTAGAAATAAATCTGTAAATTTACGGTCAGTTGATTTTCAACAAGGATGCCAAGGGAAAGAAGAATCTTTTCAACAACTGGTGTTGTGACAACTGGATATCCATATGCAAAAGAATGAAATCAGATTCCTTCCTGCCATAATAAACAAAATTTAACTCAAAATGGATCATAGACTTACATGTAAGAGCTAAAACTATAAACTCTTAGAAGTTTACATAAAACTAACTCTTTTGTGTAACCTAGGGTTAGACAATAGTTTCTTTTATAAAATACCAAAAACACAGGTGACAAAAGAAAAAATAAATTGAACTTCAACAAAATTTAAAACTTTTGATACAAATGATACCGAAAATAGGAGAAAATATATATCTGATAAGAGACTTGTATTCTGAATACATAAGAACTCCTACAACTCAAAAAAAGAAAAATAACACCAAAAAAATGGGCAAAGTAACTGAATAGACATTTCCCTGAGGAAAATATACAAGTGGCCAATAATCACATCAACAGGTGTTCGTATTTGCCATACTAAAAATGCAAATCAAAACCACAATCAGATGCTACTTCACATACACTAAGATGGCTATAATCAAAAAGACAAACAACATGGGACTTCCCTGATGGTCTAGTGGCTAAGGCTCCACACTCCCAATGCAGGGGGCCTGGGTTGGATCCCTGGTCAGGGAACTAGATCCCACATGCTGCAACTAAAGTTCCCGCATGCCACAACTAAAGATCCCCCACGCTGCAATGAAGATCCCATGTGCCTAAACTAAGACCAGGCGCAGCCAAATAAATAAATAGACAAACAATAACAACTGTTAACAAAGATGTGGAGAAATTGGAACACTCATACGTTGCTGGTATGTAAAATGATGCAGCCACTTTGAAAAACAGTTCCTTAAAATGCTAAGCAGAGTTACCATATGACTTAACAAGTCTACTTCTAGGTATATACTAAGAGAATTGAAAACATATGTCTGCAAAATATTGTACAGGGATGTTCATAGCAGCATTACCTGCAATAGCCAAAGAGTGGAAACAAAGCACATTCCATCAACTGATGAATGAATTAATAAAATGTGGAATATCCATACAATGGAATATTATTTGGCAATAAAAAGCAATGAAATACTGATACATGATACAACGTGGATGAGTCTTGAAAATGTTATGCTGCATCGAAGTCAAACACTAAAGGGCACGTATTATATGATTCTGTTTATATAAAACATCCACAGCAGGCAAATCTATAGAGATAGAAAATAAATTAGTTGTTGGCTGAGAGAGGGAGAAGGAATGCAGAGTGACTGCTAGTGGGTACACATTGGTTTCTTTGGGGATGATGAAAGCGTTCTAAAATAACTTTGTGTGGTAATGGTTACACAACTCTGTAAAAATGCAAAAAAAAACCATTGAATTGTATACTTTAAATTGTACACTAAATGTTTTAAATAGCTGAACTGTGTGGTATGTGAGTTATATCTTAATACAGCCTTTTTTAAAATACATTCTCATGTTGGAAAATTTACAAAATATCCAAAAAAGTGTAAAAAATAAAGGAAATCACCTATAATCTCACCAACTAGCAATAACTATTGTCAACATTTAAGTATATTTTCTTCGAGCATTTTATTTAGGGATTTTTTTTTCACATGATAGAGCTAATAATGCTGTTATACATCATATTTTTTCATAAGCATTTCTCATGCCATTAAAAATCCTTGTAAATATATTAATAGTTATATTCAATTTTATAGATATACCACAATTTACCTAATTATTAAATATCCATGTTACTATTCCCTTACTACAGAGTTATTTAGGTTATTTCCAATGCCTATATTTTTTTTTCATCTAGCAAATGAGAACCCAAATTTTGAAAGCTCTGAACCAGGTTCCTACTGGAAACCCTTTCTACTAGTTCCCAAGACAACTAAAGCAATCCTAGCTGTAATCCATTTTTTCCACATGAGATACATTGCACCATAACTTCATAACTGCCAAGGAAAATTTGAATCCACAAAGACTGAATGTGTAGGCTCGCCACAGATTAAGTGACATTATGATCTACAAGTTACCTCTTGGCCTCTCTTATAGTGAGGCACAGTCATGGCGGCATATCAACACTTTCTAGTCCCCATCTGAAGGGGATAGAGCATCGCCCAAGTATAACAGAGCACACCCTAGGGACACAGCTGCAAGCCTCTCTGGGAAGAGTCTCCTGACACCCAGCCTGGGTTGGGGCCCCTCTATGTTCCTGCAGCCCCTGGGTTTCCTTCCACCATAGCCCTTCTCACATCTCACAGTAGTCTGTTTAGGAGTTGGTCTTCCAGCCCCCGTCTCATTCTACCTCTATATCTCTAGTCCCTCACTTGGGCCTGACACAGAACTGGTGCTCAGAAAATATTCATAGAAAAATAATAATAAGGTAATATTTATTAAATGCTTAACCATGGACCAGATCCTGTTCTGAGTCCTTTATATCTATTAACTTAGTTAAATCTTACAACAATGCTATGATGTATTTAGATACTGTTCTTTTCCCCATTTCGTAGTTAGGGACATTAAAGTACAAGGAAGTTGAGTTACTTGCCTGAATACACATGACTAGTTGGTAGCTGAGCCAGGATTTGAATGTAGGCAGTCTAGCTTGACAGCATGGGTGCTTAACAGCTGCATTAAGAAAAACTGCCAATGAATTTGTAAAATATTGATAATGAAGCCTAACTCAGAATTTTATAGGGTATGGAGGGTACCCATGAAGGTGAGTTCCGTGAGAACAGGAACCATGTAACACCACTGTATCCCCAACATGCAGTTTGATACAGATTAAGTCCTCAATGAACAAGTGATGAATGAATGACATAAAAAGACAAGAGTGAGAAAGACACAAGAGAAGAATTTTGTGTTATTACATTTATTTACTTTCTCTGTTTTATATAACAAGCATTACACATTCATTATGAAAAAATTAACAATACAGATGAGAAAAAGTTTTATTATGAAATATATGATATATAAAATAATATATCACTTATATATAAGTATCAAGAATAATAATGAAGTGAATCTTCACTACCCAGCTTAAGAGATAGAATTCGATTCCTTAAGCCCTACTGTATCCTTCTCCAATCTCATCACTTTCCTCCTTCCAGAAGCAACCACCTTCCTGAATTTTGTTTTTATCATTCCTTTACCTTTCTATATACTTTTGTCACATGAATGTATCCCTGAGCATAGATTTTGTATGTTTTTGAATTTTATAAAAGTGGACTCATAAAATAAGTATTCTTCTGGGACTTGCTTTTTTAAGCTCCACATTATGCTTTTAGGACTCATCCATGTTGTGCCATAAATCTGTAGTTTCTTCATTTTTAGTCTTTTGTAATAAGCCTTCTCAGGAATTCCCTGGCAGTCCAGTGGTTAGGACTCTGTGCCTTCACTGCTGTGGGCCCAGGTTCGGTCCCTGGTCAGGGAACTAAGATCCCTCAAGCAGCGTGGCAAAAAAATAATAATAAATTAAAAAGAAATCTTTTGTTGTATGAGAGTACCACAGTGGATTTACCCATTTTCCTGAGATGGCTATAAGTTGGTTCCCATTTTTGCTATTATAACCAATCCTACCCTGAACATTTATTTTTGCAAATCTGATACACATGTACAAAAGTTTCTTTAACATATTTCCTATGAATGGAAGTGTCTTTGCATCTTCAAATTTATTAGATAATACCAAATAGTTTTCTAAAGTGTTTGTACCAATTTACATTTCTACAATAAAATTGTTTCATAATATAAAATGTATTTATACAAATAAAGATATAATCCACAATAAAATATATATATATAATCACTTGAAATTTCATCACTTGGTGGTAACCACTGATAATATTGATATTTTGGTATATAACTGGCCATTTTTCTGTGAGTGTGTGTGTATGTTTTATTAAGCCATAGATATGTATTTGTTTTGTTGAATAGAATTTAAAAATATAAATCATTTTGGAGCTTCCTGTTGTCACTTACAATACATGATAAGCATTAAAGAATAAATGTTTTATGCACCTGCTGATGCTTATGCTTCCAGAAACATCACTAGTGTAATCATCACTCCCAACCCCGGACTTTGAGACTTAACTGCCACTTCTGTGGCTGGACCCCAGGCCCCACTCTTCAGGTAGAGTTAGTGCTTCCTTCTCCTTGCTTTCTATCTCCCTGTGCACTTCCCAGAGTTGGCTTCATTGCCTGTTGGTTAGTTTGTACCCACAGGCAGCTATGAGTTCCTGGAGAGAAAGGATCGCCTATATTCAGCTTATGTTCCCAGTGCCCGGAACTCGGTCTAGTATGTGAGCAAATCTGCAGATATTTTTCAGATTAAGAAACAAATCAACTTTTATGAAGCAATCTGGCATAGCAGTTAAGGGTATTAGCTCTGGAACATGGCAAACATGACTTTGTATCCCAAACTCACTTCTTAATAAGTTGTGATTTAATCTCTCTAAGGTTTCCCCATCTATAAAATGGGGAAGCAGTAGTACCCACTTCATGTTTAGATTCAATTCAAAGAATAGTTGCAAAATACAGTACCTGGAAATGGAGTGAGATCAATACATCTCAGGGTATTGTGGTATTACTACTCTAAAGGGAGGAGAAAGCCTCCTTGGTGAAGCACAGGGAATTACACTGTCCACCGTGCACAGGCGAGATAGTGGGGAACATTTGGGCCTTACTCTTCCCATAGACCTATTTCTAAACTAAGATGGAACTTGGATTACAGAGAACTAAAGGTCAATTTCACACTCCTTGAGATAAACTTCCTTGGCCCCTTGTCTCCCAGTATTTCCTCTCACAGTCTGTCCCCTCCTCCCATACCCTAGCCATAGCCATCTGCTGCCCGTGTCCCCGGCACTATTCTAGAAAATAGAAGAGGACAAAATAGACATATTTCAAGCATCGAAATGAAGTGTAACTAACAATTACAATAGTTAACACTTCTGTAATGTTTACTCTGTTCCTGACACTGAGTAGTTTTCAGTATTACCTTTTAAAATCTTTCTAACGACCCCATGAATGAGGGCCACATTTAGCTCTCACTTACCGATAATGAAACTGACATGTGAGGTTTCACCCAAGGGCACCCAGCTAACAGCGGCTTAGCAGAGGCTGGAATCCAGGCACTCTGGTGCCAGAGGCCATGTTCTTAACTACTGTGCCAGGCTGGTCCTGCAGGAGCTCAGAAGAGCGGCCACGCAGGACAGAGAGGACTGTGGGCCAACACTGGATTTGAATTCTCTCAGCTCCTGGAATGTGGAAAATGAGGCTTGAGAGTTCTGCCGGGATGATTCCCTTAGGGACCTAGAGGGTTGTAAGGAAGAGATCGACATGGGTAAATACGCAGAGAGGAGGAAGGAGTCTTTCCATGTGTTAGGGAGAATAGATGTTTGGTTTGGGGATTGAATTGGGAAAGATAGAAGACATGGAGGCTCCTAAAGAGACTTGCAGTGATTTGGTTAGTAGCAGGAGTGATGGAGAGGAGAGGACAAATTTACAGATGTTTCGGGGATAGAATCAGCAGGATGTGGAGAGAGACTGGGGCTGGGGGGAGGGACTGAGGGCGTAGTAGGTAGTGGACTGCTCGTGGGTTCCCAGCCATTCCTGGCTGCTGGAAGACCAGCAAATGAATCTGGCTGCAGTGAGTATGTGTGGGTAGTCAGTCCGTGCAGGAGACGGAGAAAGCATTATTGGGCAAGAAAACAGCCTGCAAGGGCTTGAAAGGGCAAGAGGAATGTGGGTAAAATGAGACATTCAGGGAGGCTGCCCATGTGTGCAGAGATGGGAGAGTGGTGGAGGCAATTACCAGGGGCTAAGGATGGAAAGACTGGGGCCTAATATGCTGTGATAGGGCATTTGCACTTTATACTAGAGACCACAGAAGTGTTCAAGAGAGGGAATTACATGTTCCCATGTGTTAGGTAGAATAGATTTTGGTTTGGGGATTTCTTTTTTGTTGGGGGCAGGATGGGGAGAAGAGAGGAATCAGGAAAATTAGCCTGATTGGCCTCTTAATCAATTAGGAGGCTGCAGCAAATAATCTTGACAAAAGTTACGACAGTCCAGTTAAATTGCAACACAGAGCCCCAAACATGCCACACCCTGGGACATAAGTCACCACATTTATGACCAGTCATCAGCCCTTGCTTAAGCACCTGGAAAGTTGTTACAAAATAAATTTCAGGTGGGTTGAGTATAAATTGAATAGCCCTAAGTTGTTTTGTTTTGAATGAGGTTATGGAAACATCAACAACAAAAAAGTAACCTAAAGACACTTACCCTGTGAACAGAATTCCTCCTTTCAACATTGCCCACAAACTGAGCCTTCTCTGTCCTTTAATCCATAAGAATCTCTTATATTTGTGCATATTTGGGTGCCTGGTTTTCTTGTAGCCACCCAAACACAGTCAGTTACCACCTAGATGCTGACCTAAATTGCTATCTCTAACCCAGATCTATCTCCAGAGGCTTAGTCCTTGAATCAATTAAGATCATGTTTTGCTGCAGGTGACAGAAAACCAATCCCAGTGGTTTAACTAAATTAGGGTTTACTTTTCTCAGATGGTAGATAACTCAGGGCCATACTACAGCTCTACAAAGTCCAAATCCTTCTTTCTCCTCTGCCTCCCTTAGCAAAAAGGCTTCAGCCTCGTGGTTACAAAATGGTTGTATCTTGCAACACAACCCTGTTTAGGCAGGAAGAAGGAAGAAGGAAAAGGGTGAAAGGCAAATGCCAGTTGGGCCTGTTTTCCAGAACCTCCACTCAAGGATGTCCACTTAGAGCTTATTGGTCAGAACTGGATCTCATGACCAACCATAGAGAGTCTGGGAAGACTGGCAAGAGAGTCTAGGAGGGTGGATATTTTAACTGGGCACTGCACTGGCCCCAAAGAAAGCTGGCTTCTGTTAGGAGACAAGAAGAGGGAGAGGATACTGAGTGAATAACTAGCAGGATTTTCACATACCCTCTGGACAGCTCTGCTTGGGTATTTCATAAAGATCTCAAATGCAGTATGTCCTATAGTGATCTTGTCATTTTCCCTCCACAGTGGTTTCTCTTGCAGTGGTTTTGTTTTATTTTGGGGTTTTTTTTTTTTTTACTATGGTGAAATTCACAACCGTTGACCCAGTTTGCTAAAGTCTTAACTCCTTCCTATCCCCATCCAGCCGTATCCAGTCAGTTACCACCTGTATGGATTCTTCTATCTGTCCACTTCCCACCTTCTCTCCCTGCCATTGTCTCAGTCCTAGTCATTATCACCTGTGCCCTCCCTGATTGTCCTGAGGAAAGTCTTGCCCTTTCCAGTCCCACACCCTATTCTTTACATTGTGTCTGCCACAGGGTTCTTTCTTAAATTCAAAACTATCGATGCCCTCCTCCCCCAAAAATAAATTTCCCACTACCTGTACAGTAAAGTCCAAATTCCCTGACATGACCAACAAGGCGCTTTGTGACTTGTGTGACCTTTCAGCCCATGTCTGCTGCCTCATTGCTTCATTCTGCACATCAGTCACACTAAAATAAAATACTCTTCTCTAAAAGAGCCACTTTCATCATTTTCCCTTCAGCTTGAATCTCCCACTTCCTTTCTGCCCCTGTCTCAGCTCAGAATAGAGTTCCTCCAGAAACTCTTCCAGGACCTGTCTTTGTAACTCTTATCATTCTGTACCTAGCCATATGTTTACTTGTCTTCCTCATCAGCAAGATCAGTGGCTCTCAAACTTACAAGAATGTCAGAATCTCTGTTCACAATGTTCTTCCAGAAACCTACTGAATCAGAATCTCTGGGGAGGGGGGAGCTGGGAATCTGCATGTTGAACAAGCAGCCAGGGTCACTGTCAGGCAGATGGTCCAGGAACCAAATCGTGAGAAACACTGAACCAGACTCTAGGCAACCTCAAGGAAATTGTCCTGGTCCCCAGTGCATCCCTAGTGCCTAGCACAGGGCCAGGCACAAAGTGGGTCTCGAAATCCAACCTTTTCTCCTTCCTCTCCTCTACATTGGCTCATGGACATAATAATAATGATTACTATTTAAAGGGTAGCACAAACTGCTGTCAGGCAAATGAATGAATGATTCTTCTTCAGTGATTCTCCATCGTCTGCAGTTTCAAGTCCAAACTCTCTGACAGGCCTAAGATTTGAATCCAGCAGTGCCTCTTATCAGCCCTGTGACTCTGAGCAATTTGCTTGAACTATACACACCTTGGCTCCCTCATCTGAAAAACTATGCTGACACTTATACCAACCTCATACAGTTGCTATTACAAGTAATTGAGGTAATGAGTTTCAAGCACTTAGGACAATGCCAGACACATAGCAAGAACTCAGAACAAATTTATTGTTGTTGTTATTATTACTACTACTACTATCTGTGGAGTACCTATCAAATTCTAGCCAGGCATTTGAGTATGCATCTTTATATGCATTATTTTATGTAATCTTCCTACTCATCATAGCAAGATAAGTATCATTATCTCCATTTTATGGATAAGAAAATCCAGGCTTAGAGAAGCAAAATAATTCATACTAGGTATAACTGAGAGCAAATGGAAGAGATGAAATTTGCACCTTGTTAAAAAAGAAAATTTTAAGGCTTTATTAAGATAAATCAAGTTTGGCAACCACATAGAACAATATGAACTTTTATACATTGCTGGTAGGAATATAAAATGACATGATGACTTTGGAGAGCACCGTCTGGCAAAGGTGAAGCTGTGCATACACCATGATTCAGCAGATACATTCCTAGGAATACATCCTAAAAAATTATCACACCTTTGTACTAGGAGGCATGTTCAAGAATGTTCATTGTGTGATTATTTATTGAACAGAAGGATGTTTAAATGAACTAGAGTATAATCACAAAATGAAATATTATACAGCAGTTATATTGAATGAATCTCAAAAAATGTTGAGGGGGAAAAAGGAAATTCAGGATTAGTTACAGGAGAATACCATTCATATAAAGCTTAAAACATGCAAAAGAAGCCATCTATTTTTGTGGATACATACATATGTACTAGAAGCATAAATACATATGTACTAGAAGCAACATTGAGTTGATAAATTGATAAGCCCCAAATTCAAGACGGCAGTGACCTACAGGGGGAGAAGGGAATGGGATTAGGGAGGATTACACAGACATTCAGCTATATATTTAATGCTTCATTGCCTAAAAACAAAACAGCTGAAGCAAATATAGGAAAATACTAAGATGTGACTAAGCTGGGTAATCAGTACGTAAAGATTGGTTATATTATTCTATCTCTGTGTATGCTTTATTTCATAAATTTTTTAAAGGGTTTCTTTAAGAACACGAAGAATAGAGACTCGGGGGTCCAGAAATGTCCTAAATGTCCCCTTGGGCCCTTCCACCACCATCCCTGATGGTGGCTGCCTCCCCAAGCCTCGTGGCTGCGGGGGGACCTCAGTGTCAAAGTGACTGGCCTGCGCCATGGGCGCCCGCAGGCTCGAAATCTAGCAAGCGCTGGGCACTCTTGTGACTTAGTCTTCGACTCTCCCAGGCTGGGACGCCGGCCCGCCCGTGCCACCGAGTTCAGAGCTAGAGGAGAACCAAAGTTCCCCTCCAGGAGCCGGTCCCAGGCAGGAACCTCCGCAGCTCGATCACTACTCCACTCAGCTCTAGCCACGCCGGAGAGCTTGCGATGGTGAGTCCAGCGGACCCCGGCCCAGAGCTGGCCGCGCCCACCCTCGGGCCCGCCCGGGCCCCGCCCCTGGCCCCGCCCCTGGCCTCTCGGTTCCCTGCGCCGGCAGCTCAGGGCCCAGCATGCCCTGCGGTGAGCCCGCTGTCTCTGCCTGCCGCTGTGACAGGATGCTGCAAATTCCTGTTTAAAAAATTCATCTCAGCATTCTCACATAGGGCTTGGAAACCACCTGAACTTCATCAGTACCATCAGATCTATATTCATTGACATGAAAAGTAATGCCATAAGATAGTAATATGAGAAAAAAAGCAGGATACACAACCGGTATGTGTAAATATAATCCCATTTTTTAGCATGTACCTATAAAAAAAAGGCCGATGTGAGTATCTGTGTAAAGTGAGATTAGGAATGATTTTTTTAATTAAATAATGTATTGGCTGCGTTGGGTATTTGTTGCTGCTCACCCACTTTCTGTAGTTGCCACAAGCGGGAGTTACTCTCTGTTGCAATACGTGGGCTTCTCACTGCGGTGGCTTCTCTTGTTGTGGAGCATGGGCTCTATGCATGTGGGCTTCAGTAGTTCTGACACATGTGCTCAGTAGTTGTGGCTCATGGGCTCTAGAGTACAGGCTCAATAGTTGTGGTGCATGGGCTTAGTTGCTCCTTGGCATGTGGGATCTTTCCCGACCAGGGATCTAACCCATGTCCCCTGTATTGGCAGGTGGATTCTTTAACCACTGTGCCACCAGAGAAGTCCAGGAATGAGTTTTTTATTCCTAGCTATATTTTCTAAATGTTCTACTATGTTTTAATTGGTTTAAAAAATTTGTGTAGGGGGGGAAAATAATTTTCCTTCTACCTTTCTAGGTCCTTGGCTGAGACACCCCATCCCCATAAAAAAAAAAAAAAGGCAGATTAACAGAAGAAAAACAAATTTCTGCAAATATATGAGACTCAGAGGCAACCAGACAATTGAGGTTTATCTGCCATCCTGAGCTAAGGAAAGGGATAGGAGTCTGGGTTTCCAAAGTGGGGGGAGCAATTCATAGAAGGGTGAGAAGAGCAAATATTTGATAAACAAATGTTTGCCCTGCCAGGCAGATATCTCTCAGATGAAATACTTGTCTCTGGTAACAGCTCTCTTCTCGGTACAGGTCCCCTTTCTAAATGGTTTTAGGCAGTTAAGAGAGAGGTAAAAAGCGTTTCCTAAGTTGGGTCTTGATTGCCTTCAGCTCAAAATAACCCACATGCCAAAGTGGCACATTTGGGGGTGGCATATCCTACCCCCCCTTCATTAGGTTAAAAGAAAAATAACTATGCAGTTCCAAAATTCACCAGGTACAAAAAAGTACTCAAAAAGTAAGTCTTTCTCTCACCCCAGTTCCTTAGCCCTCCTCCTCAGAGGAGGGCTTTACAGGCTTTATATTCAGAACCAGTTTTTATAATCAGAAACATAGGGACATTTGCAATGAATGAGGCATTTGTTTCTGGGTTTCTATCTCCCATTAAGAGACTGGGGAGACTCTTAGGGCAGGGAAAGAACTCTGAGCTTTGAAATCAGACTGGGTTTTGAACCATAATTCTGCAACTAGTGCAATCTTGAACAGGTCACAAAGCCTTTCTAATCCTCTGTTTTCTCATCTTTGAAATGGAGTAACCACCCATCCTGATATTTTATTAAGATTAGATGAGATCATGTGTATAAAGCACTAAGTCCCATTGCACACATATAAATGCCCAGTAACTGCCAGCCCCAGTCATTATAATAATTATTTCTTGTGTCTGGTACATGAGCTGGCACTTAGTTAAGTCTTCAGAAATGGACTGATAGACCATTTGTTTGGCAGGGAATAATTTCTGAGTTGAAAAGCAGCTACAAAAAAAATCCCCTGAAGGTGATGTGGGCTTCGAGGGACCACAAACTCCTTTGTAGCTTAGTAGCTGGTGGGTTGGAGAACAAATGCTGAGACTGGTGCTCTGTAGTTAAACCACGCTGCATAAAGCTGTGGGCAAACCCAAATGTATATGCTCTCAAAAGTCTCAAAAGGCAACCAACCAACTAGAGGAACATAAAGAGCTGTACCCAAGAGTGAGGAAGTTAATATGCATTTGTCCTTTGTGCTGAACTCAGTGTCCCCATATTCTGTGGGTGAGCAGTCCTCTGCATGCACATACTAAAGGACTCAGAACTTGGAGTATTGGATTATTGTCATAGAGATTGGGGGAAGGGCCAAGAAAGGGACTAAGATTTACGGAGCCCTGACTACATGTAAGGCAATTTATGCGCATTTTTTTCATTGAATCCTCATAATTTTGTGAGGTAGGTGCTACTGCCCCATTTGCAGATGAAGCATTTAGGATTAGGGAGGTTGGTGACTTGATGAAGGTCACACAGTTACTAAGTGATGAAGCTCAAACTCAAACGCAAAGGCTGACTTACCCCAAGCTGGCATCCTTTCCCACCACACCACTCTAACCATGTCAACTTCCACTGCCTTGAAGAAGGCTTCATGGCAGAGATGGCTAAATATAGTAGAAAGGGAAGGCTCTCAAGTTAGAAAAGTTGGATTCAGTTCTGGAGACTTTCTGTGTGGACCTGGGTGAATCACTTGATATTTCTGGACTTTGGTTTTCTTATTTGAAAAATGGAGATCATGACACCTATAGCGCTGAATGATAGGACAGATCAAATGGGTCTGACAGGGCTGCTTAAACTTGAAAGAGCTATGTGACTGTTAGTGCTTTTTGTTAGGGGCTAGAATTTTAGGATATCTCAGAGGAGACTGTTTCCAGCAAGGCAGGATAGATGCAAATGCAGGGTAGGCCCTTTGCTTGAGCCTGGAGACATGAGATGGAGAGAAGGGCTTGGCTCGCCCAGAGCAGGAGGGCTTTGCACAGCATTTGGTGTTTTAAAGCAGATCAGTAAACATTAACTGAAATTAATCCAGACATGGCACAGGAAGTGGTCTGGGTGAAAATCAATCCTTTCATTAAATATTTGTTACTTAGTCTGTGCAAGGTCCAAGGCAGATAAAGGAGAATAAAACAGGTCCTTAATAACATGAGATAGAAGGTGTAAATATCACACTCTGGAACTGCTGTGGAAATAGACATGAAAGACCCTTGCGCAAAGAGCTCCATCTGGGAGAGGGATACACTGCATCCTAGGCAGAGTAATCAGGATTCTCAGAGTAGGGCAGAGGTGTGTGTGGTCAGAAGGGAGGGAAGATGTCTGTCTGGGGGCAAGAGGCTGAGAGAGAGGGAAGGTGGGAAGAGTAGGTGGGATGTAAGGTCCTTGGCTCTTGGTTCTAACTCAGAGGGTGGTCAGCATTAATGTGAAACCTGGACAGTAGTGGGGTTTAGGGATGGAAAGGAAGGAGACAAGAAGGAATGAGGTTGGGAGGAGGGTCTGGTGGGATGCTGTGAGAAATGGGATAGCGGGGTGGCATGAGGGGGCGGGGAGTAGAAATTGTCCAGAGAGGAACTCTTTGAGTAGGGAATGGGTCAGAGGGTGGTTTCTCCTCTAAGAGACCGCTTCATGAGATGGGGAGATTCAATATATAAAAGCCCTCCACTTCTTATTAGACTCCTGTCTTCAGTCTTTGAAAATTTCTGAACCTCAGTTACTTTACCTTTAAAATGAGGCTAATTATACATACCTCATATGATTGTTGTAAAGAATGAACTAGATCAATTTCATAGCATAAGGGCCCTAGGAGAAATATCCAAAAGTGTTCCTAGTAGCACTATGTGTAGTAGGAAAACACTAGAACCATTTTAAGGTTCCCTCAACTCAATGGATACATAAATTATAATGTACTCATAAAACAAAATATAGCCAAGAAAATGAATGAATTAGAACTCTATGCATCAACAAGTATGAATCTCAGGAACATTATGTTGAATGGAAAAAGTGTCACAGAAAAACACGTGCACTCCAATTCTTTTTATATAAGGTTAAAAAACATGCAAAACTAAAAAAAAATACCCTTTTTTTCTTTAAGAACTTTTATTGAGATACAATTGACATACAATAAACTGCATATATTTAAAGTGTACAATTTGATATTTAAAAAAATACTCTTTAAAGATACAATTATGTAGTTATAAAGAAAAGCAAGAGAGAAAGGCAGAACATTTGGGAATGTGATTATCTCTGGGATGAGAAGGAAGGTGATGGGATGAGGGAGGGGCACTCAGGGGGTTTCCAAGGCAATGGTAATATTCATTTTTTCAAATATAAAAATTGTTTTTGGTAGTGTTCATTTTTTTTTTTTTTGAGTGAACAATTTTTATTGAAACCCTCAAAGATTAAAGAGGACCAAATGGTGAGTTTGGGTACCATAACAGAAAATCTCACCTAACTGTACCATCATTCACAGGAATGAACAAACCCAAACATGACAAAATTCAAATTCTCATGTAATTGCTACAAGTGAATGTAAATGAACTAATAATTTTATCATAACCTTTCTTTAATCATATGAAAAGAAGGGAATTTACATGGCATAACAAAAGATATGCAAAACTTAATGAAACACAATTCTCTTAAATTTCTCGAACTTATTTTTATACGATGCAGAATGCACTTGAAATGATTAAATGACTTAAGCTGATTCTTTTTTTTTATTGCAAACTGTTTTAACATCAGCTTAACCCCCATGCATGGTATTCAAAAAGAACACACAGCTTTTGAATTAGAAAGATCACTTAAGTTAAGACGAGGAATTAAGTATTGAACTTAGGAAAAGGCTGGGGTTTCTTCTGAAAGAAATCTTCAAGTATCAATATGTATAGAGAAAGAATACTAATTTTGGTTACAATTTCCCCCTTACTGTTAAAATATACAAACTATATAATACCTTTCAAAATAAAACACCCACATAAGATAACTTTAATTAAGAAACATTCAAACCAGATCTTGGAAAAACATTAAGCAAGAAATTTACTGGGCCAGTGATGTCTTAATTTGTGATTACTCAAAACATTGGATCAGTCTCCTGCTGTAGAGCCCAGTTTCTCTCCCTTTTGGTCCCTACAATTAAGAAACCTTCCATTCTCTGTGCTATTGAGACAACCTGTGCTCATCTCACTTAAGAGGAAAAACATTTTGCCGTACATTGACAGACCAAGGAGGGAGAGAAAGTAGGTGCTCTGAAGAAAAGTTAAATGAGGAAGAAAAAAAAAATTTATCAACTGAAAAGTTTCGTTTTGTCTTTTTTGCCCCACTCCCCACCCCCAAAGGAATGCTGTACCTATTTCACATAATATTGGAAATCCAGGTTAAAGGCACTGGGATGTACTCCTCACCGTGAGCAGACTGCTGAGTTACATCTGACATTTCTGAGTCTGCTATTGCAATCAGCCTCCTTGCTGAGTGTTTCCGTGACATTTCTTACACAGAAACCTAATGTAAATTAAATAAGTTTCAATCCACGTATAATGTAACTAGTTTTATAAAAATATTCAGAGTTGCTAATAAAGCACCAAGAAAAAGAGAACCTCAGAGAGAGGACTCAGATCCTTTCTACAAGGTCACCCCTTTACAGTTTTCTCCAACAGGACCTCCAGAGTGACAATGGTCCTCTCTGACATGTCCTACCCATATAATCCCAGGGATGTAGAACACTGCTGTGGTGACTATACCTAAATGCCAATTTTCATTATAAATAATTAAGAGGTAGTGTTCATTTTTAAAAACTGGTTTTGGGTACAGGAGTTTTGTTGTATCGTTTTTAAATACCTCATGCCTATTTTATAAGTAGTCTTTTTTTTTTGCCTACTTAATTTTAGTACAAAAAAAGTCTATCCCACCTAATACCAACTACTATAAATTGCATAATAGTTTTAAAAAGAAGCAAGCAAACAGAGAATTAACTTTGAATGATTTGGCTTTCGATGGATTAGTTTTTGTCTTATAAGCCATTTGGCAAAGTGATGGTTTGGGGAATTTTTCATTTGGGCAGCTGACTTTTTGTGATTTGCTTGTTGGAAAATTGACCTGGAGTCTGGTGTTGGGTAAGATCAGGACTACTAGAAGGAAGCAATGCATGGGCCAGCCTGGAGGAGGGGCCCTAACTCGCCTAGAGGAGGAGAGGATGTTTGTTGGAGACCTGGGCTGAGTCCTGCTAATGAGTAAGTGCTAACCACTTCTGTCAACTCTCCTCCTTAACAGTTCTCAGATATGCCCCCTCTCTCCACCCCTACAGCCACCCCCTGGACCACTAGTGTGGGCCTCCTGATGGGTCTCTTGGCATCCACTCTGCCCCCTCCAGTGCTCCATACCAGAGCCAGAGAGAAATTTTTCATATATAGATCTGATCTCTTTTCTCTGCGTGACACCATTCAGTGGCCTCCTTGGCTCACAGGATAATAATCACAATTATTAACCTCACAGGTTACTGGGACAATGAAAGGAGCTGACGCATGTAAAACATCTGGAAGAGTGCCTGGTACAGGGTGGGTGCCACATGAACGTTAGCTGCTATTATAGTTACAAGGCTGTGCCCTCCCCCTACCTCCACCTTGCAGGGCCGCTCCAGGTTCACCTTGGGATCTTGCTCCTGATCTCCAGGTGCTCCCCACTTGTCTTCTCAGTTCCTGGAATGCACCAGGCTCCTTCTTCCTTCAGGAACCTGCTCTTCGGGGCTTAGCCACATGGTGACTTACTTGTTTTGGGAAGTGTCTTGGAGCACACGGCCTGCTTCCCCAGACAAGCTGCTTCTCCAGGGCAGGACCATCTAATTTCTCTCTCTGTCCTCCGTGCCAAGCACAAAGAGGGCATTGGCAAGCTTTGTTAAAGAGAAGAATGACATATTGAGGATCTGAATGGCTGAAGCCAGGGCCAGAACTAATTTCCTTCCACCCCAATGATAACAAAGCTGAATTTCACACTGTACTGGGCTGTCAACAGCCTGTAGGACCTGTTCATTGGCCCAGCATTTGGGGGGTTGCAGGGAATTTCCTGAGGACTTTGCCACTGAGAACCACTCACCCAAAGCCTGAGCAGAGCACCAGGACAGCCAACGCTGAAGCATCTTTTGCTATTAACCAGAAGGATCCTGGACTCTGAAATAAGATGCAAGAGGTCCTGGCAGCCTTGGGTCAAACCTTCGAGGTTGTCCCACCTTGTTCCCCACTTGAATTCCTCCCCTCCACCCCCCTGCATTCAGTGCAGCTCATTTAGGTGTCTCCCACGTGGGCCGGCACTGTGTGAGCATGGGACAAGGGGCACCCAGTGAGGACAGCCATCAGCAGCCTGGACATCAGGCCTCTGGGCGAGAAAACAAGGCAGTGACGTGCACAGTTCGTGTCAACACAGTGACTGCAACCTCAGGAATGTGGCCAGTGCAGCAGCTGCCTAGAGGGAGTGTCTGGTGCACAGTGAATGCCCAGTACTGTGGGGTGGATGTATGGCCAGTATGGGGGTGTCCATGGGGTCAGCCATCTCCTCATTCACAGAGGAAGCTTTTGTCAGAACTGGGTTTTAAGGCATGGGCAGCTGTTTGTCAGATGTTGGGGGACAGGGAATGGAGATGGGGTGTCATTTGAAGAAGAGGGAACAGCATATGTGAAGACACAGAGGCCTGAAACAAGGTTGCCGAGGTATTACAGTAGCTCTGCAGGAATGCAAGGAGGTATGTGGGGCAGGGGGCGGGGGAACCTGGGGGAGCAGAAGATTATGCTGAAGAGGAAGGCGGCTGAGGCTTTATTCTGTGGCACTGGGAGCTCTTGAAAGGTTTGCAGCAGGGTAAATGTGTGATGAAAGTTTCTTTTGAGAAAGGTCGCTCTGATAGTCTGTGCAGGGCTTAGGAGGAAAGAAGGGAGACTGCTTGGAGCTCATTGTAACAGTCCAAGTGAAAGATGATGTGGTCTGACTTAGGGCCATCAGCAGGGCTGAGGAACAACAGACTGATTCAAGACACCTCTGCGCACAAGAACCGCAAGGCTAGGTGGCTCATCTATTAACTACGCGTCTTGATTCTGCTGTGTTCAGGAAAACATGCATCTGTGTGAGAGAGGACAGGTGCAGAGATGAAGGACACACATCCCTACCCTTACAGAGAGGAGGCCAACCCACACTCGTCCATCGTGTTGACTGAGGGCCCACTTAGCCCAGGCACAGAGGTAAACATGATACAATGTCTGCAGCGGCAACTGGGCAAGGAGCCGGACCATGAAGCATTGTGGGAACTTGGGTGCAGGAGGGACACTTCTAGATTGTGCAAGTGGGTGAGGCCAGGTGAAGAGGTGGCATTAGAGTGGGACCCTGAGATATGGAGGTTTGATGCTTTGGGAGGCCACTCCAGACAGGTGACACAATGTGAGCAAGGCACAGCCATGCTGAGGCCCAAGGAACTGTGATTCAGTCTGGTGCGTGCGTGTGTGTGTGTGTGTGTGTGTGTGTAAGGTTAGAGGGGGAGAGAGAGAGGACATGGCAGGGGCAGTCAGGGGTGGCCTGTGGTGAGCCGGAAACACCAGCCTAAGGAGCAGGGGTGGGTGGGGCAGCTCCAGTGAGCCACAAAGGCTTCGGTGCAAGGCAAGGGACACGGTCTGTACTTTAAAGAGACAAATCTGGTACCATGTTCAGTAAGCTGGAGGGACAAGCCCTTCCCTGAATGGGGAGATCAGTAGGTGTCTGTTGGCATAGCCACCATGAGATTTGATGATTCTCTGAACCAGAGTTCTGGCAGAAAAAAATGAAACTGAAGGGACAGATATGTGAAGTAGGCAAAGGCAGCCCACTTAGGAGTCCACAAGTATTAATTCTCTGTTCACTGTTTATTGTCTGTTGACAGGGCCAGACGCTGTGCTAGGCATGAGGGTGTGGGCAGATTCAGGCACAGTTAACAAGGATCCTGGGCTTGGTGAGCTCACAGGCCAGTGGGGAGAAGAGAGAAAGGGAACATTTGTTGCCTCTGGTACTAGGTGCTAGGTGCTGTGCCAGAAACTTGAGATACTTAATCTCAAAGCTACAGCTGCAGTATGTAAGATTATCTCTGTTTCTCAGATGTGGAAACAGACGCTGAAGCATGAAATGACTTGCCCAAGGCTGCACCAGCAAATTAGGGGAACCTTCCAAAGACAGCACTTTGTCTCCTATATCAGAAGTCTCCATTAAAGCCATCCAGACCTTTCTGGCATTCATTTCCCTTACTGCTTATGGAGATATCACCAATGATGTCAATGACTAATAGTTGAGAGTACCAAGAATCGTTTTTTATGTATATCAACTAATTTAATACTTGCAACAACACTGTGATTTGGTTACTATTATTATCCCCACTAGACAGACAAGGAAGCTGAGACTCAAAGGGGTTAATGACTTATCCAAGGTCAAAGCACTGGGAACTAGAAGAGAAAGGACTTGAATGCAGGAGGTCCAGTTCAAAGCCCATGCTCTTAACCAATATGCTATACATAAATACTAACCAGATAGATTCCCCTACGTGGACATAAATTAAATCACCTAGTGTGCTTCTTTGCAGATTTTATATTTAAACATGTTTATTCATTCAGCATTTATTGAGTGCCTTTTATGTGACAGATCTTCTATCCAGCACACCAAGGATCCAAGGATATTTAAGACAAAGGCCTGCTCTCCGGGTTGGTAGGGAGACAAATGAACAGGTACAGTGAGGTACAGGGACGACGTCAGAGGGGTTGAGCAGAGGTGAGACAGTGTCTAAATTAAGGTTAGGTTTACCATGTTCATTCTGCCTGCTGTGTAGACAATAAACCCTAGAAGGGTAAGAGTGATAGAAGACCAGTGAAGGTTGGTGCAGTTGATCAGGAGAAAGACACACTGGTGGCCCAGGCCAGGGCAGTGGCTGCGCAGCTGCGTTACAACCCGGGAGTCAGTGGTTTGGCTGAGAGATCTGCATGAATGGGGTCTCCCACTAACTTCTGGCTCTACCACTAACTGACCCTTTAGTCTCTGGACAGGTCTCTTCCGCTGGACCAAGGTGAGGTGAGATGTTTGGGTCAGAATGACTCTTCTGTTCCTGTCCTCTCTAAGGCTGAATATCATTACCCTGCTTACCTTCCACCAGTGACTTTCTCCAGCTGTCTGAACTCCGGCCGTGACCCTGTATGATCCCATTTCCCTCCACGTCATTTTCTGCCATTTTCCGTACTGTTAATCTACTCCAGCCATACCAGCTTCCTTTCCGTTCCTCAGAGAGTCTTGCTTGGCCCTACCTCAGTGCCTTTTCACCTGCTATTCCCTCAGCCCAGGAAGCACTTTTCCTAGATCATCACCTGGCTGGGTCTTTCTCAACCTGATCTCAGCTCGGATTTCATCTCCTCAGAGAGGCCATTTCTAACTACCTTAACTGAGACGGACCCCCAATTTACCATATCAATTCTCCTAGTTTACATTTCTCCTAGAGTTTGGAATAAACCGAAGTCATCTTAATTAGTTGTTTTCACCTTTATCATCTGTCTTCCCAACACAAAGTCAGTTCCATGAGAATAGAGACCTTGTCTGTCTTTGTTCATTAAGATATAACCAGCACTAAGAACAGTACATGGTCACCACATAGTATACACTTGATCAGTATTTGTTGAATGATTGAGTGAATGAATGAATGAATGAGCCATCTTTCAGCTTTTTGAAACATATAATCTAAAACAGGACATCATCCACTTCCTGAATCAGAAATTTTTTTTTTTAATTTAAATAGTTAAAAGCCCAGATTTAAGGAAGGAAATGAACATGCATTCTCCTGAATTATTTTTTTTTTTTAATCATTGAGTCATAGACTGTTCAGATTCGGTGGGAACCATCTTGGTCTTTAGAGTCAGGCCGACCTGGGTTCAAATGCTAGCTCTATTGCTTGCTAGCACACGCAGGTCACTTGACCTGTTTAGCCTCAGTTTTTCCCACTGTAAAATGGGGGTAATAATTTCTACCTTAGAGGAGGCATTAAATTAGACATTAGATATAAAGTGCTGGGAACACAGCTGGTGCTCAGTAAATATTAATTCCTCCTACCTCCACCCAGGGAATCTGTGGGCATGAGCCTGTCTCACTCTCCAGGCTGTGACCTCCTGAGGGCAGCCTTGTCTTCAGAGTTTCCTCTGTGGGACTGTGCAGGTCCTGAAGACCTGTATATGTTGAACAAACAGTGGAACCTAGTCCAAGACCCTCATTCCACAGAGGAGGAAACTGCAGCCCAGGGAGGCAAAATGACTCTCACACACAGTGTGTGAATGGCAGAGTGTGGCTTAGAGCTTGGCTTAACTTCGCGCCCAGGGGCTTTTTCATCGCCCCCATTCTCTGCTGCTCTGGTTTTATTCATTATTTCCACGCAGCATTCCGGGTCCTGTCCCAGGTTTTGTATTCTTCCATAGCTCTCTGAGGCCCAGGGGGATATTTAGGCTGTGAGGAAGCCTGCACAAGAGCTAGTAAACAAAACTGAAATACATTGCAAGCTTTATAAAAAGTGTCCCAATGGGCTTACAACTGGCTTACAATGGTAAACTCTGAAGTAAATTCTCAAAGACTAGAAGTACAGGCAAAGAGTCACACTATTATATTCTCCAGCCCTCAACTGTGCTCCTATATCTTTCTGTTCAGTTCATAAGGCTCCCTGATGCCACCCCAGTGACTGGCTTTATGCGGAGCCCTGGGCCCTAGAAGATCAGTGACATCAGACTAGGGGGTGAGAACAGATGTGGACATGGGCAGTGACCACACAGTGTAATCTGAGCAGAGACAGAGAAATACAGGAAGCTGGGGGAGCCCAGAGGAGGAGCCCCTAGACCAACTTAGTAGAAGGCTGCGGGGGGGCTTCCTGGAGGAGGTGATATCTGAGTTTCACTTTTTTCTATGTGAGGAATATTCTCTCGCCCTGGTAACATGACTTTCATCAAACCTGGAAAATGTGTGGGTGAGGCAAATGAGTGACTTAGCATAAAGCCAGTCACTGGGGTGGCATCAGGAAGCCTTATGAACAAAGCACTTTAGTTTTGCTTCCTGGAGGTTGAGGAAATTCTGATTTGCTGATCGGATCCTGATGTGGGCATTTTTTCCATCATGCCATATATATGATGCTGAAAATAAAACGAAGTAAAACAAAATCCTTTTGCAACATCACGTGGTGTAAACATGATAGGGATTAACAAACAAGTTTGGGGCAGATCATTTCAAACCTATGGGTCTTTGAGAGCACTAACAAAAATAGCAGCGATCCCTATAAAACAACAGCAGGGCTAAATCACCACTAGCATTTGCACTCAGCCTCACAGTCACTTTGTCCTGGCAGCCTTTTGTATTTCCTCCCAGATGAAGGATCTTTATGACATTTGCCTCTAACAGAGACTAGGTCCACCAAAATGAAAAATCTAAGGCTTAGACTTCTTTCAAAACAACAAAATTTTTTCCTTAAATACCAGAGGAAGTATCTGCACTCTCCGCTTCCCCAGAGAGCCTCACATTGGAAAGGATAGTGGTTCTTAAGCCACTAAACCAGTGGCAACTTGCACCAGAGAAAAGCACTTCTGCGGGATTTTCCAAGTTTTTGTAAGGTCTTCATAAAATGCTACAGCTTCCTCTTTAGTGGTGAGAAGGCATGCTCCTAATTGCTTCAAAACATGCACATGCTGGAATATACTGCGCAGGGACATCAATATGACTTCCACATAGTGTGGATTCTGTACCCCCTTAACCAATCATGTGTGCTATTCCTATGAAAGAAACACACATTTCAGCAGAACAGACTGTTTTGAATCTTCCTTGAGGAAGGGAATTTAAAGTGGTTTCTCCTTCAGGAGGTTTTCAGAGACCCTCTGGCCTCTCCACTCTTTGGGCTAATAATCAGAGCCCACTCATCTTTACAATACGTGTGACCTTCTATAACATACACTCTTGCAGAACCTTTTCTTCAGGCTTCACAACAGTTTTGCAGATTAAGACATGTAGGTGACAGATGCCACCCCCACTGCTCCCTCTCAGTGGGGAGGGTGACAGAATTATCTATTGCTGAGGACCCCCAGGCTACACGCCTTGTGCCAGACACCTGCCATATGCCACCTAAGTCCATCCTCAGGGCAGCCCAGCGAGGCCAAGGGCGGTTTACTTCCAAGACAGTTTGATGTTGTCTTCACTTTCCAGGGGAGGAAACTGGAGCTTGGGGATATTAAAGTCATCTAGCTGAGAAGTGACAAGGGCAGGATGGAAACCAGGCCTTGTGTGAAGATAACCCCTGTGGTCTTTCCCTGCCACCTCAGGGAGCCAAACTAGCAACTGGCAGCAAAATGGATGAGGTTATCTCCGCTGCAGAACAGCCCTTGAAAGCCTGACGGCTTCCCAGGCTGAGAGCAGGAAGGTCCCATCTCGGCAGGAGCGTGTGAATAACGATTCCTATGTAGTGAGCATTTTTTATCAGCCAGGCACTGTGCCTGATGCTTGCAATGTTATCTCCCTAAACTTCTCCCAAGCCCTGTGAACTAAGGATTTTTAAACCTGATTTGCAAGTGAGGAACTTGAAGCCAAGAGTTTTGCAACTTGCTCCAAAGGCTTGTTAAGCAAAGGGCTGGGATCTGAAACCACATCCCACCGATTCCATGTGAATCTAAGGGGTGCTGAAATCAATGAAGCCTGACAGGGCTGAGGCAGCTTCCTGTTTGTCTGGGACTGTCCTTGGAGGCACCAATGACCAAGGGCAAGACCTGCACGGGACAAGCTGAGAGACTAAAACTCCCACCGTGAAGACACACGAAAGC
Source organism: Hippopotamus amphibius kiboko (assembly GCF_030028045.1). Classification (NCBI taxonomy): domain Eukaryota; kingdom Metazoa; phylum Chordata; class Mammalia; order Artiodactyla; family Hippopotamidae; genus Hippopotamus; species Hippopotamus amphibius. Next base: position 73,642,852 of record NC_080194.1, read on the forward strand.
TGAGACTTCGTAGGAAAAAGAAGAAATTAGGTTTCACTGGAGAGTGGACAGTATTGCCCATCTCTGCCCCACCTGTGCCCAGTTCTGACCCCCATGTGGGAAGGGTAAAGGGCAACGTCTTCTTTTTTTTAACCAGCTGAGGGGGCTTCCAAGGAACCAGCCAGAGAATGTGTTTCGTGTGCCTTAACATTTTATGGGGGTAGAACTAGTCTCTGACCCACACTTGAAAAAGTCTATGGGTGAGAGGCTTGGCTAGAGCACCCACTGGTGGCCAAGTCATGAGATGGTGTGCTTTGGGAAGGGCCCAGATTTTGGCTGGGCAAGGATGCCTGCGGGTTTCCCAGAGCCAGGAGGAGCCGGATTACCAGGACCTTCTAGAAGAGCAGGTGACCCCTAGAGGGGTTGAATGGGAGCTTAACTGGGGGAAAAGGCATAGCTTTCAGCCAGAAAAGGCAAAGCCATGTCAAGGTGCCATAGGTGGGAGATCCCCAGGGATGGCGAAGGGCTGGAAGGGACCCATGGACACTCCCACAAGACAAATGCCAATGATGGCACAGCTATCTTGAAGAAGGCTCCAATGACAAGTTATGTCTGCACCTGTCAATTTTGACTCTGGTTGCTCGGATCTCACCGCCTGTCCACTTCCACCTGAGGGGAGGTTTAGAGTGTGTCTGTGTGGGTAGGGGGACAGCAGCTAAAGAATGGGAATGGAGGTGCCAAGGCCACAAAGGGCACCCATTTAGAGACCCACTGGATTCAGTCCTTCCCCTCTGAGGCCACAGGGATAATCGTTCAATATAGTTAATTTTCTTGCAGTGATGAACTACTCCACATGTGGAATACATCATCTCTTTCTTTTTCAGTATCTCTTTAAACATTGCCATTCCTTTCCCTAGAATAGGAGTAGGAGGTGCCTGTTGCTTTTTAAAAGAAATTAATGACTTTTGTGCCTGTTGCTTTAAATTAACATCTGGCTACACTCTGGCTGCTCAGCTCCACCCCCTTACCTTCTGTGAGCACAGATGTTCCTGAAGGAAAAGGTCTGCTCTGGACAGGAATTTTTTTTTTTTAATTAATTTATTTTTTTTTAATTTATTATTTTTTGGGGGGTACACCAAGTTCAATCATCTGTTTTTATACACATATTCCCGTATTCCCTCCCTCCTTCGACTCCCCCCCACCCTCCCTCGAGTCCCCCCCACCCTCCCCATCCCAGTCCTCTAAGGCATCTTCTGTTCTCGAGTTGAACTCCCTTTGTTATATAACAACTTCCCGCTGGCTATCTATTTTACAGTTGGTAGTATATATATGTCTGTGCTACTCTCTCGCTTCGTATCAGCTTTCCCTTCACCCCTCGCCCCCCCCAAACCTCGAGTTCTCCAGTCCATTCTCTGCATCTGCGTCCTTGTTCTTGTCTTGTCACTGAGTTCATCAGTACCATTTTTAGATTCCGTATATGTGAGTTAGCATACAATATTTGTCTTTCTCTTTCTGACTTTGAAGCGCCATACATGGGAGGAAGGCTGGACATGGCGGAACCCAGCACTGAGTTTCAGCTGTGTACCAGGAACTTCTTATGCTCCTGGGGAGATGGCTGAGGAGTGTGGTGTGTGTAAAAACATGAAGGAAGGTGTTTGTCCCCTCAGGCAGGTCACTGTCTCTCTATGAGGTTCCCAGGGAGACTGTGCCAAGCTAACCAAGCCCAAGAGAGACCCCAAAACAAACATCACTAACTTTGGGATGAGTGGGAGGCGTATTACTCTTACAAGAGTATATCATTTTTTCCTTTTCATATATGTATCCATTTATTAACAGCCATTTTACTATGAGCCAGGCACTGTCCTCCAGTCTGTGTATAACTTGAAGATTTAAAAGAGCCTTTTGGGAAAACAGGAAATACCACTTCACTAAATGTACATGCAAATTTTCAGACACATCCTGATTTCAAAAAATAACGCAAGGAGAGTACTGTGTGAAGGGAGGAGCTACGGCAGCTCTCTGAGATGGGGCTGCTCTGGGCCATCCTGGCTCTCACCAGGCCTCTCTTCAGAGCTGCAGCCTGAACCTGGTTCCCCCACCTTGGCCTGGATCCAGCTCCAAATCTTCCAGGGACCCTGGGAATCAAACGTTCAGGATCCTGCCAAGGCCCTACTATGCCAACTGGCCAAGCCCTGGATGACAGAACAGGGTGGGGTCCACGTTTCCAGATGGCTCCTATGAACAGCTCAGTTTCTGAAAGCAGTCTGTCAGCTCTCACACACTGACACAAGCAGGCTGGGGTAGCAGGGTGCCCACAGGATTTGCTGGGACTAAGAGATTCAAGAGGGATGACAATGGAATATGGTGAATTCCTTAAAAACATTTCTTAGTATTACATCGTCAACTTTTCCTTGTTGAAAAGTTGAAAAATACAGAGAAGGCAAAAGAAAAACAGCTATTAAGCTCATGACCCAGAGATAAGCACGTTTATCATTTTGGTGTGTAGTGTGGAAAACGGATCCACCTTCCCCTTGCCTGCCTGCTGCCCTCAACACACACAGACATACACACACACCCCCCACATGCACATATATCACACTCACATGCACATACTCTCGCACACCTCCAAAACACACACATGCATGCACATCACACACTCACACCACACATACATGTCAACCACACATATATCAAGAAGACAACTAAAGCATTTCATAAAATCCTTATTATAATGGTCAATCTGAGTCCCTCCTTCATTTGAGGGAAAGAACCAAGGGGCAGAGGTTTCCAAGCCTCAGTAGGTCTAAAAACTATCCGGACACATGTTAAAATCGCGATATCTGTTCTCACCTCCCGGGATCCTGATTCAGCAGGTCTGGGGTGAGGGTGGGCTGGGCAGGTGGATCCAGCGAGTGAGACCTCCCACCTTGTAATGGGGACTGGATTTCCGTGGAACTGGAATGGAGGTAGGTGAGAGGCTTATGAGAAGGAGGCGTTTGGAGGAAGAGAAGTATGAATCTCAGAGCAAATGAGGGGAGGTTAGAAACTGGGGTATGCCCTGTGCAAACCTCTCCTTTTATGAAAAATCCTAAGGGTTTCCCTTCCACATGCTGGGAAATGTCAAGAGAGGGAGAGCCTCTCCTTCCCCTTGGACATCGTAGCACCTGTCACGATTGTTCCAATCCTTCTGTGCGGAAAGGTTTATCCCATGCCCAGTTGGATGTTTAAGTATGGAGCCTGAAGGGGCAGAGAAGTGGGGGGAAAGAAGCCCTGTTCCTTCCCATCTCTTCCAGGGCTTCTATGGAGGAAGGTGTTCACCATCCCACTGAGGGGGCTACAGCCCAGGTCCCGAGGCAGAGACTTGAAGCCCAGTGGGTAGTGGCCCAGACATCCAGGAGTGCTCCTGGGCGGACAGTTTAAAAGAGGCAAGAAGACTGAAGCTCCCCTGACCCCTGCCTGTTAGAAAGAGTTTCACTTTTGAAAGGAGAAAGAAAAACACCATGAGTACCAGGCCACGTGTAGCCCACTTGGTGCCTTTGTGCCAATGAGAAAAAGGCAGACTTCCTCAAGACCCTTAACTTCCACCTGTCACAAATTGTCATGATATTACGAGAGAGCAAGCACTAGACTACCATCCACTGGAAAACTGTCATAACAAACACACAACCCTCAATGCGGAAAGGCACGACCTTAGAGAGGGTACCCTGACACGCTGCATGACTGCCTGGGACAGTCTTGCTTACAGGTGTCTGTGAATTTTACACGTGAGGAAGCTGAGCTGAGAGAGGATGAATAAATAACTGGACCAGGGTCACACTGCCGCTTAGAGGTGGATTCAAACCCAGCCAGTTCGACTCCACAGCCCAGGTTCTGCACCATCAGGCCACCGTTCCTTTCTTTCTCTCCTTCCTTTCTTCCTTTCTTCCTTTCTTTCTTTCTTTCTTTCTCTCTTTCTTTCTTTCTTTCTTTCTTTCTTTCTTTCTTTCTTCCTTCCTTCCTTCCTTCCTTTTTCTTTTTCTTTCTTTCTTTCTTTCTTTCTTTCTTTCTTTCTTTCTTTCTTTCTTTCTCTTTCTTTCTTTCTTTCTTTCTTTCTTTCTTTCTTTCTCTCTCTCTCTCTCTCTCTCTCTCTCTCTCCTTCCTTCCTTCCTTCCTTCCTTCTTTCTTTCTTTCTTTCTTTCTTTCTTTCTTTCTTTCTTTCTTTCTTTCTTTCTCTTTCTTTCTTTCTTTCTTTCTGCCACGTCGCCTGACTTGTGGGATCTTAGTTCCCCAATCAAGGATTGAACCTGGGCCCCCACAGCAGTGAAAACACCGAATCCTAACCACTGGACCCCCAGGGAATTCCCAGGCCACTGTTTCTATTGGAAATGTTTGTTACTCCCCCCAAATCCCTGAAAAAACCTTAAATATTATCCTTAAAAATGTCAAATTTTAAATTTCAAATATCACCTCTGCTTATGCTACCTTCTTTGACCTCACCAGGTCCAGGTGGCCGTTCCCTCCACTGATCCTCACTCCTGGACTTCATCCAGCCCTCTGTTAAAACCTTATCTTAATGAGTGAATTTGGTAAGTTTACCGTCTGTCTCTACTCTCAGACTGTGAGCAAATTCTTCAAGAGCTTGCTGGGGAGACTGAGGAGTGCCAGCTCTGAGCCCCCAGAACCTGGCACTAGGCCAGGCACATTGGAGCAGCTTGGTAATGATGGATGAAAAGAACTGAAATGAACTCTCATGTGAGGGGATTGGACACAGTGCCCTCCCTGGACCACTCCAGCTCTGACCTTCATGAGTGTTTGTTTCCGTGTTTGATTCTAAACCTCTGCCAATGCTGGGGGGCAGGAATCACAGCCCCCAAAACAGAGGGAGGCAGGATAAAGAGTAATTGCCAGGAAACGGCAACCACATCTGCTCAGAAGATGCCAGAGTGATAAGATGGAAATTGGTCTAGAAATTGTGGAGCTTCTTGGGAGGCTCACAGGAGTACATGAAATGCCACTGAATGCCCGAGGGCTCCCCAGGCAGAGTGGCCAGAAAAGCTGTCAAGGTCATAGCCAACTTTGAAATCCCCCAGACACTCCTCCATGAATAGGTTTTCAGGAAAGGGAGAAAAAAACAATAGACTGTCATTCTAATCAGAGGACATTAATAATGCTCTCACTAGGAAAAGGTCAGGGGCTTTCTGCCAATTTCAGTCAGGTGTCCAAGGACATCCTGTGTGTGCAGAAGTTTGGGGCGGGGGGAATCGTGAGAGATTTGTGAGCTCAGGGGGGTGGCAAGACACAGCTGGTGAGACCCCCGGTTCCATCCCCTTCTCTGCACTTAGTGGAATATAACTGAACCCCCCATGGACTGGGTCCCACCATGAGAGAAAAGCAAGTTTTCTTGCTCCAGAATTTAGGGAGATCTTGAAGGGTCAGTGGTATCTCTTACCCTTTAGATTTTACTAGGACTGAGCTCTACTAATCTAAGGCAACTAATATGCAGTGACTCATATTTGATGATTTAATTTCTTTATAATTCTGTTTAATTCACTCATCATTTGGAAAAAACAATTCCCAACGTATCCAAAAGATTCACAGAGTTGATCTTGCCCCTTCATTAATTAACTCAATATGTTTTTCTTACACATATGTCACGTGCTCCTGGGCCAGCTCGACAGCATTTTAGCTTTGTCCTCCTCACCCACATGGAAGGAGTTCCCCCAGTGCTCTCCTAAGCCAGACATCCTGATGCAATTCCTTAGTGGCCTCTGTCCCACCTGGACCAGGGCCTAAGCATCAAGAGGGATTGTGCTACTCAGGACCCAGAGAAGCAGCCGCTCAGCCACTGCCCGGGCCCAAGGGGCTGCTTCCCCACCAGACAGGACACCCGGGATTGGGGAGAGGCACACACATGGGGGCAGAAGTACCTTCAGATCCTTTGGCATTCTCTAAGGGACTGTCAGTCCAGACTCCATATTGTCATAGCAGAGGACAGAGATAAATGCCATGTTGTTTTTCCTAACAAAGGAATGAGGAAAATACATAGAGATAGTAAAAAAGTCCCCTGTGATTCATCATCAAGAGATAATCACTTTTAACATTTTGATACTTACTATTTCTGTTTTTTTTAATTTGTATATAAACCCATACATCTATTTTTACAAAAATAGAATTATTCTGCAATACTTTTTATGACTCCCTTCCGAAGCACAAATTACTGTGACTGTTTCCCCATGTCTCATATTTCATAATATTGCCTAGTATGAATGTAGCTGTTTATTTAACTTACTCTCTATTGACATCTAAGTTATTTACAATGTTTTTCCTACTGTGCAAAAAGGTGAATTTTTAAAAGAGATGATGGGTATTTCTTGTTAACTCACCATGCATCCCTCTCCTCTGGTTTTTCCTTCTGTGTTTCCACCACCAGCTTGTTGGCCAAGCCAGAACTCTGGAGTCAATCCTGCCCCCTCCCTGCCTCTCACCCCTCCATCCAATCAGTCACCAGTCACCCAGCGGTCTCTTCTCTGGGTCCTCAGCCCTAGCTCGGACCTTGTCTGTTCTCTCTGGACTATCACAAAGGCCTGGCCTCTCAGAGACGCCCCTCAATTCCTCCTCCTCCCCACTCTGAGTCATCTTGGAACCAGGATGATATTCAGTTTGCTCGTCTACTGTCCTTGGGGGCAGGGAACGAAGCCAGAAGCGCCTAGTCTTGGCAGAGGAGGAGAACCGTGTTTAATGGGGATGGCTGTACCCATGTTTTGAGGAGGCCGACCTCTGGGAGATACGGGAGAAATTGGTGATGGGGTGTTAGAATGAGAAAGTCCTTCTGAATCTCTGGGGTGCCTGTTGGGAGTCCTCAGGGGTCAGTCAGGGCGATGGATGGGCTGGCTCTGCTAAGGGGAGCTCAGCCCTTGGCCGCTGGCTGGCGCCCTTCCCAGGCCCTTCCCCTGCGCATGTGTTCTTTCACAAGTCCTCATACTGGCAGGGGCTCAGGGCCTCCCTAGAGAAGCTCAGAATGGGAAGCTAAAACTCGATTCTGGGAAGATGAAGGCCCTCAGGGCAGGAGAGGCTGTGCATGTTTAAGGTTGCCTGCAGTGGCATACAAATGCCACTAGGGAGTTTGATAATCCTGTAAATTTGGCTCCCGACCCTTCTTTAGTCCTGAGACGTGACACTGCCTCTTGGGAGCAGAGGGAAAATGACCTTATGTTTTCCTTCTAATCAGGGTCAACTCGGAATCTCAGATTTTAGAAAGACATGAAAGGCCTTTTATTCCGGCCTCTCTGTTCTCTGTTTAACATTATCTCCCCAGAGTATTCCAAACAAAGCCAGCTCCTTCCCATGCTCTTCCTTCCAGGAAGACTTTTCAGTCTTTGCATGGATTTTTAGAAAGCTCTTCTTGGACCATGATGGGGAGGCCCTTCTTCACATTCGTGCCTTTGCTTTGTAAGTCAGCCCTGCCCTTCCCCATCTAGTTCACCAGGGCAAACTCTCATTCCTTCTTCAAATCCTGGCCTAAGGTCACTTCCTCCTTCCCCGTATCTCACAGACTGAGTTGATTCTTTGTCTGGATTTTCCCACAGTGCCCTGCGCTTCTCTTTATCATTTGCAATTGCTAGTTTACTCGTCTACATTCTGATCCTCTTCTCCACCTGCTCCTGCCACCATGGACACTTCTGAGGGTGGTACCCAGGCTGATTTGTTTCTGTATCACTTGCCCAGCCCAAGACTTGGCCAAGAGAGGAGGCCTGAATGAATGGATGAGAAGGGAAGAAAGGAGGGTCTCAGACCACTTTAAATAGCAAGAGCTCCTGTACCACCTCTGTTATCCCAAGTCCCTGATGTTCTTAAGCCCTCCCTTATCCCCAGTCCTACTGGATCCTCACAGCAGCCCTGAACTAGTTTAAGGTGGGCAGTTGCATCCTGGTTGGCAAATGAGGACGCGAAGGTGCCAACAGGAAAAGTGACTTGTGCAAGATCACTTCAGAACCTGGTGGGAGACCAGAAACTGTTTCCTTCTCCTCCCACCTGACTCATTTCCCTCAGGGCTGCAAGAGCAGAGCTGGGATTCCCTGTGAGATCTGAGGGATTTTGGAGGCCTGGGAGCAGTTCTGGGCAGTGAAGTATGTGGGTGGGGTGCATGCAGATTCTTCTGTGTGTCTGCAGGAGAAGGGCTGGCTTCCAGAGGACCTCAAAGCAGGTTTCGCACAGAGCTATCTCCTATGTCTCCTTTCCGCTCCCTACTCCTGAAAGGGGGATCCCAGGTGGTCTCCTAGTGTCCAGATAGCTCCAGCCATGTCAGCCGAGTGGACAGAGTGCTGTGCCAGGGCAGACACTCATTAATGATCTATTGAAATTGTTGTGCGACCTTAGGTAAGTCATTCAATTTCTTTGGGCTTCAGGGTCTGGTTCTAGAAAATTTAGAAGCTTGAAGTCCTATCCTTAGGAACTAGGGACAGACTGTTGTCTCCCAAATTCTACAGGACTGCCACAGGGAAAGGGGGGTCATACTTGTTTGTGTAGCCCAAGGGGCAGGATTAAGATGGGTAAAGGAAGGCGGAGGAGTGGATTGTAGATCTGGGGTCAGTGGAAACACCGGGTGATTTACTGAGCGCTAGAGCAGCTCTAGAATGGGAGCGGCTCCCCGTCGCTGGAGGTTTGCAAGCAGGAACCAGGTGGCCATCTGGGGGCATGATGTAGAGGATGGCAGTGTTACCGAGTCCAAGCTCACTCTGCTCACCGCACCACAGGCCAATAAATCGAGACGAGGCGTTGAGACAAGGAACACAGCTTTATTTAGAAAGCTGACAGACTGAGAAGATGGCAGACTAATGTCTCAAAAAACCCATCTTCTCGGGGTTTGGATGCCAGTTTCTATTATAGAACAGAGAGAGGATGGAGGTTTGCAAGTCAAGTAAAAAGGCCATAAACCTTGCAAATATCTCCTGGAATGGCCAGCCTCAGGGAGGGGATGTGTTAATTTCTTCTTTCTTGCAGCCATCCACAGGTGAACTGGGTCAGGATGCTTCCCTGTACAAAGGCACTTTGATTTAACATTCAGGCACAGGGGCAGGGTTCCCTGAGGCAGGCCATTATGTATAGACATCATCCATTTAGTGAACGAAAGCAACGGGAAGCAAAGATTGAAGTAAAGAAACAGATCCAAGATGGAGTCAGGATTGGCTCTTCCCTGTTACAGTAGCACTGGACTGTGACATGTGAGGTCTAACTCAGAGAGCTACGATTTCAGTTACCCTGGAAGTCTCCTTTGTGCCCAGCATGGTCTTTTGCCCATGTTAACAGGGTAGTGATGGTGAAAGCTCAGGGTCAGAGCTGGCAGACCTGAGTGTTAGTTTTCACTCAGATTTGTAATTGTGGTGAGACTTTGGATAAGTGACTCCTCCTCCCTGGGCTACAACTGCCTGATCTTAAAAATGGAATAATGAGCTCTGTCTTCCTGATCTTTTTAAGAATATGGTTACTAAAAATAATACTTGTAAGCTAGGAAATTCTATACAAATATCAAAGAGTAGCATATAAAACAACTTTCTGTGTGTGTTTTCAAAAGTAATACATATTTATCATAGCAAATATGGATAAGAACAAAGAGGAAAATTTAGAATTAGCCATTATTCTACCACTCAGAGATAGCCAGTGTTAATTTGGGCATATCTTCCTTTAGTCACTTTTCTATGCATGTATACATTTATATAATTTTCAAACCAAATATTATATCAAATAATATATACTATTTTGTACTCTGCTTTTATTTCTACTTAAGATATCTATATATAACTGAACATTTTCTCACATCCTTAAATATTCTTCTGCAGGTTTAACCTTTAAGAAAATGTTTTAGTGAAGTATTCATATAATATAGATACAGAAAAGCGCATGCATTGTAAATGTACAGTTCATTGAATTTTCACAAACTGAATCCATCTGTGCAACCAGCACCCAGATCAACAGAACAGAATATTACCAGCTTCCCAGAGGCTCCCTCCCAGCCACCACCTCCGACCCCTGGGGTTGTAGCTTCATATAAAATTTTTATTTTGAAATAATTATAGATTCACAGGAAGTTGCAAAAGAGATGTACAGGGAGATCCAGTGTATCTTTCACCCAGTTTCCTCCAATGGCAACATTTTTGCATAACAATATCAAAACCAAGAAACGGAAATTGGTATCATCTACCGGGTACTCAGATTTCACCAGTTTTACACGCACTCATTTCTGTGTGTGTGTGTAGGTGCGTGTGTATGTAGTTCTATGCAACGTTATCACCAGTATAGAATCATGTAACCACCATTACAATAAAAATACATAATTGTTGCATTTCCACAAGGCTCCTTCCTGCTCCCCCTTTATAACCTCATCCACTCCCCAACTCCTAACCCCTGGCAACTGCTCACCTGTACTCCATAATTTTGTTACTTCAAGAATACAATACAAATAGAAGCATACAGCATATAACCTTCCGGATTGCCTTCTATAACACAGCATAATTCCCTTGAAATCCACCCAAGTTGTTGCATATATCAATAGTTCATTCCTTTTTATTCCTATGTAGTATACCATGGTGTGGCTATACCACCATTTGTTTAACCATTTACCTGCTGAAGAACATTTAAGTTATTTCCATTTTTGGACTATTATGAATCAACTTTATGAACATATGTGTATAGGTTTTGTGTCAAACATAAGTTTTCATTTCTCTGGGACAAATACCGAAGAGTGTGATTGTGGGACATGTGGCAAGTGCGTTGTTTAGTTTTATAACAAACTGTCTAGCTGTTTTCCACAATGGCCGTTTCCTTTTGCATTCCCACCAGCAATACACAAGCGATCCAGTCTCTCAACATTCTCATCAGTATTTGATATCATCACTATTTTTCATTTTAGCCATTCTGAGAGGTGTGTGGTGGTATCTCATTGTGGTTTTAATCTGCATTTTACTGATGGCCAATGAAACTGAATGTCTTTTCATGTTTATTTGCCATCTGTATATCTTCTTCAGTGCGATGTCTCTTCATGGGGTTTTTTTTGCCCATTTTCTTCTTGGGGTGTTTGTTCTTGTTCTGTTGGGAGTTGAGAATTCTTTATATATTCTCAGTACAAGTCTTTTGTCAAATATGTGGAGTCCAGCTATCTTCTCCCAATCTACCTCTTGTCTTTTCATCCTCTTCATGGGGTCTTTCATGGAGCAAAAATGAAAATTCTGATGAGGTCTAAATTATCAGTTTTTAATTTTATGGGCTGTAGTCTTGATGTCAAGTCTAAAAATCCTTTTGGTTAGCCCTTGGTATTGAAGATTTTCTCTTGTGTTTTTTTTTTTCTGAAACTTGTATAAGTTTATGTTTTACATTTAGGTCTATGATCCAATTAAGATCCAATTAGATCCTGACAAGTTATTTTGTTTAAGGGTTGGTTTTTTGGTTTGTTTTTGGTTTTGCCTATGCACAGCTTAATTTCTAATGAGTGGCCAATATTCTATCCTTAGACGAATTATAAGTTACTGAAACAGCCACCCTGTTGATGAATCTTTAGGTGGTTTTCAATATTTTTGCTGTTATCAATAGACGATGACTATCCTTGCAGCTAAATTTTGTACTTTTCCATAATTGTTTTTTAAGAATGTTTTAGAAGTGGAATTAATGTGGCAATTTTTAGGGCATTGGGTATGTACTGCAAAATTGCTCTTTAGCAAAGTTTGTGCCAGTGTGCTCTCTCTCAAGCTGGGCATGAGACAGCCTACTCCTTCTGCCATATCCTTGCTCCTAGGAGGGCCCACCTCCAGGAAATAAAACAAAACTGCACATGGGATCTCCACTGTGTTTTAATTTGTTAATTCTTTGATTACTAAAGGCAATCTGGGAGGCAGACATAGGGGATTCTGTGCTCCCATGTTGTTTCCTTCTTCCCTGTCCTTCCACTTATGTGTTCTCACCAGGCCAGGGAACCAGGACCAGAGTTTACTCTCTTCTCTGTCACTGGACGTATCGCCCTGGACAAAGCACATACCTCGTCTCTGACTCTCGTTTCCTCTTTTGTAAAGGGAATTAACAATGCCATCCTAGCTCCTCACAGATTTTTGTTAAGATCAAGACATATCATGGACATACAATTGCTTTGAAACATTACATGCTGTTCAGGCTGTAGGGTACTACTCATTTTATTGTTACTTTTAGTTCCTTTTCCTTTGTAATTTCTGGCTATACTTTGCATTAGTGTAATTTGTTTTATCAGCGTCCGTGGCTGAGCAGTCAATGAGATACTGACCCTATCCTTACTTGGATCCAGACATGATGGTGTAAGGGCAGCAGGGAGAGAGTCACAGGATTTAAGTACTCGGAGTGGCACCAGTCAAAACTGACGTGGGGACCTGTTCTGGGATACTCACCCTGAACCTCAGCCTTGGGGAGAGAAGAAAGGAGCTGCCACTAGCTGAGCTCCTCGATGTGCCAGGCCCTGTGATGGGGGCTCTGAACGTGACATAAATGTGTTGTAAACAGTGTTAATGTCCCCACTTTCCCATGAGAGAACTGGAGCTTAGAGGGTAGAATGCCTTGGCTGGGGTGATGCAACTAGAAAGCGGCAGTGTTGCAGAAATCGGTCTGACGAGAAACCAAGCACCACACTCGGAGGGCTGGAGAACTCAGGTTTATTAAGCTGGTGGCCCCAGACGAGCTAACGCTCCAAAGTTCTAGGCCCCGAACTCAGGGTGAGCTTTATTTTATAGTGCACATGTTTACAGAGCATGGAAGTTTCCATACAGAAACTTATAAGAGCAGGTGCAGAACATTCCATTTTTTAGCAAAACATCTTAAAGTTACGTTGGATTGTTAGGTCATCCTGTTTTTCCGTTTTTCTGGGCACAGCAAGCATATTTCACAAAAGCAAAACAAGCACAGAGTTATTTTTAGCTGAGTGTAAGTTTCTAACTTTCCTCTTCAGCAGGAGTGACTGGGATGCAAGGTGCCCTCAACTTTCCCTGCCATCTTGATCTGAGAGTATTTTCCCTGCTGACCTACCTTTGTGCCCGGGAATCACCACATAACCAAGTATTTTTAGTTAAATCTCTGATGAGGTCGGTGTTAAAAAGCCATGAACTTGGGCAGAGACTAGGCCACACCCTCATCTACCATGAGCAACGGCCCACCAGACATTCTTGGGCTTACCTTGTGTTGAGCAAGGGCCCCATGAGGGGCAGGGAGGATACCTGGACAGGAAGGTCAGAGGACCCAGGTTCACATCCATGCCCATGTGGCTGGGAAGCTTTGAGCAGGTTACCTAAGAAGGGGAAGATTCGGCCCACAGGCCTTTCTCAGAGGAGCTTCCCAGCCCCAGAGTAACTGCCCTTGGCCAGGAGAACAACCAAGCAGCAGTGACCAGATGCTGCTGCTGACTGACCCTGCTTAGAGATTGGACTGGGGTGGAGCCCCGGTCAAAGCCGTTGGACCACTGGCCTGCAGGACCCACAGTCCCTTCTAAAGTCCCCACCAAGCCCATCTTGGCTTCTGTAAGAAAGAGTCAAGGAGGCTGACACTCTGGGAGTCTCTGTTCCTGATTCTGTAAGTTTAGTATTCGTTTACATTCTACGCACTTAGTGTATTTCTGGGGTTCCGGATTAGACAGACTTGCTTTTAAAATCTAGACTCCGTCACTTACTTGCTGTGTGACCTTGGGCAAATTATTTAACTGAGCCTCCGTGTTCTCAACTGTCAAACATCTTTTTATAGAGTGAGGATGAAATAAGTCAATATATAAGCATTAACCATTTGTTGAATTGGAAAAAAAAATCCACCTGAATATATGTTAGTTTTAAAATTCTGTAAAACAAAAAGATTGGAAGTTATTTCATCAGAGGGACGATGTGAAAGCAATGGACTCCTTGGTGACTGCCGAAAACCACTGCTCCTTCTGGTTTCTGCTCTCCGAGTTTGCTCTCAGGCTCTCTCTTCAACAGGATGTCCCCACCCCAGGCCTGGGCCAGAGAGTCAACTCCACCACCCGCACAGAAGAAATGAGCGGAGAAAAGAAAGGGGGGTGTCCCAGGCCCTCTGGTGGCCGGTCAGAGACCTGCATGCAGCCTGGGGCACGGCCTGTAGTTCAGTTCAGACGGGGCGGGGCAGGGCGGGGCGGGGCGATGGGGTCCCCGGTTTGCCCCTCTTTCAGATGGGAACTCACGTTCCAGCCCTGACTGTGTAGGCACTTTCCACCTGGTTTAGCCGACGAGGACAGGGAGCCACCGGGGCCAGGGCTGGGTTTGCTCCAGCTGTGGGTACCCTGTGGCCACGATTGTGGTGTCTTTCTAACAAACGCCAGCTTAAAAGTGTGTGTGGCAGGATCCTCAGCTCAGAGACCTGGGGTTCACCCCCTGGGCTGCCCTAATCTTTTGAGTCACTCTCTCAGCGTCCCGTTGCCTTTGTGCCAGTTTTATTATTCTTGTCATCTCTCACCCCCATCTCCTAGAGAATGGGCTTCCCACCAAATGATTTAGCTTCCTGACAGAGCTAAGCAAGCTGTTTGGGTAGGTCTACCAAGAAATTATATTCATCCTACCATTTATTATTTATTTATTTATTTATAAAATTTATTTATTTATTTTGAACCAGAATCACTCTGCAGAGGAGTGGGAAGAGGACAGAGTTTGGAATGGGGCTTTTGAGTGCAAGTCCCAGGTTCTGCCACCCACTCTCTGGGCATCATTTTCCCCATCTGTGAAATGGGTTAGTGATCGGCCCTGCCCTGCTTCCCTCACAAGAAGGTTGTGAAGAGTACAATGAGGTATGGGTGTGAGATGTAAGATCTGTGTAAACTTTAAAGTGTTGCCCAGACCCTGATTATGCAGTAGAATCACCTGAATTTGTTTGTTTTTAAAGTCTGAAAACTACCATTACATGTGCACACACGCGCACACACACACACACACACACACAAAGTAGTGGAAGTTAGAAACTTACATACTATTGAAATAAAACTCTGGTACATTTGATAAAGACAAGATTTCTGGGCCTTTCTGGTGCTTGGTGAAAGTTTGTGCTTCATGCCACACAGCAAGCAACGTGGAGCTGGCCACAAGCTAGCCTTCTTCAGTCTCTTTCGTGGGGGTTCCCAGACCCTCCGTTAGAAGGATCCTCCCAATCTCTGACTCATCTTCCAGGTGGGAAGCAGGCTCAGAGAGGTGGGACTGCTGCTGCTGTTGGGGTGGGTGAGGCAGGGCACAGACTTAGTCACAGGGTGGAAGTCAGAGCAGAGGTGGGACCCTGCCAAGAGGCTGGAGAGGAAGAGTTGGACCCCCTCATAGGGGACTCTGGCCCCTTCAGGCCTGTTAGTGCACACACCTGCCTCCTGAGGGGTAGGGGAGAAAGGAAGGGAGGGAAAACTGGAAGAACTTCGTGTTGCAGAACTGGAAGTCTCAAGAGCTGGTTTCTTGCTGAGCTTGCTGCAGGAAAGCAAGGAAAGTCCCTTAACCTCTCTGGGTTTCCATTTAACCATCAATAAAATGGATGTGTTTTATTTTTTTGGATATGTATTGATAACCAACTATGTGCCAGGCACCAGCCCGGGTGCTAGGGACCCTTTGAAGACCAAATGTAGGCCCAGTTCCTGCCCTCAGTGTAAAGTGCAAGCTGGAAAAATAAACAGAAAATAAATGTGATGAGTGTCACTCTGGAGGGAAGATGAGGTATTGGGTGAGCACAGAGGAGATGCATCTAATCTTGCCTGGAGTGGGATGGGGAAGGTGGTCAGCGGAGGCTTCCCGGAGGAGGTGGCAGGGACACTGAGACAGGAAGGATAAGTGGGAGGTAATCAGGCTGGTGGGTGTGAGGACAGGGGAGCATTCATTGCCTCCTGCCCTACTCCTTGGCGCGTCACCTGCCTCTAGAACATGTCAGCAAAGGGGAGTTCTGTGTAGTCACCTCTGAGGGGTCTGCTCCAAACCTAAGACACACTCCCTTCAAGCACCCATCCTGGTCCCCACCACCATGTGTCTGCACAGATGTCGGATTTTACCCACAGGTGGGGCCGGTCAGGGGAATTACAGTGTTTATGTCTGTGTGTGGGGAGGTTATTTTTAAAGCTTGAGCTAAGTATGGCTTTGTCCACAGTCTGCGGGAAGTACTAAAAAACTATACCTTCCCCAGGGTCCCCTGTGTTCCAGTCCAGCTTCCCTCCTGCCTACTCTCCTCTGACTGCTCTCAGCTGCCCCCACCCAGTGCCTGGCCTCCCTACAGCCTCATTTTCCAGCTTGTAAGTCCCTGGGTCTGGAGGAAAGGCCCCGAGGGAAGGAGAAGGCCCTTAGCAGGACAGTGGGTCTAGGTCTTTACTCTCCAGGTTCCCAGCTGGGGCTGTGGAGAGACAAGGGGCATCCTGGCGTGAGAGGTGGGTCTGTCTGGGGACCGGCGAGTCATTTGTCTGGGCTGGGAGGAGAGTGTGAGGCTGAGGGGAGACAGCCAGGCCTGCCGGGTGGCTGTGAGACAAAAACATAACATGAGATGAGCTCATGTGCAGGGTGGCACCTCATAAACTTTAAAATACCAGGCACGTGTGTTTTCTTTCAACGGTGCCTCTCAGCCCAGTCCCTTCGTACTGACCATCCTCAAGGAGGCTCTGGCGGTCTGGCTTTGTCATGTGATGTCTTTGCATCTTCAGCTGCTCATGTCCCATGACTAGGTTAGCAGTTCTTTCTCTAGGAGAGCCAGAGGGGGTGGAGGAGGGGTAACGGGGCAGGGGGACCTGTTGTTTTGGTTATCTACTGCCGTGTGAGAAACCACTCCAATGTACGATGGCTCAGCACAGCAATCATTTTATTTGCTCACTATTCTGCAGTCAGGGCTGGGATCGGCTGACTGGTTCGTCTGCTGCTTTTGTTGCGGTCACTTACGTGTGTAAAGGGTTGGACGGGGTTTGCTATCTTCTGGGATACTGGATGGCTGAGCTTTTCTCTCTCGGTATATGGTCTTAGGGCTTCTCCACATGGTCTCAGCAGACTCTGTACGTGGCAGCTCCGCACACCCAGGATTGCAAAAGAGAAAGCTGCCAGACTTTAAGACTTAGGACTGGAACTGACCCAGAGCCACTTCTATTGCATTCTATTGATTAAAGCAAATCACACGCCCGGCCCAGATTCAAGAGAATGGTTCTACGCAGGGTGATGATACCAGGTGTGGTTCATTGAGGGTCACCAATATAACAGGTTATCACATTGGTTGGTAGAGAAGGCAGCATACGTAAAAGACCTTATTCTTCAACTACTTTCTTTATGAGTCTCACAACCTTGCCTCTAGAATCATAATCTTAAGCAACTGTCCTATCAACATATCACCTTAAAATCATTTTTTAGAGTACATCACATTTGGGCCACTGCCTATCTAGCAAGGACATCAGACAACAATCACAGCTAAAGCCAAAGACTTATGGTGGAATTTCAGACAGAGAGTGAAGCTGTCTGGGAGAGTGAGAAGAGTGGTAGGTTTTCCCTGCATCTCAAATTGCAGCAGGTCGGCCATTCCATCTATGACTGCCAGGCCTGGGCAGGACAGGAGTGAGGACATTTCCTCAGCACTGAGTGTGGGGAGGAAGCTGTGTAGTGAGACAGCTTCCTCGGGCAGAGGGTGGAACCTCGTTACAGTCAAATTCCTAAGCATAACAGCTTCTATGAGATCACC
The DNA here is from genome assembly GCF_030028045.1 of Hippopotamus amphibius kiboko. NCBI lineage: Eukaryota > Metazoa > Chordata > Mammalia > Artiodactyla > Hippopotamidae > Hippopotamus > Hippopotamus amphibius. The sequence goes on from NC_080194.1 coordinate 73,660,486, forward strand.
TGCTGAGAGCTAATGGCCACCAAAGAAACCCTGCTTGAGAATGTTTTGAATCACAGCATGCTTATAAGCGTGACAACAGAAAGAATTAAAAAAAAAAAAAAAAGTACAGTTGACCCTTAAACAACACGTGTTTGAACTGCATGGGTCCACTTATATGTGGATTTCTTTCACTAAATGTGTACGTGATCCATGATTGTGATCCGTAGTTGCTTGAATCCGTGGATGCGGATACTTGGATCTTTGACTGCTTGGCAGATTGGCTTCCCTAACCTCCGCGTTGTTCAAGGGTCAATTGTATTTCATATTATTTATTATATGGCACTTATTATATGCCAGGCACTATTCTAAGTGTTCTATGTACATCGACTTATTTATTTCCCACAACAACTCTATGAGGTGGCTACTATCTCCATTTTACAGATGTGGAAACTGAGGCTCAAAGACAAGCTGAGTGGCTTGCCCCAGGTCACTTAGCTGGAAGTAGCAGAGCTGGCCTTGAGCCAGGCAGCCTCCCTTTGGAGCCTGTGCCTTAACCACTGGTTATGCTGCCCTAAGGAGCCCTTGCATCAGTACCTTAACTTTATTAGAGGACCGGGCTTTTTGTCCTTCTTTGCCAGAGCAGGACCGATGTCTCGAATTATCACTCAATTCTGGAAAAGTTGCTACCTCTAAGAATCAACTGATTAGAAAATTTTTCTTATCTTGACACTTCTGTCCTCAAAGCAGTTTCTCTTTTTCTGTCTTCCTGTATTATTCCTGTATTTAATAATTATATATATATGTTACATATACATATGTTTATATGTCAAGAAACATTAATATATGCTTGTGTTCCTAATTTGGAATATTTTGACGAATGAGTATGCCATATAAGATAGTAAATAGCTTTTGGAGTTAAACAGTAAACACAGGAAGAATCTCCCGCCCAGCTCAACAAACACAATAATCCCCGTAAATACAACCACTGGGACTTAAATAAACAAAAGAGAAGAATAAACACAGGGCACATGACTTAACTAGAGGGCTATCTGCTGTTGCCAGATATTGAGCTATGGACCAACATCAGGTACTGACGCAAAGAGCAATGACCATTGCAGTGAGCTACCTGTGGGCACTGGCACTGGTGTGTGGCGGGCAGCAGTGGATGCTGCCGCCACTGGACATTTTCCCTTTGTGGACGTCAGCCATTGGTGAGGGCCATCATCGATGGACATTAGGTACTGATACATACTAGGGATCAATGGACATTTGCTCTCTGGTGAAATTAGCCCACACAGAACACTGAGCATCAGTGGGCAAGGCCCTGTTAGCCTGTGATGACCTTTAGTTTCTTTGTGAACATTAGGCACAAGCAGAGGTAGGCCTCTGCCCCCCACATGCCTGACAGTGTCATCCAGAGAAACATCCTATGAGCTGGTGTGGAGGCAGCTGGAAGGTGTTAGTATCTCCATAGCCATCGGCCCTCTCTCTCTGAGAGGGCAGCCCCTTGGCCCCTTGGCCATGACAGTTTGGGAAAATCAGGGATGGTCTGATAACACCCACAGAGGGAAATTACTGGATTTGAAAGAGTCTAATTGGGTCCCTGAGCTACAGAGGGATAGAGTTTCACAAAAATCTGTACAGATGCTCTTTTGCCATCTTGACCAACACAGAGTGTTTGCCTCTCCCTTCTCTGTAATGCTTTGATTAAACCACTGCAGGGATGGCTTCTTGGGCAGTGGGACCTTAGAAGGGCCCTATGCTTAGTTTAAGGCTCTGCTCTTACCATCTTGAAATTCTTAATAATTTGGAAGAATAGACCCCACATTTCATTTTATACTAGGTTTCACCGATTATGTAGCCTGTTCTACACTTGCTCTTAGCCAAAAGGCCGAGAAGTGATGTAGCCTGTTCTGAAGCACAGAATCCTGGCCATATGGCCATGTCACCTGCCGTGTGACCTCGGGCTGCTCCTCTCTGGGCCTCCATGTTCCCATCTGTGAAAAGCAGCCAGGAGAGGAAAGATTTTATCTTTGGCTTTTCATGCTCTAGGATCTAGAATCCATGGTCTGATTGGAGATACTTAGAGCTGCATAACTTCCCTTTTGGTTTTGTTTTGCTTTGTTTTCAACAGAAAAATAAATGGAGTCCTAGCGTTTTTTGGTTTCTCAGAACACCTTTGCCCTTTCTGACACATGTGATCTACACAGCTGGCCTGGCCACTGAGGTAGGATAGTCAGGAATGAGAAACTCACCATCTGACAGATGAAGCCAGGTGCAGGCTGGTTTCCTCATCTGTAAGGTGACAATAACACCAATCCAAGGACATGTGCCCAGTAAACGGCAAATGATTAGTGAAGTGCAGTGACATATTCGTGACCAGCCTGTGCTATGATGGCAAACTGTGCTCAGTTGTTTCCCCATCTCTAAAACTCAAACTGACATGTGTGCTGAAGGCCTATTCTACGTTAGGTGCACAGAGTAAAGATCCTGCGGACCACATTGTCGTTCAGCAATTCTACCATCCTAAACCTTTACGAAGTCCTTTGGTTCTGAGTCAGTTATCAAAATATGAGTCTAAGACTACATGGTTCTGTAATCTAATTCATAATCTTATGGTTGCAAGAGGGAAGAAACAAGCATTTCTGGCGTGTCTATTTTGTGCCAGGCACTGTACTTGATTCTTTACAAATGTTACTTCCTTTACTCTTCATACAATCCTGTGCAAGGGGAAATTTTCATCCCCATTTTCCAGGCTCAGAGAAGTAAAGTGACTTGGCCAAAGTCACACAATAGGTTCGTGATGCACCAGAATTTTAACCCTTTTCTGGGAACTCCAAAATGGAATCTTTGCACTTATCTCTATAATTCTGTATGATTCCAATGACCTCATTCTCGGCCCCAGGATTCCAGGGGGGCAAAGTGTGGCAGGAAGAAGGCCGTCGGCGAAGGGAAGGAAGGGCTGGCCGCGCAAACTGCGCAGGTCCACTTTGGCTTCCAGCGGCCCCGGGCCTTGCTCCGCGGTCCCTCAGATCTGGGGTGTCTGGCCATGCGTGACCACAAGGTGGCGCTGCAGGCTGAGAGCCTCCGGAGGGGCTGCGGGGACGGCCGGGTCCGCGAGGTCCGCTGCCCAGCGGGGCTTCAGCTTTCCCTACGGCACACAGGGGCCGGGGTGTGCGAGGTGATGCCCCCACCGTCCTCCCACGGTGTGGCGGCGTCTGCCCATCCTCCTGCTGGAGCGTCACCCCCCGCCCCGTTTTGCAGATGTGGAAGCTGCAGCTCAGGGCGGATATGACCTGCAGGAGCCCCCCGCATCCCTTCCTCTGTTTTCAGCGCCCCTTAGTTTAAGACCCCTATGTTCCATGGCCCTCCCCCAAGGACGCCTTCTTCAAGCGGGGCTTTAAAGCCCCATTGGATGAAAGTCCCAGGGATCTGTCCCCGCCACCCTCCGCCTCCCCTCCCCGCCCCGTATTTGAGGTCTCTCTTGTCCCAAGGGAAATGGGAGGATGGAGTACCAATCTGAGGACTCTGAAGACTGGGATCTCACCCTGACTCTCCCCCATCCCCCATGCTTCAGACCCTTCCCATATTGGTGGGGGGGGGGGGGGGGCAGCAGCCTCTGGCTTAGGGAGCCCAAGCCCTGGAGGGCCCAAGCCACATGATGGGCAAGCACCCCAACCATACCCATGGCCTGAATGTCCTGGGATCTGTGCATTTGCTCACCCGTGACCCCTCTCAAGTGCCAGCCACCTCTGTCTAGGTCCACTTGTTCTCGCAGGTCCGTGCACGCACCTCCTCCAGGAAGCCTTCCTAATCCCACCACACGTCTCTCAAAGCTCTCTGTACTGCTCTTATAGTTAGGTGTCCTCTGTGTGTCCTTCCCCCTCCCATCCCAGGAACATGAATCCCAGGGTACAGAGTAGACAGCAGGAAAAACTTGGTGGTGGTGATGGTGATGGATATTCCTGCAGATCTTGGCCAGTTGGAAGGAAGTACTTGCTGACAGCAGAGCCATTCAGATGAGCTGGAAGTGGGTTCCCTATCACTGGAAGTGTGCCAACAGGAGTTAGGGTACCACAGCAGTCAGATGCCAAGAAGGAACACAGTACTGTTGGAGCTCAGAGGAGGGAGGTGGAGGGGGACCTCAGGGAAAGCTAAGGGGGTGAGGCGGGAACTGGGTCTATTAGGCTGGGAAGGACAGAGGGATGGCAGCAAGGGCCAGGTCCCAGAGTGACAGCCTGAGCAAAGGCAGAGGCAGGAAAGGGCCTGACAAGTTCGTGGAGCTGAGGTGGCAGGGAGAGGGGAGATAAGGACGGCAGGCACAGTGTAGCTGCAGTGAAAGGTGCAACCCACCCCCGCAGAACCCCCTCCCTCAAGCCACCTCACTCCCCTAATCCTGGAAGGTTATTGGGCTTTTCAAAGGGAATAAGCTTGTTTCATCTGGGGAATGTCAGTGGATGCTGGTCAAATGATGGAAAGAGGGACTCTTTATCGTGTTTATTAAACCAAGGACCAGGTGTTGGGTGGGGCTGGTGGGGAGGACAGAGCTCTCATTGTCCTGTGGGCATCTCTGTGGGCCCAGCCCCCTGACGCCCACATGGCCACGTATGGCTGGCTTTCACCCAACACCTCCCCCCCCCCAACACATCCCCAGGACACAATATTACAAAAGTGAACAAATGCAATGTCTTTCTTCCTTTACAAATGATGTTTCCATCCCCTGCCAGCAGGGACCTGGGGGGGGGGGGGGGGGTTGAAAGTGACAGTCCATTAAAAAGGCAACAACTTTGATAAAACCAATACTAAGGAAAAAGCCCAGGGCTGGGGAGCTGAGATGCCACCCTGGTGGGGAAGCATAAACATGGGTGGGGGCGACCCTGCCTCCTTCGCTGCATTCTCAGTAGGATGAGCTGGGCTGTTGGGCATAGTGCCAGTAGGGGCTGAATCCAGGAGGCCCCTAGGAGCTCAGGGCCTGGTGGGGCTCCAGGACTGCATCTCCTCCTGCGGGACCATCTGGAGGCAGTAACTCTAGGGTGCATTGCCATTCTTGATGCTGGGGGACCTCATCCCAGCGTGGGAAACTGGCAAGGCTGGGACTGGCATCCCTGAAGCTTCCAGAGGCTCCGAGGTAAAATGACTTAGGCTGTGCCACAGCTGGATACTGGGCCCAGAGTGCCACCCTGGAGGCCCTGTCCTGTCCTCCTGGGGATGACAGGGAAAGGGCAAAATGGCAGGATGTGAGTCTTGGAAGCAAGGGGGAGCCCAGAAAGGGAAGAGGGAGGGCATGATTTAGAGAAGAGAGAAAAGTGCAAAGGGGCCCTGCTGGGAGGCAGGACATTAGGTCCATTAATGCTTCTGGCACTGTAGGACCTCAGAATAGCATTTCTTCTTCTCTAGACCTCAGTTTCCCCCTCTGTCACATGAGGAGGTGGACTTGACTTTTTTCTCCAGTCCTTTCTGTAACTAAAGTTCTATCCAGAGTTCCAGAGGAAGAACAAAGGATGACGTGGGCCTCACATGCTCAGAGCAAAAGGAGGGCTATGTCATAAAAGAAACCATGCCCGAGTGGCTGGACCTGACCTCTGCCCCGCAGCACTACCTCCCTCCCGCCCTCTTCCTGGCATGGGTCAGGTCGGTCCAGGCCTCAGGGAAGGCACTTTGGGGACAAGTGGGGAAGGACAGCAGGGGACTGCTGTCTGGTTTGGCATCGAAAACCCTTGGCTTATGGTCTGGGGAGCAACACAGACAAAGGGGCAAAACTTTGCTGCATGTAGGTCCCAGGTCCAAAGCCTCTCTTTCAATGATGCTGCCTCACAGGCCTGCGGAGTCCCTGCTGGCATTGGCACATTAAAATATAAATTACCCAGGACCTGAGGAAGCCCAGGGCGCAGTCTGTTACGTGGCCCCAGGCCACACCATTCGTCACAAGGTATCAGAGCCCCTGGCAGCTAATTCCTGGGTATCTACGCAGTGCAGAGCCACCTTGGGGGTGGACCCAGGCTGCCGTGGGTAGGTGCCCTCGCGCACCAGGCGCCGACACTGCACGCCCTGGCCCACGCTGATGCTCTGCAGCGCTGGGAGGTGGAGGAGCAGCTTCTCGGGCAGGGGTACCAGGCCCGTGCCTGACAGGTCCAGCTCCTGCAGGGAGCCCAGGCCCGAGAACACTTCGGGTCCTGCCCACCTGAGCTTGGGGTTGCTCGACAAGTCCAGGACCTGCAGGCCCTGCAGCTCACTGAAGCCATAGGGTGCCAGCTGGGGGAGACCCTGCAGACTGCCCAGCGACAGGTGTGTAAGGCCCGCCAGCCCCTCGAAGACCCCTGGGCCGATGGCTGCCAGCGGGTTCCCGTCCAGGCTCAGGTAGCGCAGGGGCAAGTCCCGGAGGTCGGGCACGGCGCGGAGCCGGTTCCAGGCCAGGTTCAGGCTCTGAATGGTGGGCGCGGGCAGGCTGGCCCGCGAAGTGTGGGGCACAAGGCGGTGGAGAAGGTTGTGGGAGAGGTCCACGTGCAGCGCCCTGCCCTGGCTGTGGGTGGCGAAGGTGGACACGGAGACCTCGCGGAGACGGTTGTGGCTCAGGTTCACATCGCTCAGGGGCGAGCTGGTGAAGCTCTCGGCAGGCAGGGCAGCCAGGCCGTTGTGGCTGAGGTCGAGCGACTCCAGGTAGCGAAGGCGGGAGAAGGCTGTGGGTGAGAGGCTGGTGAGCAGGTTGTGGCTGAGATCCAGGCCGGCCAGCGTGGTGTAGCCCGGGCCCGCCAGCACGGACTCATTCACCGTCTCCAGCCGGTTGGAAGACAGGTCCAGGTGGGCTGTATCCAGAGGGATGGGCACGGGCACGATGTGGGGGCCCAGGCCGCTGCAATCCACCCGTGTCAGGCTGAAGCTGTCGAAGAGGCCGAAGGTCTCCACCTCACACTGGCATCCCGGGAAGCAGGGCCAGGTGGCCTGGGCCCCATTTGCGGTCAGGAAGAGCAGCAGGGGTGGCAGCAGGGGCCACGGCATGGTGGGGGCTAGAGAGAGAGCCACGGGTGAGGTTTGGCAGCAGGTACCCTGCGCTAGCTGGTTCCAACCCACCCGGTAAGACACCAGACGACGTGTGTGGGCACAGCTGAAAATTGCCACCAGCCCCTCACTGAGCCCAGATGCGTTTCCTGAATACCCCTCCTCGTACGATTCCTAGTCCGTGTTCCTCTCTGGCCTCAGTCTCCCCATCTGTATGGTAAAGGGAGTCAGGCCAGATGGCTGGGTTTTAAACTAGAAGCAGGAGAACGCTTTCTCAAATAAGGCCAGCAGGTGAGAGTGGGCCTGTTCTGGCTGAAGTGGAGGTGGGGGCCTGGAGCCTTCCCTGCCTGTTCCCCGTCCTGCTGTAGGATCTTGACAAACACAGCTGGCAACGCGCTGGACAAGACGGGTCTCTGGCTGCCCTCTCCAGCTCTGAGGGTCTAGGCTCCAGGGGCTTATCTTGACCCGGGCCGTACTGGGGAGGGGTCACAGCGTAGTGGTTAGGGTCTCCATTTACCTCTGCTGAGCATGTGCTACGTGCTGGGTGCTGTGCTAGCTGCCTCCCTGCACGGTCTCACTTAACCCTCACAACCACAAAAATTGCAAGGGAGAAATTCTGTCACCACTTCACGAAGAGGGAACTGAGACTTAGGCTTAGAGAGGTTCAGAAAGTCGTACATGGCCACATGTACGTGGGAGCGGAACCCGACGGCATAGAGGAAGCATGGCTCGCTGTCATGGTTTGGCAGGGGCTGAGCCAAGCCTGAGACCCACACTCCAGCTTCCCAGACTGAGGCCTCTTCCTGCAAGGGGGGCCTGCAATGACTGTCCCCACCTTACACCTTTTGTGGGTAACAATGGCTGGGCCCTAAGGATCCAGAGGCAGGATCCTTCTTCCAACTGGGGACCTCGTGCAAAGCCTCTTCTCCCTTGCCCTGCCCCGACCCCCAGCTGTTAGGGCTCTTACACCTTTTTGGCCCTTCCTTTAACCTAGGGCAGGCAGCTGGGCTCGTTCCCCCATTGCACAGATAAAGAAATAGAGGCTCAGAAAGGAAAAGAGTTTTAACCCCAAACCAGTAAAAAGCAGGGCAGGATTAGAACCCAGGCCTGCTCAGTCCCAATTCTTCTACTTTCATCTGCTGCCCCCAGCAGGACTGGCAAAAGAAATGGGGTCCAAAAGGGGCTCTTACCCCCGACTCAGGCTACGATGCAAGCCACTGCCCCTCCCCTGGCTTCAGTGTCTCTCTCTGGACAATTCTAACAGCAGCTGCCATTGACGCCGGGCACTGCATGTACATTGTCACCTACAAACCTCATACCCACGCACGTCTGAGCTCCTTAGACAGTGGTGCTCGCAGGAGGATGAGAGAGAGGGTTGAGCAGTGAAAGCTTCTAACTGGACAGTCTGTGGCTACCCTCGCCCGCTGCACAGCGGCCACTCAGCCTAGGAGATAGAAAGCACTATGCCTCACTCTAGCAGGGTCTTTGGCTCTGCACTCCTGCCCCCTTGCCCTGTCTTCCCCCCACACCTATTCCTCCCCCTGGCCTTCAAGGAAGGATGGACCAGGGGCCTGCCTACCTTGCGACTAGGGGTGGGTAGGGAGGGAGCAGCAGGATAGCATTACCCGCCCTACATGAAACTTTAAAAGGGCAGCCACTTGATCTGCACTTGGGCTCTGAGCACAGGCAGGGAGAAGGGGGGGAGGTGCTCTTCTCCCCTGCCCCCCTATGCAGGCCCCTCCTCTCCCGCCCCTTTCTGCTGTAGAGTCCAATTTGAAGATTAAAGCCAGCCCAGGTGCATCCTGGGCTTGGTCCCAACTGAGGCAGGACAGAGTGTTCCAATGTCTGGAACTGAAAGGAAAATATTAAGTTACTTCACACCCCCTTTGTTCCCCCGGGTTAGCTTCTCTCCACAAGGGTTCATTACTACCTAGGGCCTCACCTTCCCTGCTAAGCCCGTCTGCTCACACCCACCCTTCCTGGGGTTTAAACAAACACCAAATGCGCACAAAAAGGCCCCAAGATTGCCCTTTCATTCCCAAAGGTGATTATACAATGTGCCTCTTAAGTGCCAAATGGCCCCTCATGAGCTCCTGCTTATGCAACACAGCCCAACGCTTCCCCGCCCCCTCCAGAAAGGGGGCCTCTCCAGGCCTCAGCTTCATCCTATGCAGCACAAGGCAGTGATTCCTGCCCTCCTCACATACGTTGACGCAACTCTCACTGCAGTGCAATGCAAACTGTGAAGAGCTGTGCACACATGCTGCGTGGTCATCCCTGGGCCAACGAGGCAATGGTGGTGACAGCTGATACAGAGCATAGATTGAGGTGTGCCTGGATAACTGTGCTTGTGACGCTCCCGGGGCACTGTGGACAAGGTCCCTGCTCAGTCCTGCACAGTGGACACTTCTCCCTGGGCCCCTGTTCCTTGCCAGGCCTAGATGTTGAATGCAAAGTGCTGACAATGATAGAGCCTGCCCTCACTAAGTGCTGGGCACATGTTCTCTTACGCCATCCCCAGTCACTCCAAGAGGTCAGCAGTCTCATGTCCATGTCACAGAGGAGGAAACTGAGGATGGCAAAAGGAAGGCAGCAGAGCCAGGAAGCGAACTCAGGCCACTGTAACCTCGTAATTGGCTTGGTTCAAATGTAACGTGTACTTCTTTGTGTTGCTGGGAAAAGAAGGGCTAAGAGTCCAGAGTTCTAGAGCCACGCTCCAGCTGCCATTGACTGCTGTGACAGGTAGGTGCCAAGCTTTCTAATACTCGATGCCTCTGGGGCTTTCCTGAGGTCACAGCGGAGCCCAGAGGCCTCTCAGGGCTGTCCTAGGCTTTTGGGAGAAGAGAAGAGAGAACTCTCTGAGACGCCTCGAAATTTTGAACCCAGAGGAGGGTAAAGACAGAGATGTGGGCTAGTGGTCTTTGAGGGTCAGTGCCCCTGTTCTGCACAGAGGCAATGTCCCCTTTGGGGTGCCATAAGGAGGGGTGCCTTCATGTGAGGATCTCAGAGGTGCTGGGGTCTGGCATTGCTGCTTGTAGCAAAAGGCCCAGGAGCCAAGAGGAGGGCAGAACCTTCACAGGAGGAAACTGAGGGAAGATAAGGAAAACCCCTTAATAACTTCCAAAGACCTTTGCTTATTTAAGCTGTGAGGCCTGCAAGCAGGGCATGCAAGCCCTCACTTTAGCGACGAGGACGCTGCGGCCCAGAGAGTGTGCAGTGACTTGTCCTGGAGTCCCCAGTGAGTTGGTGGAAGCCGACGCTCAGGCTCTGACCGCCTGACTCCAGGACCAGGGCTTCCCAGCCCACTCAAGGTGCCTGTGGAATCTCCTAGAGATCTTAGGGAGTCAATAAAAATAATGCTCAGAAGAGTCTGCAACCTCATGGAGGGGGGTTATGCTATGATGCTAGAGATCATAAGGGTAAATTGCATGCTGAGAAAATTATAACTATGCATTAAAAAAGAAACCACCTAAATCATAATTTCAGTCTAGAAGAAAATATGTCAGCCCAGTAGTGGTCTTTCTTTAGATGGTAGAACTTTGAGTGATTTAACCATGTCTTAATCTCCTTTTCCCCTCTTATTTTCTCTCATAGTAAAAAATATATAAAACACACTGAGCAATGAAGGTTCCTAAGAGGACTGCCTCATGGCCATCTCTGCTCTCTCTGATCTTGGCTAGCCACAATCTCTGAGCCTCAGTCTTCTCATCTGTAAAACAGGGATGTTAACAGCCATCTCACTGGCCTGTCCTACGAATGACACATGATGGTGGGGGAAAGGCACCTGGGCGGGGTCCCCAGCACAGGCGAAGGGCGCAGTCGGGGCTCCCCTGACTACCTCCACAGACGGGAGCGGGTGGGGTAGGGGTCAGTGGGTGGGCCGGACCCCGCCTCTCTTCCTCCTTTCTCCAGAAAACATGTATCAAACATGACAAAGCTCTTACCACTGTCCTCCTGGAAAGTTCTTCCCTGGGAAGCCACACTAGGCTATTTCTCAGCAGGGCTGCTGGATCTGGGGAGGGGTGAGTAATGTGAGTTCCTCATCACAAACACCACAAGGCCCAGCCCCACGGAGAGGAAAGGCCTGAACCGAGAGTAAGAAGGCCTTGGACACCAACTTGCAGTGTCAGCCGGGCAATTCAGTTTATCTCTCTGGGCCAGTTTCTTCAGCTGTGAATCTGGGATGCTAATGATGGCATCAGCCTCAGAGAGGATGGCTGTGAAGATGAGACTAAGACCAACACCCCTATAGAGAAATGAGGCCCCAAGGGGTGGAAGCCACATAATGGAAAGACTGTGCCTTTTCATTCTACCCATACCCACATCCACTGCAGACATAATTAGTCAATCATAGCACTAAATCACTAAGTGCAAGGCAGCGTGCTAGGCCCTATGAGGTGTACGCTGGGGTCAGAGTGGGGGATCCCAGGGCCCCTGTCCTCACCGGACTTACAAACCTGCAATGGGGACAGGAGACGAACTCGTATCAAGATCACTAGCACCTTCCTTAGACTCAGGAGACCAGGACTCTAGTCCCAGGTCTGCTACTAACAGTGTGACCTTCACAGTTTTCTTTCTTTCTTGGAGCCTCAGTTTTCTTATCTGTGTAGTATTAATTCTGTCTCCCTCCCTCCCTCTGGGACCCTGTGACCTACCCTCGGGAGAAAGGGAAAGGCAGACAGATATTCACCACGAAAGGCCAGAGAGGATCTCTGTCCCAGGATAATCCACATACTTTCCAAACCCTGACCTGCAAATAAAAGGCATGTATTGACCAGTCAGGTTATAGAACATAAGGGCAGCAGGACAAAGGCTTAGTAACTGTAACCACCTTTGGTTTGGGGGATATAGCATAAGCTCTTCTGGGCAGGGCCCATGAGTTACTCCTTGTTGGGTCCACTGTGACTCTAAGAAAGTTTACAGATGGCCCATGAGGTCAAAACAGTCAGCGGTGTGGCCCTAACAGGCCCCAGGCAGGTCTCCCCACTCCGACACCCCAGACCCTGCTAGGAGAGCCTCTGAAACAACTTTGGCTACATGATTCCCCCTCTCAGAAGCCTCCTGACTTCTACTTTACCTACAGAAATCAAGTTCTCTCTGGCACAGAGGGATCTGCAAGGTGTCCCCACCTTCCTCCCTCCTTCGGCTGAACTCCCTTCTTGATTTGAACCTATGGTGGTGGCCTCTGAACAACTCTCAGCCTCTGATCACACTTTTCCAAACTCAGAGAATTCCAGGGCTGGAGAGCTGGAAGGCCGCTCAGAGATCGAGGCCCAGAGAGGGGCAGTGATGCAAGGAAATGGCAGAGCAGGACCCAGGACCTGGGTTCTGATGCCTCACACTACTGCCAGGACTGCTGCATCCCCAGGCCTGCCCTGGCCCTGCCAGTGGAACAAAGCCCGTTCTGTCCACTCAAGCTCCTGGGCCACGCCCCCCTCCCTTCCTTGCTCCCTGGGCCTCTCACATCACACTATCAACACACCTCCTTCAGACGCACACTACGCAAATTCTCTGCTGCTATTTACCTGCCCGTTTCCTGACTTGAAGTGTGAGCAGCTTGGAGCAGTGACCCTGCCTTCTTCACCTATTCATCCCTTTCCCCACCTTGGGGCCACAGTCCTGTGGCCCCAGGCGTGGCAAACACACAGGGAAAATGAAGAGCCCAGAAGTTAAGAGTTAACCACAGGACTCAGACCCAGCTGTGAATTCAGCTCTGTGCCTACCAGCCTCAGGCACGTCTCAGCCTTGCTGAGGCTCAGTGTCCTCAACAAGGGTGACAACACAGGGTCGGTGAAAGCATCAGGGGACAGCGTGTGAAACAAGCAGCTCAACTGCCACACGTTGAGTGCTGAATGCATAGTAGACAATGATGGTGATGATTTATTCAGCTTCCTGAAGGCAATGACCGTGTTGTTCTTTGTTCTATTCCTTCCTACCCAACTACCCAAAGAGGTGCCAGGCACCCGGCGGATCTGTGACTACCTGTGCTCACATCCTCTGCCCACTGTGCTGGTGTCTGCTGGCAAGGCTCCACTCTCCCTCCTCCTCTGAGAAGCCTTCTCTGGAGTTAGGGGTTCCAGCTCGGGTCCTCCTGGCCCCAGCCGCCTGCCCGTGGTGCTGCACGCCAGCATCTCTGGCCCATGGAGTTGCCAGCTCCGTGCCACAACTTCAAGAGGGAGCCCCTGGCAAAGGGACGAGGTGGGCAGAGGGCTGAGCTCCCACCTGAGACAGGCTTTGTCTCCACTGGCTGCTCGATGCTGAGATGCCTCCCACCCTGCTTATGTTCATCATGAGCTCACTCAAGCTGATGCCAACGAAATCCCCAGGTGGAAATTCCATTAACGTCCTGGCCCCCAACTGCTTAGTCAGTTCTGGAAACACAAGGCAAAAAGAATGTCAGGGCCAAACTCCCGGGGCCTTGAGGGCCGGCTCTCCCAAGAGAAACACTAACACCACACATCTGTACAAACACGTCAGCTCGCCATGCACTCCTACAGCAGTATCTTGTTTCTGCCTCACCACAACCCTTGACCGTGGGGATTACTGTCCCCGTTTTGCAGACAAGGAGACTGACACTCAGCTGAGTGGGAGAGGAACTGGGTCTCAAACTCAGATATCTGAGCTCCAAATCCAATGCTCCTTATGTGGCTGTGCCTCAACTTACAAATGGGCACGTGTGGCTCGTGCTGGATTATAATTACACTTACCTGTCTGTCCTTCTGTGGGCAGGGATGGGGTTAGATTCACTTTTATGTCCTTGGAGCTGAGTGCTGGGCCTGGCACACAGCAGGTACCATATGAAGATATACTAGGCACTTAGAATACTACCACCTCACCAGAGGACACCTCTCAACCTTTCCAGTGTCTCCTCAATTCTTATCTGTTCAGTTACCCTGCAAGATCAGCAGGCTAGATGGCACTGTATCTGTTGTATAGCTGCATGAAGACCCAGAGAGGTTCAGTGATCTGCCCGGAGTCACACAGCCAGTGAGGACAGAGACTGGACTCAGGATCCAAGTATTCTGACACATAGGGCCTAGCCTCCTCCCTGACATCATCCCGGAAGGAGAATGTATAGGGAAATGGACCTCCCAATACTATTTTCTCCATTCTGAAGCTTTGTAAGTTCCCTTTGGTCTGAGGCATATATGGACACACGGACAGGCAGTATGGGGCAGACAACATGGGTTTTGCAGTCAGGCACACCAGGCTCCGGCCCCGCCATACATCACCTGATAAGAGGCCTGCGTGTGCCCTCTCCTCTCTGAGTCTTCATCTGTAACATGGTGAAAAACCTAGCACTGCTCCTAGCAGGTCACTGGGACGATTACACGAGGGAAAGTGAAGACTCAGCCCCGGGCCTGGCACACACTGGTGCTCACTGCATGTAGGTTCCTGCCCGCCTCATGGGTGATTTCGGGGGCCAGGAAAGAAAAAGGAGCTGTGACACCAGCAGATGTGAAAGCAAGGAAAGGGCAGAGGATAGAGAAGACTCCAAAATGGATTATTCCTTGGATTCCCTCCCAATGTACGACCCAGGGTCCTACTTGGGCTACAAGCTGCTGACCAGGCTCTACCAGGGAGCTGGTATGGGAGTTTGGAAAGGTTACAGAGGCCAAGGCAGGCTGAAGCAGTTGTGTCACCTGTGACAGAATGAGACTCAGCAGCTACCCCTGGGTGGGTGGCTCACTGTCTTCCCCCTCCTGCACCCCCAACCTTGCCCAGGTCGGGTTCAAGAGGCCTCCTGGCCTGAGTTGCTGCAACAGCCTTGTTCCTGGCCTTCTGCCTCCAACTGCCGGCCTTGCTGGCCACCAGAGTACAATCCCAACAGACGATCAGGATCCCACTACTGCTCCTGGTTTGAAACCTATCCTGCAAAGACAGCTTGCTAGTCTAGAAGACTGTCTTACTCCTCGGGCCCCACATCTTTGCACAGGCTGTTGCCTCGGATGAAGATGACACAGACATCCTTCTTTTCTTTGTCTTCCATGCAAACTCTCACTTTCAATTCAAAAGTCACCTCCTCTGTGAGGTCTTTCCAGTCTAACCTGCCCCTCATCCAGTAAAAGGTCACCCTCCCCCAGGCTCCTGGGGCCCCTGGGCCACCCCTGTCAAGGTATGACATACTTTGTGGCCTGTGGCCATCTCCAAATCTGACTGTCCAGCTCCTCTCCTGCGTGGGGCCTGGCCATGTGAAAGGGATAAGCCAGATGAGTGAAATGTCCTGGGCGAAATGCTTCCCTGTGCTAGGAGAGGGTACCAGTTGGTTCAAGCTTGCAGGATACTTAGGGCTTTGCCAGGTTGTGAAATCAGGTTTAGGACTGTAATAGATACTGGTTCTGCCTTCTATTGTCAGTGCAATCCAACAAATGTCTGCACGATGTAATAGAGACTACAAACCTCGTCTCATTTTATTAGCATATGTAATTCATTATCCTATTTAACATTCACAACAGATCAGTGAGACCGGAATTACTATCCTCATTTGAAGGATGAGGAAACTAAGAATCAGAGAGGTAGAGTTACGTGCCCAAGGCCTTAGAGCTGAGAAGCAATGAAGTTAAGTGAAAATCTCCTTCTGATTCTAAGAGGCTGGAGCACTCAGCCTCCAGATTGGTCTCCCAGGTTCCAGCACCACCCACAAGCCAGAGGAAGGTTTCCTAGAATTACCAACCCCACCCTGTCATGCCAGCTTAAAAACCCCTCCAGCAGCTCTCCACTGCCTAAATTCCTGCTCCTAGGTCTGGCATTCAAGGCCCTCATACTTGGCCCCTGCCTTCCCTCCCAGCCTCAAGTTGAATTCCAACCCTCCCTCCCCAGCCTTGCATCTGACAGTCCACAATGCTGACCACCCTTGTGCTGTATCAGAACGCGAACACACAGAGCCAGGCAGTGCAGTTCCCTCTGTGGGAGATACTTTCTGCCTCCCTCCCAGGTGTATTCACCTGGCTTCCCCAGCCTGCTTCTTTCCCTTTTTGGGCTGCAGGGGTTCCAGCCCACCTCACTTCATCCCTACCTAACTTCAAAGCCACTTCCCCTCTCTCTCTTCAAAAGAGTAAATCAGTGCTTGGGAATTGATCAAGTCAGAATGGAGGTATTAAATATCAAAGTGTTTCCAGGTTCTAGGAACTCAACCAATCTGTCAGAACAGGAAGGGAGGAGACAGGCTGTCAGCACCTCCCTTTTCAGAAAGGAAACTGAGGCCCAAAGAGGGAAAGAAAAGTGCCCACAGTGAGGTGAGTGGCTTGTGCCCATCCTTCACGTCTGCAGCATCAAGCAAAATTCTAGGTTAAGGTCTGGGGCAGGTGGGGGGTTGGGGTAGGGGAGGGAAAAATGTTAGGGTTATCTTTGCCACCCAGGATCAAAAGCAGGCTCCAGGCAGCCTGAGCCCTCCCTCTCAGGTCAGACCTGAGCTCTGCAAGTCTGAACTTATCCGACGGGTAGAGCAGGCAGGAAGGATCAGAAGCTCCTGAGTCACCTCCTCACCCAGGCCAAGTGTGAGCTGGCGCTGCACTCAGGCCGTCTCCGGCTGCGCTGGTTACTCCCACTGCACGCGCTGCCCCGCGAGGGGGTCCTCGCCCCCATCCATAACAGGGTGACTGCGGCTCAGAGAGGCTGAGCAACTTGCCCAGTGCCATAGTGCGGAGACCAGTGTACGTCCCATTCTAAACTAGTGTGTGCAAGTAGCCCTACTCCCAGCAGCCCAGATGGAGGTCCCGGGAGCCGGCGCTGCGGGCAGATGTCGTCGCCTTCTCACCTATGAGATTGGAGGGCGCGACCCCCCCACCCCAGGGGCGGGATGCAAACGGAGAGCGGATCTCAAAGCGGCGCCGGGGGCTGGGGCTGGCCTCTCCGCCAAGCAGACACGTCTCTCTCGGTCACATACACTCTCTCCGAGTAGCGTAGGGAGGGCAACACCAGCTGCCCGCTTCGCTCCTCTCTTCAGCCCCCGGTCGGGGGCCAGGACCGGCGGCTTAGCTCTCTCCTCCCAGCCGGTACGGCTGGGCTGTGCGGCATGCTCTGCCCAGCCCTGGCTCGGCTGCCGATCCCCCCACCCACCACTCCTATCCCATCCCCTCGCGGCTCTAAGGACCCCTGGAGGTGCATGAGGGGAGGGCTGCCAGCGCCCCCCGCCCGGGCTTCAGCGGGGAGGAGGACGGGGGCTGTTGCCGAGGAACCTGGAGAAAAGTTTGAAGCCAAGTCTGGGCCTGGGTGGACAGCAGGGGAGCGAGGAGCTGGGGCGGTGTCCGGCTCTCGGCGCACACATACTCCACGGACACCCAACCCAGACACGTCGACAGGCACAGACCACGTACGCGGACACAACGATGCGCCCACCAACACCCACAACCCAACGCGGGCCCACGAAACGTGGACACAGGCGCGAAACAGCCTCCCCAAATCACGGACATACAAAGGCACTGGCAGATCCATGTCCGCGGACCAAATTCACAAAGACCCACAAACGCGAGATGCACGTGTCCGCACAAAGACCCCAGAGGCGCCGGCCCACGCCCACGGCCCCCGGTCAGAGCCTTTGTCTCCTGGAAGCCCCCTTCTAGGTCCGGGTTCCCCACTCTGGCCGAGCCCCTGGCGTCAGGCGGCCGCTGCCGACGCCCCGGGACCAGGAAAAGTTGAGGCGCCCCGGCCCCGCCCCTGCGCCCAGCGCCGGTCGCTCGCCGGACAGAGCGGCGAGGCTGGGGTGGGGGCTCCGGTGCCTCGCCCGGTGGGTGGACGCGCGCTCCGCCCGGGGGCCCGCACCCACCTGGAAGCCTGCGCCGCAGCCGCCTCGGCACGCTCACCCAGGCGGCCCGGCCGCGGGCCCTCTGGCCGGCGCTTTTCTCGGCGCCGCGCGGCCCGCCCCCCAGCCCCCGATCCCCGCCCGCCGCTGGGCGCTCCCCCGCCCGCCCGGCGCCCAGTGGCGGCTCGGGCCAGTACCCGGGAGATTTAGGGAGCGTCGCCAAAGTGCCGACCTTTCCCGGCGCGCTCCCCGCTCCGTCCCCCGCCCGCCGGCAGAGCCTGTTCCCAGCCCGGGTTCCACCCTAGGGAGCGTCTCAAAAGTGCTCACGCAGCTCCCGCCCCTCCAGTCGGCCTAGCTCCCAGCTTCCTGCATCCCGGGTCCCTGCCCCCTTCCCCGGAGCGCCTGAGCCATCTCAGCAGATGGCCGCTCGGTCGGGAACATCTGGAGGTCGCTGGAGTGTGTGTGTGTGTGCGTGTGTGTGTGTGTGTGTGTGTGGCAGAGAGAGATGTGTTAAGAAAGAAATTGGGTGGTAAGGGTTCCCTCTTCTGGAGTTCATTCCCCCCCACTCCAGTTTTTTAAAACGGGTGACAGAGGTCCCGAGACGTTAGTGAGGAGTCCAAGAATCTGAAGCAGAGAAAGACAACCGAACCAACAGAGAGAAGAGAGCCAAGCTTAGGCAGAAAAGCTGGTAAGAGAAGAGACAGAAAGCAACAGACTTTTTTTTTTTTTTTTTCTGGAGGGAACCATCGACTTCTGGTTGGCTTTCTAAGAAGGGAAACTGGGAGTGTGACTAGGCAGCACTTTAAGTCGATTCCTCCCTCTGCAGCCCATCCTCTCACCCTCGCTCTTTATGGTAAAAAGTACAGGAAAGCATCCTGCTTTTTTACATGGGGGCTGGGGGGAGAGACTGCCTAGAAGGGGCGTGGAGGGAGGATGAATTTGAGTCTCCCTGTCCACACACCCGGACTGCTTGGGGGTGAGGGAGGGGGTAGTTCTCAGGCACCCCAGAGGTATGTGGCCTGGGGGTGGAGGGAGGTTTTGGCCTTGAACCCTGGACCTCCCAGGAGTTTTCGTGCTGTGCAGAGATTGGGCAGTGTTCCCTTTGCAGTGGCCCAGGCTTGCACACCCAGTTTTTTTGCTCCTTCTTTTCTTATTACTTTTTTTTTTTTCAATTAAAAAAAGTTGCTTAGGCTTCTGCATATGTGTCTGCTTGTCTGCCTGGGGAAGGAAAGAGGCAAGTAGGGAGGTGGGGAGGGAGGAGTAGAGGCCACCACCCCAGGCCTCAGGGCAGCAAAAACAAATCTGCCTCCCAGAGAACAAAGAGCTCTTGCAGGTCCTGCACTAGTCTGTGTGGTTGTGTGTTCATGGGGACTCTGCTCACCTGGGCCGAGACTGGGGTGGGGAAGGGGGGGTGCCCTGCCAGTTAGGGAGGTATAGGGAAAAGGCTGGGAGCCGAGTCTTATCATTTAGGACAGCGAGAGTTCCCCTCTCTCCTTTCTGCCTATCGTCCTCCCCCAATTAGAATCCCAGCTTCTAGAACCAGGAGCTACCAGCTCATCAAACCATGTTTGAAATTGTACCATAGGCCCCTTTGCACCCAGTCACCTCCTCACACTCATGCTTAATAAAGGGGCTGTGGAGATTCAACTCTGCATCCTGGGACCCTCAGGAGGGTCAGAGCCCTTCCTGCTCTTACCTCCCGGCCTGGAGTGGAGAGACACCCGCAAAGCAGTGTTTGGTGAGAGCCCCAAGCTTGGACAGGCTTCAGGTTCCAGCCCTGCGACTTACCAGCTCTGGGTAATCTCAGGGAGGTTACCTAACCTCTCTGAGCTTCTGCAACTGTGAAAGAGCAGTTGTGAAGCATAAACAGTAACTGAGTAAAGCATTAGTCTGGTTCACTGGACACGCCATTGTGGGTTGTTATTGCCGTTATTATTACACCAAGTTGTCTCTGGTCAGGGATGGGATAGAGTCTAGAAAGCTGAGCAGGCTTGGGAGGGGAGGAGACAGGGGGATGGTCATCTGACCCTCTGCCGGGCTGGCCCACCTGCCAGCCATCTCCTGCCCTCCCGTGGGGGAGGGGGCTAGCTTTCATAGGAACCGCCCCCCTTCCTTTGCCCTGGTAGTAGAGAACGTGATCCTCCCCTCCGTTGCTGTGGAGTTATGGAGTGAGGATCAGGCTCAGCATCTGAGCAATGGACATAAATACTCAACTCCCAGGGACCTCGGGAATGCTAACTCCCATTGTCCTTTGTCTGCAGGCACTAGCCAGCGGGCATGGAGAACCCAGGCCCCTCCAAAGGGCCCCTCATGTAACAGAAGTGTGACAAGTCACCCTTCACACCTTGGCTAGTGGCTGGCAGCAGTTTCAGAGTGCTTCCACATTCATCGTTTCCCTTGATTTTCCCTAAGTGGGAGGTGGCCTCCAGGGACTTTGGATTGGGAATCTCCATCAGCCCTCTCCCCCTCCCCCAGAAGGGTCCCTCCG
Organism: Hippopotamus amphibius kiboko; assembly: GCF_030028045.1. Classification (NCBI taxonomy): domain Eukaryota; kingdom Metazoa; phylum Chordata; class Mammalia; order Artiodactyla; family Hippopotamidae; genus Hippopotamus; species Hippopotamus amphibius. The sequence continues at coordinate 73,680,690 of NC_080194.1, forward strand.
GCTCCAGGCTCCGCCTCCTGTCTGCTGTCCACACTGCAGCAAAAATGACCTTTCTAAACTGCAGATCTGCAAAATGGGTAATGACATGTTTCTGCTTAAAACCATTCCATGGCAAAAGCCAAACTCCTTGGCTTGGCATTCAAGGCCCACGTGATATGCTCCCCTCACTCCCACCTCTTCAGTCTCATTTCTGTTCACTCCCCTCTTACACATCCCAAGCTCTGGTCCTCTAGTCACATGAAAGTAGAGGGAGGGAGGTGAGGGAGGGAAGGGACTCTACATTCTTCAAATCTCTGTCCAAATTCCCCTCCTCCAGGAAGCCCAATGCCTGGTAAAGTTGGTCCCTCCTTCTATTATGTTGCCACACCCTTTGTACATATGCACTATCAATCTCCTCATTCTCTTCAACCTTCTTGTGGTCATCTTGGCTGTTATCCCAAGCCAGGGACTGTGTTGAATACCTTTAAGGTCATCACATCATTTACTCCCTATGACAACCACCCTAGATGGATAGTGGTGAGGCCCAGAGAGGGCAAGAGATCTGTCTGCGATTACACAACATGTTTTCTGCAGAGCTGGAACCATAGTTAGGGCTCTAGTGCTCTTTCTACTACCTTACAATCAATCCAAGAAGCAGAATGTGGTGTAGTAAAGAGGCCTTAGAGCCTAGGAGTCCCAGGTGCAAATCATTGTTCTGTCCCTGGCTACCTATGGACTTTGGGCTAGTCACTCCCTCCCCCTGAGCCTCAGTTTCCTTACCTATAAAATGAGAATAAATGAGAAACCCTACCTCATAGGGATATAGAGAGGATCAAATGAATTAATACATATATAAATATGTTGTAAGTTGTAGGGTGTTGTGTACTTTTACTTGACCAACGATACTTCAATTGGGGGTGTTAGTTGAGGGTCTCTTTTCTCTAAGAACTCCCCAGATTGGACGTCAAAGGAACCATTAGTCCCTTTGGCTACCTTGCTCATTTCCCACATTTTGAGAAAGCTAAAAGGTATTTCTTTTTCTCTTTCCTATCATAGCTGTCAAGCCCTGACCAGAAAACCTTCCAAATCCAATGTATTTCCATGAAGCTGCAGGATCTCTAACTATTCTTGCTGTGTTTTCTTCTTTCCAGTTGTCAGAAGCTGGCAGATCGAAAGTTAATAGAGCATCAGGACCGTGTGAGGAAATAGAAAAGAAGAGCTGGAAGAAAAATAATGCCAGTTCAACCTCCTTCTGATTCTATAGATCTGCGTTGGCCTGTGCTATGTTGTGTTTTTTAAAAGCTCCAATGGTGGTTCCACGTCAGTACAGGGACTGGGGTACATGGCAGAACGCCTCAGGCTTTGCAAAGTCTTCCCACACGTATTCTCATTTTTAAACCTCTAAGCAAATTTTTTAGGTAGTCTCTTATCGCCTCCATTTTACAGATGTGGAAACAGACTCAGAAGCGACTCATCCAGGGTCACACAGAACACAGCCTTTTTGAGACAACTCCAGCCATTCCTCTGCTGGGCCAGATTCTGTGCACGGGCTTTGCTGGTGTCTCAGCAGTCACTGTACGACGAACATTCCTCCCCTCCTGCCAGATCAAATGCTTCCCTAAATATTTCTCTCCCACTCTCCCACCTCCATGCTTTTTCCCCTGCCTGGAATGACTTTCTCAGCCCAATCTACCAGCTGCAGTCCTCGCAGTCTTCCAGGCCCTGCTGCCTCCTCCACAAAGACATTTCCATTTCCCACAGTTTCTCTTCCTTTGGGCCTGGAAGCACTTGGTTTGTGCCTCTGTGCTGCCTCCTCTCCAGCCCTACCTCCGGCTACAACTTGATGCCCCATCTTCAGCCGTTGGGGTTCCCTGCATTCTGGCAGTTCCTTGCTGCCTCCATGTCTTTTCTCCTGCTGTGCCCCCTGCTTCAGAAGTGCCTCTTGCCCTACCCCTTCTCATACTTGTCATTCAAAATTTAGCTCTGGTTATCACTTCCTCCAGGAAGCCTCCCTTGATCTTCCCAATCCTTAACTCTACCATTGGAGGTCCTTCCTCTGTGCTTCCAAGGGTACAGTGAGGATACTTCTGTCATGAACAAGATTGTTCATTCATTCATTCATTCATTCATTCTGGCAAGGCACAGATTTTGGAACCAAACTGCTCGGGTATGAATCCCAGCTTCAGGGTAGACAAGTTCTTAAACTTCTCTATGCCTTACTTTTCTTATCTGTAAAATAGTCCCCAGCTCAAAGATTGTTGCAAAGATTAAGTGAATTAATCCATGTAGAATGTATAGAATAGTGCCTGAATATAGTGAGCAGTGGATGACTGTTGGCAACTACTATTATGACATTAGTTCATTCTACAGCATGGGAAAAACATTTGTAAAACTGGACAGGGAAACTGAGGCAGCAGTGTGATTGTATTCTCCAAGAGGACACAGTATGAGGTGTGGTAAGCTTGGCAGGCACAAAGGTTTTTTCTACCACTGCAGAGAAAAAAAAATGGAGGGTGGCTTTGACCTTGAGTGGGGAGAGGGGACACAGTAGGGAAGGAGGCTCCCTCAGCTGAAGTCATGGATCTCTGGTTGACCCTCTGGGCAAGAAGACCAGAGAGGCACAATGCTATTGGTCAAATATGCCAAGGCCTCGGCTTCCAAATTTCTCAGTTTGGTGGTGATGGGAGCGGGTCAGGAAAAAATTGTTTCCTGAGTTGCTGCCAGAACTGGTCTCCTGCCAAGAGGCTGGGTCCACATCTCAGGTGCTGCCCTTTCCTACCTTGGCTTCCAGGCTTCCAGTGACCCCCAAATCTCTGCCCTCATCCCTGCATCCCAGGAGCTAAGCTGCCCCACATGTTCACACAGAATATGATACATCTGTCACCATGGAGGCATCATGGCAGCTGAAGGGCCCTTGGGGACCAGATACAAGGCATCCTACCCTATCATCTCCCTCATTGTACACGTGGAAGACTGAGGTCCAGAGAGGGGGAGTGACTTGCCTCAGGTCCCAAAGCTAATGAACAGGAATGCTTAGAGATTCCAGTCAAGAGCTCTTTTAACCTCTCTATGTTGCCACTATAACTACATGTTTCCCCTTCTCCCAGGCTATCCTTCCATCCATCTGTCCTACTGTCTTTACTCTCCATCCATCCATCCAGCATCCATCCTACAAATGTTCACCTATTGAACCTCTGACATAAATCAGGTCTGGTGCTGGTCTCCAGGAGCTCACAGTTGGGGTGGGTCCTAAAGACATGTCTTAGGTCCTAAAGAATTTTGGATGCTCTGATAGAAATCTGTGCAGAGCATTCAGAACAGAGAGGGGCCGGGTTCTAGTCAGAGCAATGAGGAAAAGTGTCCTCAGGGAGGTGATGCTTGAGCAAGCCCTACTGGACATAAAGGGATCAGGAATATGGGATTAGGGAGGAAATTAAGGGCATTCCACCCAGAAGGAGCAAAGGCCAGAGGGAAGAGTATACAGCAATAAGTGGTTCAGTACAGCTGGAGTACAGGACATGAGGGGGCCCACCCAGGGGCAGTTCTGAGAGAAGGGGAGCAAGCCGCAGGGCATGGGGCCCTACAGGCTGGCCAAGGTGACAGTCCTTGGTGCCAAATGCATGGGAACCTCAAGTGATCTCTTACATGGTCAGGTGCTCATCTCAGAACCCCAGTGAAGGTGCCCAGGGAGGAGGGAAGGCTTGGCAGGGACTGTCAGTTTCCTTCCAGAGACCTTACACCTCCCCCCCACCCCAAAACACACACTACTCATTCCCTTCTTCCCTGTTCCCTCCTCTGTCCCTGCCTCTCTGGCATTTTAGCCTGTCTGTCCTTATCAATTATCTGGACCCTCCCCGCTTTCCTCTTTGTTCTGTCTTCCTGACAAGAAACAGATTGTATCCTACCACCACATTCTGCAGGCAAAGAGCCCCTGACTGGAGGTCAGGACGTGGGATTCCAGGCCTGGCTTTGCCACCAACTGACCTGGGCGAGAACAGCTTATTAATAACAGCATATTTGCGGGGCCCTTTCCCGCTGATAAAGTCCGCCGGACTATTGTCTCCTTGACTCCTCGCTACAGCGCCCTCTACAGGGAAAGAGGTGTCATCTACACCACAGTGCAGAAGCCTTCCTGGCTAGTCTAGTGCTTGAGGGCCAATGAACTCTGGGGACTTTGTTATCAGGCTTGGGTTGCATGATTATGTTATTGGGTGCAAAGGGTTGTGTGCTCAATTTATTACCATCTGTCCCAAGACAAACAGAACTGCAGAATACTACCCCCACAGAGGTTGATTCTCAGAAAACATTAGAATCTTTCCGACCCATAAGCAAACAAGTTCTATTAAGAGGTTTTCAGATTTCATTTCTCTTTCCTTTTCTTTCTTTTCCTTTTTCTTTTCTTTCTTTTCTTTCTTTCTTTCTTTCTTTCTTTCTTTCTTTCTTTCTTTCTTTCTTTCTTTTTCTTTCTTTTTCTTTTTCTTTCTTTCTCTTTCTCTCTCTCTCTCTTTCTTTCTTTTTTCTCTTTCTTTCTCTTTCTTCCTTCCTTCCTCTCTTTCTCTCTCTCCTTCCCTCCCTCCCTCCCTTTCTATATATCTAAAACCAAAGTTTGACAGAACAATACTTACCCTTACCACAGGTGGTACACTATATTTTCTTTTTTCTCCTATTCTATTGCATTAGGAATAACCTTGGTAGTCACAACCCTGTAAATTGATTTCACATCCCTCTAACGGGTTACAATGGGAAATAGGAGAACCTCTGTTTTAGTATCTCCCATGTTCAAACAAAACAAGCCAAAAGAACAAAAGAATACCTCCTGCAGCCTAGTTGCTCTGCAGTCACTGTTTTTCTCCCCGTAACGCTTTCTCTGATACATTAACTTAGAAATATTTACTGAGCATTTACTGAGTTCCTTGCTTTGCATCAGTTAAACCTCTTAAATGACAGCCTGGATCTATTGTTTTCACTTTCCCACCTCCCATTTATCCCTTCTAGAAAATCATAAACTGCCTTTTGCTACTGCTAAGCTGCTGACAATGGCTCACCCACCTTTACCGAATGACAGGTGTCACTGCCAACTCCCTCTTTCTCCTTGGCTTCCCTCTTTGTCTCCTTTGCTGGCCCTTCCTTGGTCCCCAATCCATACATGACTTTCCCAGGCTCCACTCTGCAGCCCCTACTCCTCTCACTCTGCGCGCGGTGCCCGGGGCTGTTCACCCCACCCCTGCCCCATGCCTTCAGTAGCTCCCTGATGCTGAGGAATGTGTGTCTGTATCTCCTGCTGGCACCTCTCATGTCAGCCTATGTTAGACCTCTCTGGCCACATGCTTGCTTATCAGCTCTGCTTGCGAGTCCCACAGCCTTGCACTCAAGTCACCTGAATCAAAGATTTAGCTTTCACTCAAACCTGCCCCTCCTGAGTCCTCATCTTAGAGAAAGGTGCCACCACCCACCCAGCTGCATAAACCGGGAAGCTGGGACACGTCCAAGACTCCTCTTTTCTCTTCCTCATCCCCACAGTCGGTGCACCCCCAAGCTTCTCAAATCTATCCTCTTCTCTCTGTTTGCATCACCTGATTCTGCTGCAGGTGATGGCATTTCTTACCTAGACCATGGAAATACCTCAAGGTATCCCCACCTGCATATCATCACCTCCAGACCAAGCTTTTTGGAGCAGTAAGAGGGTCTCTTTTAAAATACAATGCTGATCTTGTCTCTACCTGGTTTAAAATTTTCCCACGACTATTGCTTCTAGGATGAAGTTGTAACTGTTTAGTATGACATAAAGAACCCTGTGTAATCTGACCCCAGCCTACCTCTCTTGCCTCACATCTCTTCTGTGTCTCCACATTCCAGACATAGCAACCACCTTCTGTTCCTTAGACAAAGGTGCCCCCCCCCCCCCGCCCCCATCCCAGACTTTGTTCTCTTGAACTAGAGCTCGGGATGAGGTTCCTCTCTGCCTCCAGGTGCAGCTTAGCTGGCAGCTCTTCACGAGGCCTTCTCAGACCTGCTACACGTGGGTCTGCATTGTCCTCTGCCTCTTCCATCACGGTCCTCATCTCATAGTGTCATAATGGGCTCATGCTTCTCCTCTCCGCCTCCAGTCTATAAGCCCTGTGAGTCTAGGGACTCTGCTGTGCTGGTTGTTTTGTCCTGATATCCAGCTCAGGACCTAGCACATCACAGGCACTCAGTGAGTATTTGTAGATGAGTGTGCTTTTAGACTTAACAAATGTTGGAAACATAACAGAACTACCACAGTGTTAGGGACAGTGACCAAAGTTTGGAACCAAGACTGTTACAATCAGAGTCAGGACATTGGAATCATGGAAATATAATCATTGGATTTACAGGACGTAGATTTGTGGGACCCGAGAATATTCAGTTCCACCACTTCCCAGCTGTGATCTCAAGCAAGTTGATGAAGCCCTTTCTCTGACTTTTGGTTTGATTTTTTTATAAAGTGCTGATAAGAAGCCCTGCCCGTCTGGTCTGCGGGTCATAAGCAATGAGACCATCAATGTGACTGTGAATGTGCACATCTTGCTCCCTCTGACCTGAGTAAGTCTCTTTACAACCAAACAGTTGTCCTGAGGTTCTCACAGGGAGACCTGGTTGGGTTATTTTACTTAAACTATCCATGCTTTGGGGCTTATTTTCCTCGGGGCCCGGAGGACAGAGCCTCTGCCCTAGCCTGGCATGCATCAGTACTCAGCATTAGGCCCTGGGGGAGAAAATAAATACCCTTCAGGAGCAATTCTCTATAGTCAGGATGGGCTGAACTGCCTTCAAAGCCTGGATTTTACAGATGGGGAAACTGAGGCTCAGAGAGGGTAAGATTTTGTCCAGGGTCACACAGCATGTTAGGGCAGAGCCACAGCTGGAATCTACTGCTTTTAGCTCTGAGTCATCAGGGAGTCTCCTTCTTAAATTCCCAATCTCCCTAGTTCTAGACTACCTGGAGGTATTTGCTTTGGTCTAGAACAACATGAACCATGCTTGGGGTTTCTGAAGATGGTAATATTCAGGATTCATTCTTCAGATGGTGCCAGATTTTTGCATTCTGGGTCCATCAGCTGAGTAGAGAGTTCTGGTTAATTATTCCTTACATGACCACAGCAAGGTCATGTGCACAAAGGATTCTTGTACCCCTGTGTGAGAGGAAGAGAAGGGGCATTTAGGTCAGGCTCTGGGCTGAATATACACATCCATTACATCATCTTATCTCTGTTGTTTGGATGAGGAAACTGGGACTCAGAGAGGTAAAACAACTTGCCCAAAGTCACTCAACTCACGGATGGGAGAGCCAGGACTCCACCCCAATTCTCTGATTCTGAGGCCTGTGCTATTTCGACTGCCTCTCTTAGGCACTTACTGGCCTCGTGACCTGGGAAGTGGACCCAGCAGGGAGGCTGCCAGGAAAACGATGGACTACAAGATACAGTGGGAACAGCCAGAAAAAGTGGGGAAGTGCCCAACTCCTAGGACACACAGACTTAAAGACTCCATTTCCTTTTCTGTAAAACAAAGGAAATTATTACCTTGCAAGGTAGTGGAAGGGATCCAATGGATTCCCTTATGTAAAGTGGTTCACAGGATTCTGGGCACGTAGTAATTGCTCAGTGAGTGTTTATTATGATTAATAATAACAATAATAATCTCTTACAATAAACATTTTAGAAGGAGGTGGTCAGTAAAACCTTGTTGAATAATCGGGGTGCTCAGATCCCACACCTGTCCGCAGAGCTGAGAGCAGAAGGTAATGCAGCTGAGGGCAAGGGAGGGGACGAACGCTCGTGGAGCTCCTGCTGTGTGCCGGGCACTGTGCTCATTGTCATGATTCCTGGCATCACCTCTGTGAATGCTCACAACAAAGTAGGTGTGATTGTTGGTCCAATTTGAGAGTTGGGGAAACTGAGGCTCAGAAAGAGGGAGCGATTGAGTGGCTTGCAGGTGGCTAGAGGGAGATGTAAACCTTGGACTGAGGACCTGAGAGCACTTGGCTACACCCCTCCGGGCTCACACCTGCCAGAACTTCCCTTAGAGCCGGTGATGCAGCTCTAGCTCACCTGCTGAGGAGTGCCCTGTGCACGCCCTCTGCTGGGCCACACTGGACCCTCTGAGAGGACTCTGGTCCCAGGAAAGAGCACACCAACCATGAGGACTTTGCCCCATAGCCTCTGCCCATCTCAGCCTCTCGTTGTTCTTGAGGGATCATGGGGAGGGGGCTGCTCCACCTGCCTACCCAGGCTCCTTTCCCAACACATGTCTGCCACCCCAGTACACAAACAATGGTCACCTGCGCCAGGTGACAGGCCCCCCCCAGACACTTCAGTGCTTTCCACCCTCCAAACGTCTGCTCTGGCTGTTCTGCTGTTCTTAATAACCTCCCCTCTTAACCCCAAAGATTGAAATCCTGAGTATCTCTAGTTAAAGACCTAGGAACTGGGAGGTCAAGGTCTGTCTTCAAGACCAGGGCCTGAGTGGGGGAAGTGGGGTGGTCTGAGTGTAGGGAGGCAGGAAGCAGAGAAGAAGAGGTGAAGGAGGCGGGGGGCTGGGGGAGGAGGGGGCTGGGGAGACGAGAGGGTGAAAGAGCAGGGCAGGGCCCAGTGTGCTCTTACATAAGGGTGCGTGCCCAGGGCCAATGCATGACTGAACTCAGGTGCCTTCCTAGGCAGGTGAAGAAAGTTCATCAGCCACAGGCTCTGTGCTTCCAGAACAAACACCTGGGGAACAATTGCGCAAGAGAAGGATGCTTCAACCCTTGATGAGCAGCCAAGGTCAGCAACTTGTCCATGACAGAGGTGGAGGCCTCCCTCCCACCCCAGCCAGTTACAACTCCTACTATGTGCAGCTGCAAGGCAGGCCCCATACCAAAAAGAAAAAAGGATACTTGCCTGTCAGTGTGCTTTCATTTTAGTTTCTGCTGGTAGTCACAGGAGTTAAACATTTGTAGACTCTTTCCCAGGGTTCATGCTGTGGTTACCTTTGATGCTCATGGGGCCCTGGGAGGTAGGGCTCAAGCCCTCATTTTACACACTGGGGCTCAGAGAGGTTGTCCACGGCCTCGAAGTGAGGAAGAGGCAGAGCTGGGACTTGAGAGTTAGTTTTTGTGTTGTTGGCACCCATGATGGTGGCTCCAATAAATAAAACTTAAAGGTAACAACTTAGCTGAAGCTTACAATGGGCAAGATACAGTTATAGTCCCAATTCATTAATCCTTGCAACTCTGTGAGGAAGGTACTACTGTTATCCCTATTTTACAGAAAGGGAAACAGACGCATTGAGACGTTAAGTAACTTATTTGCTTCATGGAGTTAGTAAGTGTGGAGCCAAGACTTGAGTCCAGGCCCTCTGGTTTCAGAGTCTGTGCTCTTAACTGCTTCACTTACATGGGGGTTCAGGGTGGAGGGAGTTTCTATTATGCCATGAGGCCCCTGCCCTCTCATTACGGATAGGGGCCCATCTAGACCCCATGGTCAGCAGTTGGACGAGGCATCTTCTCCAGGGATGGCTGCTGGGCTTATTCAGCTCAGCCTGGGTCAGGGCAGGTTGTGACACTGCAGGGACTCTTGTGCCCTGTCCTGGGCTTCTTATCTCCAGGGGAAACCAGCAGACCAAGAGGTTGTTGAACTCACATGCAGTCCCCGTGGGGTGAGGCAATGAGTGGGCATGGAAAGCTGGTGGGGTCAGGACACTTGGGCAGGTGTGGTCAGGGAGGCTAGAGCATGGGGTACCAGCCCTGGCTCTGGCCCAGATCGCTGCACAAACCAGGCAGATGCTTGTCTCCCATCTGTATAGTAAGGGGCTTGGACAGTGTGATTTCTCAGGCCCCTTCCATCCCTGTGCCCTCTTCTCTGAGTTATAACTCCTTAGATATAGCTTTTATTTTCAAAGGAAGGAAACTCTTCCTTGTCAAGCACCTTCTAGGTCTGGAGGAGTTCCTGGCAGTTTTCCACTCTGACTTTTAGTGATGGTCCTAACCCCCAAAGGAGTGACTGACGGTGGAGAATAGGGCTGGTGTTCAGACAGTATGCGCCGGGACTGCTTCAATGAGTGTAAAAAGATGGATACCCTTCTATTTTGGTTTGTAAGTAGCCATTTCCCTTAATTTCCTTTCGTGCCCCCTATTCTGCCAGGCACTCCAGCAATTCAACGATTGAATTCAATTCAATTCCTGGCAGCCCTCTGCCCTAGCCAGGAGTGCCAACGTCCATTTGGCCATGCCGCCATACTGCCATGTGGCCATGCAGCGGTCAGCAGTGTGACTATCACCCCAGGAAGGGCAGCAGTGAGGCAGGGTGGAGCAGGTCAGACACCACTGTTCATGCCCTGTCTCAGCTACTGACTCCTTGTGTGCCCTTGCGCCGCTTCCCTTCTCTCAGCTTCAGTTTCCTCATGGGGCCCACCTCCCAGAGTTGTTGTATTAAATGCAATCATGGGGGCAAAGCACCTGGTCTGCAACAGATGCTCAGAACATGCTGGATCCCCTGGTGGCAGGCTGATGAGAAACCAGCCTTGGATTCCGGGAGAGGAAGAAATGTAATGTGGTATGAGAGAAAGAGGGTAGATTTTTGAGCCAGAAAGACCCAAATTCAGTCTGGTTCTGCCCCATATCCACTGTTACAGGCTGAACCTAATTCCCCCTAAATCCATATGTTCAAGTCCTAACCCCCAGTTCCTCACAACGCCTACATTTGGAGATACAGTCTTTAGAGAGGTAATAAATTAAAATGAGGGCGCTAGGGTGAATTCAACTGCAATACGATCAGCACCCTTCTTAGAAGAGGAAATTTGGACACAGACACATATAGCGGGAGAGCGCCATGTGAACGCAAAGATGGTCACCTGCAAACCAAGAAGAGGAGAGTCCCAGAAGGACCAACCCTGCCGACACCTTGACCTCGGACTTCTAGCCACAGACCATGAGAAAGTAAATTCTGTTGTTTAAGCCAGCCCGTCTGTATACTTTGTCATACCAGCCATAGAAAATGCATATGCAACATAGAGCTAGTTAACATTTCTGCACTTCAATAGGAGATTAAATTAGGTAATGCCCCAGAAAGCGCCAGCACATAGTAGGCCCTGAGCAAATGCTGGCTTTGCCTCCCCTCCATGCATGGGAATGGCAGCTGGCTCTCTCAGGGGAGGGGTGGGGATGTTCCTGAGTCATCCTGCTTCAGCATGAACCTGCAGGAACCTGACCCTTGACTTGTCCCTCACCTTTCCCCAGACTAGCAATCCTGCTCCCAGCCCCACCCCTGACCACCCCCTTCTGCCTGCCAGGCTATGGGGTGATCAGAGTTCACAGAGGCTTTTTCCCCTGCCTGGGTTCAGCAGCAAACCTGCCATTTATGGTCAACCAGCTTGGCGTAGGCCCCACCTGAAACCAGGGCAGGGTTGGAGGGGTAGGGAGGGTGGCCTGGGGGTTCTCGAGGTGGAGGGGCTGACTGTTGTGTGATATTTTCCAAAATTCTTGCTCACTGTATTTCATCTGATGTTCACAGCAATCCCTGCAGGTGGCCTGGGCTAATGGCTCCTCTTGACACAAAGAGAACTTGAGCCCAAAGGAGTTAAGGGGCCCCTCCCAACTAAACAAACTCATGTCGGGATTAGGACCTTGGAATCCAGACTCAGGCCCTGGCTCCTGTCACCACTGGAACCACTCGCTTGCCCTTAAAGGTTCTGGGGGTCTGTGGGGCGTGTGGGAAGCACATGGACCCAGGAGTCCCCAGCCCTGGGCTCAGATCCTGGCCGGGTCCGGGGCCAGCTGTATAACCCTGGACAAGTGCCCACCTCACCAGGCTGTTGAGGAGCTCCGTGAGAGAGGGCAGACAACTCTGCCCCTGGAGCTCCTAGGTCCACCGTAAATGGCAGCTATTGTGACTTTTTCATAACTAACTGCTCAGTAGCTGTTGCTGAATCGAATTCCTGGAGAGCCAGGAAGCGTGTCTGTGGGTGGGAAAGAAGTCTGGCACTTCCAGGGGGGCCCCAAGCCTTCCTTCCTACATGCCTCCTCCCCCCAGCGTCTGGCAGCGCTGGAGAGGGAGTGTGAGGGAGGAAGCTTCAGCTGGGCGGGTCTGGAATTTACCTCCCCCAGCCCACTGTACCTGTCTGGAATCCCTGTTTCCCTATCTGCAGTTCCGGTTCAACAAACACTTTTACTTTCTTCATAATGCCTGCCACCATCCAAACCTGGACCATTATATTTTCACTATGACCTGCCCCCTTTCCTCTCCCCACCCTTACAGAATGAGAGTCATGCAGCAGGAATTTTCCTGTATTGTTCCCTGCTTTATCTCCTGCACCTAGAACAGTGCCTGGCACGTAGAGTTTGGTCATTTTTTGACCAAAATAATGAATGAGTGAGTCGATTATTTGTGGTCAGCTCTTTGCTGCATTTGTGGATATTGCTTAAGTCAGAGTCCAACCCTGTTTTCTAGAGGCTTCCAGACTTTGGGAGGAGGCAGACACAGGCAGTAACCAGAGTGTGACCTGCTCTGTGACAGAGGGAAGGTGGCACCTGGGCTGGGGGAAGCTGGAGCAGGTGGCATCTGATCTGCTTCAAGGAGCAGGAAGGGCCACGTGGGAGGACTGGGAAGCCTCTCAGAAAGGCCTCAGCTGAAGAAATAAAAGATGAGTTCGTTAGAGAGACAAGGAGGGGACAGAATTCTGGGCAGAGAACAGCAGGTGCAAAGGCACAAAGGCAGGAGAGATTGCATCAAGTCAGAGGCGTCTGACACGGTGGAGACAGGGCAGGGCCATGAGTGCAGCAACTGGGATGAGGGAGGGGGTGCCCGCGGGAACAGCGGGGTCTAATGGGAGCACAGCTGGGGGATGTGCAAATCCAAGCTGTTTCTTCTCCCAGTTCTCAAAAGCTTCCTACCCACCTGTTGAGAGGCAGGGCTGCCACGTGGTCATGGCTCTTTCCTCCCTACTGCCCGACTTTCCCAGGTGAGTGCAGTCTCCCCTCTGAGCCGGAGTCTGCCTCTGCCTCTGTCTCTCCGGAGAGAGAATGGGCTTGGGGTCAAGGCCCATCCGGCCAGGGCAGGCTGGGGTGGTGGCGGGGTCTTGGAGCAGCCACTCCCCTGTCTGAGCCCAGCCTCCTCCTGAGACTCAGAGTGGGTGCATGATACGTGCCTTGCAGGCCTCCCTTCCTGGAGTTTTGGGTTTTGGCAGACGGAGCAGTGTCGGGGAGAATGTGGTGGCTTTCCAGTCAGGATTCACTGCCCAATGGCCCAGGAAGTGTGACTCATTCCGGTCTGGCTAGGGGTGGGGATCAGGCTCCTGGCTCCGACCCCTCCAGAGAAGCCTCTGGGCCTAGGCAGCCATGAGGGAGCCCTGAAGCCAGAGAGGTGGCCTGTCACAGGCTCTCTTGGTGACCCCAGCAAGTTGCTGCCTCACTTTGGACCTTGGTCTCCTCTTTTGTGAGACAGATATAACAGGGCCTGCCCTCTTTCTGCGGAGCCTGGAGACCTACCTGCTCCTCGTCCTGGATTTAGCATTGGCTCGCCTTGGGCAAGTCTGTCCCCTTTTGGGGTTTCGGTCCCCCCATCTGTGTGCTGAGCCGGTTGGACTTCAGGACCTTGGAGCAGATTTCCTACTCAGACATTCTCCCCAGGCTCATAGATTCTCTGGATCAGTTGGTTCTTGGTGATTGCACAACTGCCAAATACCCACCCAGGTATGCTTGAACACTTCCAGGAACGTCACCACATGTCCTGCAGTTTCCTTCTACCTTGGAGAGTTCTCGCAGAAGGGGCCTCCTCACACTCTATCTTCCTTCCTGCATCACCCAGTCGCTGGGGTCAGTCCCACCTTTGGAGGCTGCAGAACTCCATACAATTCAATAGATTAGGCATTGGGCACCCTGGCCAGGCCTTGTGCTGGACTCCAGGGACATAGAGGAACCAAAAATTATCATGGTCCTTTAGGGGGTCATTGTCAAGTTGGGGAGCCAGACCAATAAACAAACATGTAATTTCAGCAAAAGCTTAGGGTATGAAAGAGAATGCCGGGACTGCTAGAGAAAAGCGTGAGTGAATGAGAAGCGAAGAGGCAGGGTGGGTGTCTCAGGCGCCAGGACGGGAAACTTCTCTGTTTCTCCAGCAAGGATTGGAGAGACATAGATCCACTAGCTCTGTCCAACCCCAGGCTCCATAATAACCCTAGCTGCCATCTGCATCTCCTGGGTACCAGGCCTTGTTGCTTCATCAAAAACCCTCAATATCTAGCTCATTGAATCACCATGACAATGCTGGCAGGTGGTAACTCTTATTCCCATTTTGTAGATGGAAAACTGAGGCCCAGAGCAATCAGATATCTTCCCAAAGTTCACATGGTCAGTATACTTGGAGCCTGATTAAAACCAACCTGGCTAAATGCCTCTCACTAGGCTGTGCTGCCTCTCATTGGTCCATCTGTCCCTGTTATGACCAGGTTTGCGGTCTGTGCCCTCCCAGAGCCTCCTGAGAACCAGAGCCTGGCTGCTAGTGGGTTTCCTAAGTTGAGAGAGCAGGGTGGGAGTCTCCCAGCTGGCGAGGAGACTTTGGACCTACGTGGAGAGTCAGGAGGCTCAACACCGTGGAGGAATTCCAGGCATCGTCATCGGCCTGGGGAGGAGCACCTCTGTGTGGGTGAGGAGGAGCTCTCCCTCGTGCCCTCAAATTCCCCCTTAAAGGTACCCTTTGCTGCAGTAGCCTGGCAGCGCTCTGGTCTGGGAGCACACAGTCCAGGCTGTATCCCTGCTGGCCCCCGACACGCAGTGTGACCTTGGTTGGGGCTCTTCCCCTTCAGGGCTTCGGATTCCGTATTCACAGACAGGAGGAGGGGACGAGCTCCCCAAGCAACACTCACAACTGTAGCTGAATCAAATGCCATCTCGGTCTGATCTAGAAGGGCAGATGTGATTCTGAATGTGCTCCCCCAGCCCCTCCCAAGACTCCTCCCAAGTCTCTAGGGGTTGCAGCTGGGCCTACCCTACATCTTCTCAGCAAGATGTCCTTTCATTTAGGGAAGGATTTCCCAGAGACAGCGATTGGACGGGAGGGGCAAGAAGGGATGAGATCAGTGTGGCCAGCTGCCTGCTGGTGAGACAAATAATGTCCTTGGGTCAGACAGGCCATTAACCAGCTGTGTGATCTTGGGCAGAGCCCTTAACTTTCCTCAACGTGTTTCCATATCTGTAACAGTAGTACCTACTATCGATGGTTATTAATCGTGAGGATAAAATAAAGATTAAAGGGAAATGTGTCTGTAAAGCGCTTGGTCCAGAGCCTGGTGTGTTGTAAGCGCTCAACCACGTGGCCTTGATGACAGCGGTGATGATGCTGATGACGGCAGTGACGGGGAGAAGAATGAGAACAACGTTTATGCTGAACAGTGTGAGACACCGGGGCTGGTACTTATCCTCCTTCCAGGCTTTGCACTTACTGGCTGCTGCCATTCCCTGAGACTCTCCTACTTGGGTGCCACAAATGCATCCTGAGTAACCCAGGGCCCTCGTGGCACCCGGCCCTGTGGCTCTGGGCCTGGACGAGGATCTCTGAGCCTGCAAGTCAGCACCCAACACCTGCACCCTGGGCGTGGTGGGGGCACGAGGTTTGGGGGAAGTAGTAGAAGGTTTCCCAGGGGAGGTAGCGTTTAGCTAGAGTCTTTATGGAGGAGTAGGAATGGGCTGGAATAAGAGAAAAGGATTTCTTTTTTCCATTTCAAGGCATTCCAGGCAGATGAAATAACATGTGCAAAAGCGGAGAGGTGTGAAATAGCATGTTGAGCTTGGGAAACTGCAAGAAGCACAATATGGTTAGAAAGCTGGGAGCAAGTGGGGAGGGGTGAGAGAAGAGAGTGGAGTGGAGAGGATATTAGGAGCAGGCCGTGAAGAGCCTCGTGTGCTAAATAGACATTCAAAATTTGTCCTGAAGGCAGGGCAGGGTGATTCTTTCCATCATGTACAAAAACATTCCTGAGGATCTGCTTGATCCAAAACACCTTTGTAGGGACCGCTGTGGTGCACTCCCCAGCCACCGGCACCTCCCCTCTCAGACTGGAGCATCCACTCACCCCTCTGAGGGCTGACAGCTTGCCACTGGGACTCCCCTTCCTTCCATGTCCTTAGGCTGAGGAGACCCTCCTCATCTAATGTCACTCCCCTCCCCGGGACCAGCCTGCATCCGATGACTGGTGCATATGGGGGTATAAAGGGCTCCTCGCCCCAATCTGGCACAACTGGGAAGCCATTCCAGCTCCAGAGCTCCTGAGAGGTGGGCTGAGAGCTTTGTGGGGTCTGCACAACAGCCTAACTTGTCCCTCTGCCCAGTTCTGCTTCATTCACCCACCCACCCCCCGCCCCCACAGGTATTGATCTTGAGATCAATCCCCAATAAACCTCCTGCTAGGAAATATGCATCTCAGAATCTCCTTCCCCAGGAACCCCACCTTTGACAGCCATCATTGAGGGATGTCAGTGACAGTGGACATCTCATTGAGGGGTCGAAGAGAGACCCCTGCTTTTGGAAGTGGCTCTGCCCAGTGTGAGAATGAAATGGAAGAAGACACAGGAGCCCAGAGGCCAGTGGAGAGGTTGTGCCAATTTAGCAGAGGAATGAGGAGAGATGGATTGGGGGGGGGTGGGGGGGGTGCGGCAGTTAGAGAACTGCCAGACAGGACAGACTGGGTGTGGAAGCTGCCTGGAGCATCTGGGCAGAGGCGGAGCCAATTCCTGGGATGAGGACTCAGTTGAGTTTGGGAGTGGAGAGTATGCCTTGCCCATAAGACATCTGGGGATTAACCAGCACCTGGCAGTTTACAAAGCATTTATTCACACGCATTAGTTTAATATGGGCACCAACTAATCAGAAGGGTCACCAGGGCCCTGGAGACCCTTTATTGAGCCAGATGTTAACCCTTCAGTTGCTGAATCATGGGGACAGTGGGTGATGTGCTGGATAGGAGGGGCACTCGGGGGCTCTGAGCAGCAAGTCTTCATCAAGCAGTAAGTTAGAATCTTTGCAAGTCAGCTGAATATCAGCCCTACTGGCTCCCCATATAATCCTCATAGGAATCTGCTGAGGCAGATACTATAATCCCTTCTTATAAAGAGGAAACTAGGGCTCATTGAGGTGAATGACTTGCCAAAAATCTGACAGCTCCTCAACAGTAGAGCCAGAGTCAAAAACAGGTCCATCTGACCCTGCAGCCCATGCCGGTGATTGCTGGTTTGGTGACCAGAACCTGGAGATCTTGGCTCTTCAGCCAGGGTCCTTCCCCCTTGTTTATATGGCCACTTCCTGGGGTGAATTCCAGAACTTGTTTTCAAGAGTCAGTATCTCCTTCTAAGAAGTGGTGCTGAGAATGTCCAGACCCGTGGGGGATGTGGGTGGAACGGGAAAGCCCAGTGCCAGGCACAAGGGAATTTCCAGACCGGGGGATCCCCCAGCGCCTGGTTTGGAGCCCAGGCATGTGTGGGAAGGCTTGTGGCCTCTCCGATGGATAGCGCCTCCCCAGTGGCAGAAGGAGACCTAGGGGGGCCGCTGTTCACCTCCAACCTGTTCCCTCCAGAGACATGGGCTCTCTGTGAGGCTGCGAGCATCTTGTTCCTGTGGAGCATGGCTATTCATTCATTCATTTAGCCATTCATTTAATATTGAGTAGCTAGTTAGGGAGTACCTTCCATGCGCCCTGTGTCACCTAGGTCCTGCCCTCACCTGGGTCCAGCCTCACCTGGGATCAGGCTGGTGGGGAGATTGGATGCTAAACAGGCAACGACAATCCAGTGAGACAGATGGGAAGTGTACAGGGGCCATTCTGCTGGTCCCTGGGGCCCCTGTACCAGCACTCATTGGGCCAGCACAGAGATGCTGTCAGGGGCTATTGCTCAATGGATAAAGGGTGGAAGGGCTGTGGTGGGACAAAAGGAAGGACTTCCTGACTGGCCTGAGAGAAAGCCCTGCAGGGGGCATTAGAGGTGGGGTGGCATCTCCATGCAGGGAGAGCACCAGCCTGGGCCCTCAGAGTGTGACAGTTACCCATCTAGAGGCAGGAGGCTGGCCTCAGAGACACTGGGGTCTTCCCAGATATAAATCTTCAGTTCTGCTTTGGCTTAAGTGGCATCCAGCTGCCAAAAGGACATTTTGGCTGTTTGCTCAGCTGTGACCTAGAACACAATGAACTGACTTTCTTGCTAAATCCTCCTCGGGGAGTCTGGGAGAGGGTTGGCAGAGGGAGTGGAGGAGGGAGAGGTTCCATCCGCAGCGCTCTGGTCTCCTCTCCCCAAGCCCACCATGACTTGATAGGGTTGCACTGTGCAGGTTTTTAAAAACATGACCTGGTGTGGATGCCTCTGTGTGTGTGTGTGTGTGTGTGTGTGTGTATTTCTTTTTCTTTTAACTTTTTAAACTTTTCTGAGAAGATGATTTTCGATTTTTACTCTTCTCCCATGTCTCAGTCACAATTTCATCTTCATCCCCATGGGGCTGTGATACTCAGAAAGGAGGACAGGTTTTCTTGTAGCCTCCCATAGAAGAA
Source organism: Hippopotamus amphibius kiboko (assembly GCF_030028045.1). NCBI lineage: Eukaryota > Metazoa > Chordata > Mammalia > Artiodactyla > Hippopotamidae > Hippopotamus > Hippopotamus amphibius. Next base: position 73,699,197 of record NC_080194.1, read on the forward strand.
GTGACTGCATGAGGAGGAGAAGGAGCAGGAGGAAACTTTAGTGAGCACCTACTTTGTTCCAGGTCTCACACAGAGTGCTCTGCAGCTCATCTGTTTTTTTTTTTGGGGGGGGGGGGCGGGGGGGCGGTGAGGAGATTGAGAGAGAATATATACAAGAGGCACACAGTTGAGGATAATTATGCTAATATTAATAAAATGATAATTATTCAGTGAAACTATTATTTGGAAAACTGACAAATTCTTCTAGTTCAACCTAATACGTGTTATTCAGGCACAACCTAGAATGTTCTTTCTATAGTCTTGTGGGAATCCTCCGCAATGAAGGGGTTACTATTCTGATTTCAGAACTGAGGAAACTGAGGCCAAGAGAGACCAGGTGACCCACCAACGCCTCCCAGCAAGTCAGCAGTGGGGCCAGGCCTTGAACTCAGGTCAGTTTCCAAAGCCCTTCAATTTTCTGACCTCAAACCACAACTCATTTTGTCTCCTTCCCTGTAACTCATACTGACTCAGGAGGTAGAAAGACACTGGCCTGGTGCTTGGGAATCCCAGGCTGGAACAGGCTCTGCCCCCAAGTGCTGGGTGGCCTTGGGCAGGTCCCTCTCCTCCCTGGGACTCACTGTCCACATCTGTAAAGGGAGGGCTTGAATGCACCTGTTTCCCACTGGGACCACCTCTGGATGTGTGCCGTGTGCACAGAAGGCGGGGACCACATCTGCCTCATCTGTGCTCCTGTGCCTGGGGTGGCCCTTGGCTCAGAGGGGCCCCCAGTGAACTTTTGCTAAGTGTGGAGGTGGGAGGGAGTATGTGTGGCTGCACCGTGGGTGGGCATCACAGGCTCCATGTGAGTGGGCAGGGGGTCCAGGGCTGCTCCTCTTGGGTGGGAGGCTGCCCTTCTGATGGGGGGTGGGGCAGGGCGCTCCCTGCCCAGGCCTCAGGTGGGCCTCTAAATGGGAGACTCTGGGGACCCCTCTCAGCCTCACGGAGGGGCTCCTACCCTGAGATGCCCCTTAACAGAAAGGCTTGAGGCTGTGATCTTTATTAGGCCTCCTGAGGGTGGGAGTGGGAAGCTTGCTAGGGGGCTGCAGTGTCTAGGGGCTTCTCCGGAACTTTAGTCATTTATGTCTCCGAGGACTCATCCATGCCCCCTCCTCAACTCTAGAGGAAGAGGACCAAGCCACGGGCATGCCCAGCAGAGAGAGCTGTCTGCCCACCCAGCTCCGAGGGCAGGAGGGAGAACAGCGCTAGGGCTGTCCACAGCCAGGCTCAGGGAAGGAAGGGAATCTGGGGCCCCCAGGGAGAGAACGCACGGGTGTTTTACACTGAGACCTGGCGTGACCTCCTCGTTCATGAGCTTCAGGTGGCTCAGGCTGAGGGCAGCATGTGAGCCCTCATCTTACCATCTGACCAGCCAGCCATGGAAGCAAGGGTGACCATTTATTGAGCACCAACTGTATGCCAAGCAAGATGCTCAACTCTTTACATTTATCACATTCGATCCTCACAAGAGCCCTGCAAGTTAATATTTTTATTCCCATTTTACAGCTGAAAAAACAAAATCTTAACTTGTCCAAGTTCAGACACTTAGTAAGTGGTAGAGCTAGGATAAAATTCCAGGCTACGAGACTTGGGTTCTCAACAACTACATTGTACTAGTTCTATCCATCCATCCATCATCCATCCATCCATCCATCCATCCAATCATCTAACCAGTTACCCATTTGTATCAGACAGGGTGCCAGTAGAAAAGAGATTCTCACTTAATTCAGGATAATTCAAGGTGGGCTTAATAAAGGGACAGTTTATAAAGACGGGTGTGTGTGTGTGTGTGTTTGTGTGTGCGCGTGTGTGTGAAGGGAAACCGCACAGGACCCTGCAGTGCCTGAGAGTTAGGAACAGCTGGGTGGATAGTACTTGGAGCCTGAGGGGATGAGGGAGGAGATGTTAACGGAACCTGGGGAGAGAGGACCTGACAGGAGCCGTGCCCTTTGTTAAGAGATGTGTCAGCCCACCTGAGGCACCGGAGAGGATCCTGAGGAGTAAAGTCCCCAGCAGCTTCCTTCCTCCCCCTCCCCCTACTGCTGAGCTCCCCATCAGCTGACCCAACCAGAGGTCACAGGAGACTGGAGCCAGTGATGCAGTCCCTTCAGGTCAGCCTCTGGGGTCCAGAGCAGGGTGTGGAAAGGTGCAGCACAGAGCTGGAGGGGCAAAGAGAGGACACTCTGCACATCATCTACCCATCCATCCTACACGTCTCTCCTGGCACTGTGCCATGTCAGGTACCAGGATGTTACTCCAGGCAAAAGAGATGTGATTCACGCATTCACTCATTTACTCATTCCCCAAGTGCCCTTGCGGCCTCTGTGAGAAGCTCTGTGCTGAGTGCTGGGACCCATGGAGGAGTGAAACCCAGATCCTGCCCTGGAATTGCTCACACACCACTGATTATCCTGAGATATGACCTGGGCTGCCTGCTCCCTTGTGTGGGTCTAGGGGCTTCAGGGGATGAGTCAGATGAGATGGAAGCAGTGTAACCAGCAGGAAAACTATTTGCTGAATTTACTAGTTTGGCCTTTCATTCTTTTTTTCTTTTTTTAAAAAATTTATTTATTTATTGGTTGTGTTGGGTCTTCGTTGCTGCACAGGGCGCTAGAGCACAGGCTCAATAGTTGTGGCATGTGGGCTTAGTTGCTCCGGGGCATGTTGGATCTTCCTGGAGCAGGGATCAAACTCGTGTCCCCTGCATTGGCAGGCAGATTCTTAACCACTGCGCCATCTAGGAAGTCCCTGACCTTTCATTCTTAAGATTATAACTGTCTTTGGGGATGGGAGCTGTAGTCAGGAAATGAAGGCCCAGCTTAGGGCCAAGGCGAGGCTCAGTGCCTTGGTCTCATTAACATCAGTGATGCTATGACGAAGAAACAAAGCCCAGCCACATGGCAGGAGGTCACAGCCCTAGAACTTCTAGGGTTCTTTCGGTGCTTGGCCGGGTAGGCAGAGCCCACATACCAAAGACCTGGCTGCCACTCCAGCTCAGCTGTGTGCTCTTGAAGGAGGCCCTGCTTCCCTCGGGGCCTGCCTCCTCAGCTATACAGAGGCTGCTGGGACTGCTAGCTCTGAGGATCGGTGAGTCTGGGGAGAGGCCACAGCTGGGACTCCTGTCCTCTTCCCCCGACAATCCCTGGAGCTTTGGCCAGGCCCTGCACGAATGCCTCCACGCTTCTGTTTTCCTTCAGGACCTTGAGGTTGCTACCTCACTTCCCTGCACTCAATTACCATCCCTCCTGTTGGCCCTGATTTGATTACTGCATCGACGTCCCTCCGAGGGGTGCTCAGACTTGCTGTGAAGTTAATGGTGCTGGCAGTGCTGATCCGCGGGGCCTGGGCGTGCTGGGGGCAAGCCGAGAGCCCGCCTGGGTGTGTGAGATGGTGAGGAGGCGTCCGCCTCTCCAGTGCCCGGTTGCCTCCTGCCACCTCCGTGTGCCTGACTTGACGCTTGATGCTCACACCGTGATGTGTTCTCAGCCCTGGTGCCTCTGGCAGGGATGGGGGCAGCTTGTCTCTTACCTGCATCTCTGGTCTTTTTGTTTTCTCAGTCAGTTAGTGGACTTCGAAAATCATTTCTTACTAGACTGTATCTATGTATCTGCATTTCGGTCTCTGCAATAACACACGAGCCTCTAGAGGGCAAGACCCAAGCAGGAGCCACTTTTGCCCAGATCTAAGATGGGCCTTAGGCTGGATGGGAAACTGGGCCCTTCAACAGATGCCAGTGGGGAGAGATGCTGGTGACCAGGGCTACCCGTAGGAATGAGGGGGCAGTGGGGGTTGCCATTGTGGAACGAAAGTAACCAAAGACAGGTGACCCTTGCCGTCGCCCTGCCTCTATGCACCCTACCCACCTCCAGAACTCCAGCACCCCAGGTAGGCGGGGAGAGGGAAAGCCCTCCATTGTCTGAGGGAACCCGGAAGTGAGCCAAGTCGTGTCCGTCCACAGCAGAAGTTAACCATGAAGGCTACACCCCTGCCCCTGTGAGCAGGGCTGATGCAGCCCACCCCCTCTCCAGCCTGAGCCTGTATTGCAGAGATTTCCTCCTCGAATGGGAGGAGCTCAACACCTTTTCCAGCTGAAAGCATCATGCCCTTTTTGGAGTGGGGGCTGAGACAACCCCATTTGTGCAGGACCATGACATCTCCCACATCTCAGAGCTCTGTATCCTGCCCACCGGCTGCCGACTGCAACAGCCCCCTACCCACCCCCTGGCAACAACCCACTTCCGCCACCACTTGATTGGTAGTAGGCGGCTTCTTGGAGTATATATTCTTGGCAATGAGTATGTGTGACTGTGGGCTTGACTGTGAGTGTAAGAGTGTGAGTGAGGCTTGTGTGCGAGAATGTGGCCACATGAGAAACCTCCTAGAACTGAACAAGTCAGAGAATTGAATGAAGACCCATCAAGTGCTACTCGCCCGTCAGCCTCTGGGTCGAGGTGTGCATTTCAGACGAGGATCCAGCAGTTAGCCTGGAGTTAGCCAAGGGACTCCAGTCATTTTTTTGCAGGGTCCATCAGTGTCTTGGGGTAAGGCTCAGAGTTAGGGGGAGGCTAATGTCAGGGGCCAGGGAGATATTCTGGGTCTCCCAAAGCAAACATGAACCCTTGTTCAGACCTCACAGAAAGACCATCACAGGGTAGATCCATGCAGAGGACCAGGCCTCTGGCAGGAAATGGTTGGTGGAGGTCCAAGTAATGGAAATTGGAGGAAAGAGCAAACAGGACTCTCTGGGATGAGACACATCATTTGGTCCTTCATGTACAACTCAGTTCCTCTTCACTATCATCCTAGTAGGTAAGATTATTATCCTTACTTTATAGAGAAGAAAACAATTGCCCCAAGAAGGGGAATGACTTGCCCAAGGTCATGCAGCCAGCAAAAATCTCTGCCATGTCACGTTGGCTCCATTGTTCCCTGATGCACAGCAGAACTTCTACCTTGCGAAATGAAGAAGAAAGGGGCAGGCCTGAGCTTTCCCCAAGGGCAGAGCAGGTAGTCAACATGACTCCAAGATTAGAAGAGCCTGGTTTAGGGGAGCCTGACTACGTGGGAGTTAGTAGCACACAGAGCCTCTGGAGTCAGTGTCTGCAGCCTCCTGGCTGGGTGATCTTGGGCTGTCATTTCACTTCTCTGAGTCTCAGTTTTCTCCCCTGTAAAATAAGGGTAATGATACCCTCACTTTCTTTTTTTTTTTAATTTATTTATTTATTTTTGGCTGCGTTGGGTCTTTGCTGCTGTGCACGGGCTTCCTCTAGTTGCTGCTTGCAGGGGCTTCTCATCGTGGTGACTTCTCTTGTTGCGGAGCACGGCCTCTAGGCACGCGGGCTTCAGTAGTTGTGGCACGAGGGCTTCGGTGTTTGTGGTTTGCGGGCTCTAGAGAGCAGGCTCAGTAGTTGTGGCTCTCGGGCTTAGTTGTTCCATGGCATGTAGGATCTTCCTGGACCAGGGATCAAACCTGTGTCCCCTGCATTGGCAGGCAGATTCTCAACCACTGCACCACCAGGGAAGTCCAATACCCTCTACTTTCTTCATCAGATTGTTGTGAGGGTTAAAAGAGATACTGTGAGGGCAGCACTTAGGCCTGACCCAATCCTCATCTGTGGCTGTCATCACTGGTGTTGGGATGGAGGTCCCCTGGGGTTGGCACGAGGCTGCTACATCTGGGGAGAGCGAAGGGAAGCATGTCCCCAGGGAAGAGAGGACCCGGACAGTGACCGAAGTTGCTCTGTGTCAGGGAAAACACATGGGGAATTCTTTGATCTCATTCTTTCCCCGTAAAGCTATTCCCCCTCCTACACCCTCTAATCACCCTTAAACTTCACTCAAACAGTGGACTTGTTGGGACAGTTCAACAGATTTTTCATCTCAGACCATCACATTCTACTCCACGTCCCTCCTCCACAGCTCTGGCCATAGTAGTTGGAGCAGCAGGATAGCTCCTACGGAACCTGGGGATTGGGAGGGTGGGGAGAGAAGCAGGACGGCATCTGCCTCGTGTAGGAGGGGGGGCCCAGCCTCCAGGATAGGGGACGTCAGTAGGACCAATCTCCTGCTTGCAGATGCAGTGCTGAGCACTTTATCATCCCTCTCTCCTCTTCGTCCTGGTGTGGTCTAGGCACACACCACGCCACCGACTATGTACTCCATCAGGTCCCCCGCAAGCTCCTTGTCAAATTCAGTGGACACCTCTCACTCGGTCTCTGCGGGCTGGGCCTCTTCGTGTCTTGGGTGCTCTAGACACACTCTCCTTCTTCAGACACCCCAATTAAAGCCAATGATTGGCTCCGCTGCCCCTAGTTGCCTCTTCCCTCTTCCCTAGGCTCTGTCTTCTCAGTCGCCTCTGAGATCTCCTGCTTCTCAAGCCTCCTCCACTGTGACTGTATCCAAAGGCAGGTCCAAGCCCTTCCCACTCCACATGCTCTCCAGCCTCCCTTCTCTGACTCCTCCCTGATCTCCCTCTCCAGCCGCAGGGGCAATCTCCCCACGTTCAAAATGAACGTTGATCTGGAAATAAATTTCCACCTATATGTTGACAAATTTTGAAGAACATTGATGATATCCAATGCGGGGTTTTTTGGGGTTTTTTTGTTTGTTTTTTGTTTTTAAATTAATAAACTTATTTATTTATTTATTGGCTGTGTTGGGTCTTCCTTGCTACTTGAGGGCTTTCTCTAGTTGCAGAGAGTGGGGGCTACTCTTCATTGCGGTGCGCTTCTCTTATTGTGGAGCATGGGCTCTAGTTGCTTAGGCTTCAGTAGTTGTGGCACGTGGGCTCAATTGTTGTGGCTTGCGGGCTCTAGAGCACAGGCTCAGTAATTATGGCACACAGGCTTAGAAGCTCTGCAACATGTGGGATCTTCCCAGAGCAGGGCGCGAACCTGTGTCCCCTACATTAGCAGGCAGATTTTTAACCACTGTGCCACCAGGGAAGCCCTGATGATATCCAATGTTGATGAGAGTTGCTGGCAATGTAACCTGGTATAGCCCTTCTGGATCCCAACTGACGGATTCTATCAGACTATAAAAATATACTCTCTTGGTATATTTGACCCAGCGATTCACCTCTTGGAATCTACCCTAGAGAAACACCAGCACATGTGCACAAAGAGGGTGGCACAAAGATGTTTATTACAGGATTGTCCATAATAGTGAAAAATTGGAGGAAAGTGTACAAGGCTAGGAGAGGGTACACTCATTCTATGCAATACCAATGAACAACAGGGGTATGTGCTCTGCAGCTTGGACTGACAGTGTGGTTTAAGAGAGGGAGGCCTGAACATGTGCTTCCACGGGGCTGTCCTGAATTCCAAATGACCTGGAGACTGATATAAGAGCCAGTGAGCTAAAAGACCTGGAGGGTCGCGGACTGCTAGACAGGGAACAAGGTAGAAAATGTGGTTCTTCAGGCACCACAAGCTAAGATAGAGCCAGATAAGCCAGGGCCACCCATGGCAGGAGGGGGGGCCTGGACTGGAAACCTCCCTTGAGGAGCCCAGCTTCACCCTGGAAAAGCAGGCGGTACTGATAGCATCTGCCTCTTCCAGGTAATCCTGTACCTGCCTGGTTGCTCACATGAAGGCCCCCTCCACACACACACAGCTGGAAGGCAGGTGGAGGCGGAAGCTACATGGGGGATGGAAATTTTTCATGCAAGGCAGACTGAATATTACTGAAAAAGACTAGTTAAATGATCCGATCAGATGGAGCTTGAAACCACATTAGATGGCATTATGTAATTTTTTCCTGCTGACCAAGGCAGGAGTGGTTTGGGAGGAAAGTCAGATTAGTAACAAACAAAATAATTACAGCTTCCTTGTGCCCTGGACTGCACAGTGAGCTGAGTTTTGTGACCCTGATGTATCTGTACTTTTCTCAGTTTCTTCTGCCTGGCACGCTCTCCCTCCCCTTTCCTCCTGGGTGGCTACTACTCACCTCTCAATTTGCCCTCCCTCCTCCTCAGGAGGAGCCCTTGGGCCCCCAGAACGGCTTCCACACCCCACAGCTTCCCTTTATCACAGCACTTAGCGCACCGTGTTGTCAAGCTTGCCTCCCCCATCAGACTGTGAGCTCCGGGGAGCAGAGGCCTCTGCTAACCATCAATGTACCCCTAGGACCTAGCACAGTACTTCTTAGCACACGGCAGGTGCTCAGTTAATGCTTGTAGAATAAATGAGTGACTAAATGGACGAGTGAGGGAGAGGGGCTGCCTTTATAGAAGACCTGGGAACCCTGTGACCTTGCACCAGACATTTTCCCACCAGGGCCCTCAGTTTCCCACCTACAAAGAGATGGGGGTGGGCTTCTCTCTGACATTCCTGCCCACCCAGTCCTCCTGCAGAGCCCAAGACAGACGGGACTGGATGGGGCGGGACCTCTGTCCCCTCTGCCCGCTGAGAAATCCCAGACCAGAGAACCCGGTTTGTGCCGCCTCCCTGCCCACTGCCAACTCAGCCTTTGCAAAATTCTGCTGTTTCCTCTTTCTAGACGTGGCTCATGTCTGGCTCCCTCCCCACGCCCTCCTCCTGGAGGGACCCTGACTGCTTCCAGATGGGGACTGTCCCTGCCTCTTTCCCGGAGTCCAGCAGGCAGAGGCCCAGCTGAGGAGCTGCCCAAGGCCTCTCCCTGCCCCCACACCCTGGGGGTGGGAGGAATTCCTCTTCCAATCTCTCTTTGTGTGCTGTTCTCCCTTTGTCTCTGCGTCCCTCACTCCTTTCTCTCTGTGTGTCTGTCTGTTGGCCTCTGTGCCTCTGGCTTTGTCTTTTTTCTCCCTCTGCCTCTCTCTCTCTACTTACTCTTGGCATTCTGTGTTCCCCTCTCTGTCCCTCTCTCCTTGTTTTGTGTTTTCTGTGTTCTTCTCCACTGTTTCTTCTCTCCAGACCCCTTTCCCATCCTAGAGGCCCCCTTCCTTTCCACAGGCCTTAGCCTCCTTAACCCAGCTAAGGAGGGGTCTCAGTTTTTCCCAAAGCCCTGGCCAGCCTGAATTCCACCCCCCGCCCCTCTGTCAGGACCCACAGCATCCTAGCATGGCCTTCCTGGGGCGGGGTGGGGGTGGGGGAGGGACTGTGACCCATGGCCAGGGCCGCCTGGGCCCTTCCCAGCCTGGAGACCCCTTACCCCAACCATGTGTGAGGCAGCCCGGCCCCCCTCCTGTCCCTGACTGCTCCGGGGCCCAGGCCAGGGAGTGGCCCCCCAAACAAGGGCTGCACTCATGGGCTCCCTGAGGGGGCTGCTTTGCTCTGCTAGCTTCCTCCTTCAGAGCCTGCTGGGGACTGGGCTATTAGATCTCAGGGCTGCTTCAGTTGAGAGGAATTAGACCCCAGGACCCAGCCAGAGGGATGTAAGAGAACCCAAGAGCAAATGTGAGGCTGGAATGTGAAATCTGAGGTGGGAACTGAGTACATAAGAGTCTGCCCTGTTGGATCCTGGGCTCTGCCCCTCACCACTAGGGTAGTCTGACACAAAGTGCTTCCCCTTTCTGAGGCTCTGTTTTCTTTCTTGTAAAATGGGACAGCAGCAGATTCCCTCCTGGTGCACTGTTATGAGAATTAAATGTTAAACTATGAATAAAACACCCAACACTGAAGGCTCGCAATAAATGTTACTTGAGACAGAATCTGAATGTCTAACACTTAAGAGTCAGAACTGTGTCAGATGCCGCCTCTACTCTCTCAGACTGGCATGGGGTGAGAGCAGGGTGGGGAGGGAGGATGCTCAAAAAGGGTTGAAGTGTAACTAAATGAAAAGATAAGGGGATGAATGATTGCGTCTCAGTCACTGATCAATAGTGGCTTTGCATAAATCACGGGTCCTCAGGAAAAGGGAGGACTAGTACCTATCTTGTAAGGTTCTTATGATAATGAAATTAAGTAAGGAATGTTTAAAAAGGGCATAAAACTGCATAGTTAGTGCTCAATAAACCTCAGCTCTTACAGAAATTACAATAATCATAGCACAAGATTTAAAAGAAAAAAATTCAATATGGGAGGGAGTCTCGGGAGGGAGGCGCTATGGGGGTGTACGTAAAAATACAGTGACTCACTTTGCTGTCCAGTGGAAACTGGCACAACAGTGTAAAGCAATTATATTCCAATACAGAGCTTAAAAAAAAAAAAAGAGGCAAAGCCTCCTAAAAAAAAAATTCAATATAGAAGGATCAATCATTATCTTTATAGATGGGGCCAGTGCCCTGTTTAAGCCTAAACTTTTAAGGAGCATGGTGGGCAAAGGACACAGCTGGCTTTTTAGTGGTCCTCAGGCTCCCAGCAGATTGATGAAAGGGCCTGGAAGGAAGTTGTTTTTACAGACCCTTGACCAAGTGGCCAGGGTGGCCGCGGAGGAGCCAGAGGTCCGAACTCAGGGAAGCTGCAGCGTGGAGCACACCCAAGGGGGCCAGAGTCCGACAGCCAGTCCTGCCCATGAGGGCTGATGCCAAGGGTGAGGCTCTTTCCATGACTACAGGCTTCATCCCATCTTGGTAGTGAGCCTGGCACTTCCTATCGCCAGGTGGGTCCCTGGACCCCTTCCCCACCTGAGCATGGGCCAGAGTGGCAAGCCAGGCACATCAGCCCCTCCCTGATTCTGGCTGTCCTTGAACACAGCCCCAGGCCACCATATCTTGCTGTCCTTGACGCTTGGGATGTGCAGTCCAGCATTCTCTTTTTGTTACTGTCCTGCTCACCCTTCAACTGCCAGCTCTGCTGCAACCCCCCAAGACCTCCCTGAGTCTGAATAATTCACTCACTAACCCGACTTTGGGCAGGTTAGCTGACTCACGGAGCCTGAGTTTACTCAGGTGTAAAGTAGGGCTGTTCATACCTAGCTGTTGGTCTTATGAGCATTTAGTGAGAAAACCCATACGAAAGTGTCCAGCGTGATTTTTGACACATGAATTCTCCCTTATCTTGACACTTTAGAACACTTGTCTTGCTATCCCCCTTATGTTATTGGCATATGTGCCCCATCAGAATGGGAAGTCCTTGAGGACTGGGTTATTCCCATCCCGAGTGCCTAACGCAGGACCTGACCCAACACAGTACATGCACAGAAAGTGGCCCCACCCCTGACCAGCCTGAGATAGAGCCATGCTCTCTGAGCACTTACTATACGCCGGGCAACATGGGGAGCATCCTCTGAGCATCAACAAGTAGTGAGCATTTACTGGGTGGCAGATTCTGTCGACAGCACTAAGTGACATCAGGGAACAGAAGTCATAAATCCTGCCCTTGTGGAGCTCACCTTCTAGCAGAGGGAGCAGATGACACACAGCAAGCACAGTGAGTGTTAGAAGGTGACAAGCACCATGGATAAAAATAGAAGAGTGCAAGGGGGCACGTGAGGGGCGAGGAAGGGTGTGGGTTACAATTTTAAATAGGGTGGTTGGTGTAGGGCTCCTTAGAAGAGGACCTTTGAGCCAAGGATTAAAGGAGGTGAGGGAGTTGGCCATACAGATAAATCTGTGGGGGGTGTGCTCCTGGCCAGGGGAGCAGCCTGGGCAAAGGCCCTAAGGTGGGTCTTACCTGGCTAGTTGGGGTGGAGAAAGGGAACAGGAGCATGAGGGCAGGGCAGTTGCTGGGCCAGTTTACCAGAACTTACGAGATCATTGTAAGGACTCTGATTTTTGGCCCTGAATGAATTAAGGAGCCTTTAGAGGTTTTGAGCCTAGGGATAACGTAATTTGACTTGATTTGATTTGATTTATCTTACTGAGATATAATTGACATATTGTATTAGTTTAAAGTGTACAACATAATAATTTGACATATGTATACACTGCAAAGTGAGTATCACAATAAGTTTAGTTAACATTCATTACCATGCACAGTTACAAAATTTTTTTTTCTTGTGATAAGAACTTTTAAGATTTACTCTCTTAGCAACTTTCAAATATGCACTACAGTGCTGTTAACTATAGTCACCGTGCTGTACCATGACATCCCCAGGACTTGTTTACCCTATAGCTGGAAGTTTGTACCTTTTGGCCACCTTCTCCTATGACTCATGTTTTAGAAGGCTCACTCTGCAGGGCTATTCTATGGGTTCAAACCCCAACTCTGCCTCTTTGTAGCTGTATCACTGGGCCAGACGTTTTACCACACAGTTTCAGTTTCCCCTCTGGATAAAAGCAGATGAAGAGTATGTGTCTAACAGATCTTGGCAGAAATGCCTGTCTGCTTTTAGGCCTAAGAATAGCAGCCCTTCTGAGCAGTTGGTCTGTTTCAATCTCATGAACACCGTGGCCGAGCTTCTCACGCTCACTGGCTGCTGGGAAGCTGAAAGCAAAGCCTGTGCCCTTCCCAGAACAAACCCATCCATCTTTAGGTACTTGAAGCTTTATTCCTGTGCTTGGTTCTTCCCACACCGACTTTAAATGTTATGCCCTTTAAATAATTTCTTTAGAATAACAGTTTTTCCTCAATTACAAAAATAATACATGTGAATGTTAGATATTTTGGGAAACAGACATGTAAAACACCATGAAGAAAATATATGTGACCCAAAGAAAACCACTTTTAATCTTTTTTGATAGTATTTCTTTTGGATTATATATAAAAATATACATTTAAAAATATGTATATATTTTATATATATTATAACATATATCTTAAAATATATTTAAAATACATATTTCATATAAATATATAAATATATTTTAATATAAGTTATATATATATTATACATATATAATTGAGCTGGTAAATGTTTATTTTTTCCCCTCTCCATAGTTCCTTTAATTCCATGCCCTTGCGCAGGCTGTGAGGGGATCACACCATGCCACGGTGGAATGCAGATAATAAAGGAAGCAAATATTTGGCTTTTGAGGTTTGAGTATAAGCAACACATTTGGAAGAACTGATGGAGTCAAGCAACCCAGATTCTAGACTAGACAGGGAATATTCTAATGGAGAGAAGAGGGAGAGAGTTGGAGGGAAGGCGAGGGACTGTGGGTGCTAAGAACGGACGCCTTCACACACATACCCCTCCGCCCCGCTTTGCGTCCCCCTTCTCAGCAGAGCCTGAGAGGTCAGGGCACTTGACTTCCTTGCAGCCTGCTGAGATTCTGGATAGCAGCGCAGAGCTGACTGAGGAAATCCAAGCAGATGGGCCCGTAGAGCCTTGCAGAATGCTCCACAGCCCTGGAGAGTCTGGACAGGAGTAGAGGGAGGTCCTGGGCCCCGGGGGGTGCGGTGCGTGATGGAGAGCTAGCACCGGGGTTCCTGTGGCTCACACACAAGTAGTGCAATCACAGTGCACCTGACATGCAGCTGTATCAGCTTCCTGTGGCTCCTGTAACAAATTGCCAACACACTGGCTGGCTTAAAGCAACAGAAATTTATTCTCTCACATTTCTGGGGGCCAGAAGTCCAAAATCAGTTTCACTGGGCTGAAATCAAGGTGCTGGCAGGGCCCCACTCCCTCTGGAGGCTCTAGGAGAGAACCTGCTCCTTGCCTCTTTCAGCTTCTAGTGGCTGTTAACCTCCATTAGCTTGTGGCTGCACCTTTCTGTTGTGTATTTAATCTCCCTCTGCTTCTCTCTTATAAAGATACATGTGACTGCTGTTAGGACCCATCTGGATAATCCAAGAAAAAGCCCTTCTCTCAAGATCCTTATCTTCAACAAAAGCAAAAATAAACAAGTGAAACTAAATCAAACTGAAAGATTCTGCACAGCAAAGGAAACTATCAACAAAATGAAAAAGGCAACCTATCAAATGGGAGCAAATATTTACCAATCGTAAATCTGATAAGGGGTTGAGATAATCAAAATATGTTGAATGACTCATACAACTCAGGAAAAAACAAGAACAAAAACCCAAGCAATCTCATTTAAAAATGGGCAGAGGATCTGAACAGACATTTTTTCTAGGGAAGATATACAGATGGCCAGCAGGTATATGAAAATGCGCTAAACATCACTAATAATCAGGGAAATCTAAATCAAACCCACAATGAGATATCACCTCACATTGGTTAGAATGACTCTCATCAAAAAGTCACAAGAAATAACAAGTGTTGGCGAGGATGTGGAGAAAAGGGAACATTTGTGAATTGTTGGTGGGAATATAAATTGGTGCAACCACTATAGAAAACAGTATGAACCTTCCTCAAAAAAATCAAAAATAGAACTACTATATGGTCCAGCAATTCTACTCTGGGGATTATCTAAAGAAAATGGAAACACTAACTTGAAAAGATATCTATACCTCCAAGTTCATTGCAGCAATGTTCACAGTACCCAACATGTGGAAACAACCTAAGTGTCCATCAGGGGATGAATGGATAAAAAAAAAAGTGATATATGAGTATATAATGGAATATTATTCAGTCATAAATAAGAATGAAATCTTGTCAATCCAATAACATGGATGGACCTTGAGGGCATTTTGCCAAGTGAGATAAGTCAGACAGAGAAAGATAAGTACTGTATGTTCTCACTTATATGTGGAAACTAAAACAAAAATTCCTCCAAACAGATCTCATAGATACAGAGACTGGATTAATGATTGCCAGGGGGGAGGGTAGCAGGGGACATTGAAGAAATGGGTGAAGGAGGTCAAAAGGTAAAATCTTCCAGTTATAAAATGAATAAGTTCTGGGAATGTAATGTATAATGTGGTGACTGTAGTTAGTAATATCACAGTGCATATTTTACATTTGCTAAGAGAGTAGATCTTAAAAGTTTTCATTACAAAAAAAATATTTTGTAACTACTTATGCTAACTAGACTTGTGATAATCATTTTGCAATATATATCAACAAATATCAAATAATTTTGTTTTACACCTGAAACATACATGCCAATAAAAATACTTACCTTACAAGCAAGATAAAAATAAACAAATTTTTTTAAATATGTAAGATTAAAACTATAAGCAAATACATATAATAATTTAAACTAAGCAAATCATTAAAATCACCAATAAATTATAATTTAAACATGTAACTATTTTTTTTAATTCCCTAGGTGAGACTAAAATAAACATCTCAGTCTTCTGCTTTCTATCCTCTCCATCCATGTGTGCATCCATGTACATCATCTCTCTCCGTGTCTGCCTGTATAAGGGACCAAAGAAGAGCTCAGTGAGGCAGGTTTCAAGAGTCACTGCTTTTCTTTCAGTTTATCTCTGCCTGGGTTGAGGCATCCAATTCATGCATAAAATATGTACAGAATAAAGTAAATAGAACACTTTATTGGCCTCTGATGGGTCAGAGATACATATTTCTGGATACAGGAGATCAGTTTTAAAAAGGTGAAGGAAGATCCTTGTTTCCACTAGCATCTAAGCTCAGTGAGGATAGGGGTCCTCCAGCCCTAGGGCTTAGCAGAGCATTGGGTATATAGGTGCACAGTTAACGCTGACATTATGAATGAATTCACTGTATCCACTGGTAACACTTTTCTATATTATCCTGCCCCATTATATTTTATTCTGATGTGAAGAAGGGAAGTGGGAAAATCAGGAGCCCTTAGGGATGATCTGGGGTAAGGGAACTAATTTCTTTGGACCTCAGTTTCCTCCTCTTTGAAATTATGGGACTAGATTTTCTTTTAAGAAAGATCTTTATCTTAATCACTTATTTTGCCCTATAAGGCAACATTCATCTTTTGCCATATTGGCTAATATTCACAGGTCTGGGAATTAGGAAGTGAATATGTGTTGAGGGGGAGCGACATTTTTCTGCCCACCACAGGGGCCCTGCAGTAGCTAAGAAAGCTGCCTGGAACTGAAGGGTCACATGATCAGGAATAAGCCTTGACCAGGCAGTGCCCAGTGAGGAATGACAGCCAGGGCTCAGGCAGGCTGATGGGAAGTCTCAGGGGGACACCACTGTGGACAGATGACACTTGAGGACCTATCTGTAGGAACAGAGAAAAGGAGGGGGTGGTTTGTTTGGGTGGAGGACCCAGAAATGACTGAGATTAAGTATCCACCTCACAGAATGGGGGTTTGTAATAGAAATTAAATTTAGTCAAAAAATAAAGTTACCACTTTTTTGGTACATCTGAGTGGTCTGCACTTGGATTCCACTATATATACCCATGCACATACATACTCCCACAGTTAGCACTCATCTATAAATACTCTTGTGGGCTGATTTTTTAAGTTAATAAAATGCTGTAAACATCTTTCCACGGCATTAAATATTTTACATCATCATTTTTACAACTGCCTTTAACATTCATTGATTTTCAATGCTATAGATCCACCATCTTGTATTTTTATAAAATCTTATAAGCCACTTTAAATCCCTTTTTTATTTTTGACATTATGGGAAATCAATATATTTATGAATATCTTACAAGGTTGGTATGAGGATTAACTATACTATGTATAAAATTTGAAATTGTAATCCATCCAAATCTTTCTTTGCCAAATTTACTTCATTGTTTCTTATCACAGTAAAGGTGATGCTTGAATTAGAAGCTTGGGAGTCACTCCCGCCTCAACCCTTTTTTCCCACCCTGTCCCCTATATCTAATTAGTTGCCAGGTCCCATCCATTCTGTCTTTGAAACTTCTCTGAGATCAGAGAGTTCTCTGCATCCTCACAACCCCTCTCCTTGGTCAAGCCCTTATCACCTCTTCCCTACACGGTTGCACCAGCCTCCTCCTGGGGCATCTTCTTTTGGGTTCCTGCAAAAGTAGATCCTGACACAAGAACTTGGATGCACACAGTTCTTGGAGGGTGATCCTAAGTGTAAATCAGGTGGTGGGGAAAGTGAGGGAAAAAACAATATAGCTCAGTCTCCCTGGGGTCCCCGAGGTGCCTGAAGGGCAGAGCAGTTTCCTGGGAAAGACTTCTCTTGCTTGGACAGAAAGCAGAGGAAGTTGCTTAGGGTGGGAGATGTCAGCAGGTATGGGAACTGTTTCCTGTGGCCACCCTAGAACTTGGTGGACCAAGGGATCCAGGGCCAGACATCACAGCAACAGAGACACTGGTCTCCTGCCTCAATCTGTCTTTCTGCTGCCCGTGTCCACGCTGCAGCCTCAAGGGTCTTTCTGAAACACAGAGACCCAGGTTGAACTGTATTAAAATGAGGAAGCAGGCAGAGGGGTGCCAGGACAGACTGGCTCCCAAAGTGGGGTTCATTGAGGGCTACAGCTTGGTTCGTGGGCTGCCTTGTGTCTGAGTTCAGTTCAAGTTGAGCTGAACTGGGCTGAACTAGAGTGGACCAGACCAGAGTTGGTGAACACGCCTCAGGACATCAGATTTCTTTTGGTTCAAGTTAAATTGGAAAGGTTGAGTCCCTGGCATCACATGAGAGGGGGAGGTGGCCCAGGAGGCCCAGGGAAGCCACCTGGGAGTCCAAACGTGCCGTGGACAATCCACACGCAGGTAACTGAGAGTTTATCCTGTGCCTTTTGACTAAGGCATGAAAGGTATGAAGATGCATTTAATTAATATCCTCATATATGTCTATAGATCTTACTAGAAAAAAAAGTATAGCACTATTGGAATATTGCCAATATTGGAAAATAGAACACATGAGGCACTCATGTGTATCATGAGATCAGCTGAGAAAACAGTTGTCTGGAAGCCGAGGACTTTCCCCAAAAGCCCCGTGACTGGCCTCACTCACAGGAATCTCAAAGAAGCCTGGGGGCTCACTTCCCAGTCTGGCTGGTCACGCATGCTGAGTGACCACCACCAACCAGGGCAGACCCCTCTGGGTCCTCTTAGGAACAAATTTCATTATGTGCTGATTAAATAATGAGTTCAGTGGCCATTTGTGCCAGGCCCTGGGCTGGGTCCGGGGATGCAGAGGTGGTTCAGACATGATTTCTGCTCTCAGAAGGCTCACAGTCAGGGATAGCTGAGATGGGAGGCAGAGTTCCATAATGTGATGGAGGGAAGCATGGAGAGCCCCAGGTAGCTTCATGAGTCACAGGGGAGACTTCCTGCAGAGGTGATATATGAGATGAGTCTTGATGAATGAGTAGAAATTTGGTGGGTAGGAAATATATTGGGTGCAGGGCAAGAGGCCATTCCTTCAATTATGGAGCATCTGCCTAGTTATTACATGTATGAAGACAACAAACAGAACAACCTTGGCGTTAAAGAAGCTGAGGCCCAGAGAGGCAAATTGACATTTCCAGAGTCACACAGCACATCAGGGGCAGAGCAAACTGAACTCTCTAAGTCTTAACATTTTCCACCCTTACTGGGCATGACTCTGGAGGACAGCACCAGGCAGTGGTGGGGACACAGCTCCCCACTCTGAGTGTTCTCAAGTGTGCTTACTCCAGACCATTCCTCCCTCCCTCGTTCCTCAGCACAAATGGAAGTTGGATATGCCTTTGACTTCTGTTTTCTGTGCTTCTCTCTACCTCTCAAGTTGGAGACTGAAAGTATATGCCCCACGTAAGACCTAGGCCTGGTGGTGCTGGGGGAGGGTCTTGCTGAGACAGCTGGAGAAACCCACTTGGCATATCAGATTTGGTGAAGGCAAGGGTCTGAACCAGAAAGCAGTAATGTGTCACCTGCAAAGTACAGGTGCAAAGAAGGGCAGAAGGCCAAAAGCATGGGTTGGAAGTTAACACGTATGGCATTTTCTTGACCTAGACCCAGAAGTCACATATCATCACCTTGACCAATACCTATTGGTCAAGGCAGTTACAAGCACCCACCAGGTTCAAGGGCAGAGGACGTGGACTCTGCTTCTTGATGGGGAGTGGCAAGGTTCTAAAAGAGCATGTGAGATAGGAGATATTGAGATAGGAGATATTGTTCCATCTTAGGAAAATAAAATTTGCCACACCCGCTTTATGGCTCATGTTTTCACTTTCTGTATGGTATCTTTTTTTTTTTTATTAATTAATTTATTTAAAAATTTTTTTTAGTTTTGACTGTGTTGGGTCTTCATTGCTGTGTGCGGGCTTCTCATTGCAGTGGCTTCTCTTGTTGCAGAGCACAGGCTCTAAAGTGCGTAGGTTTCAATAGTCGTGGCACGCGGGCTCAGTAGATGTGGCTCGCAGGCTCTAAAGCACAGGCTCAGTAGTTGTGACACACGGGCTTAGTTGCTCCACGACTTGTGGGATCTTCCCAGACCACGGATTGAACCCCTGTTCCCTGCATTGGCAGGCAGATTCTTAACCACTGCACCACCAGGGAAGCCCCTGTATGGTGTCTTTTGATGAACATAAGTTCTAAACTCTACAGCAATAAAATTTATTGCACTTTTCCATTTATCTTTGCATTTTTAATGTTGTTTAAAAAGTCCTTCTCTCTCTTAAGTTCATAAAGCAATGTCCCTATATGTTCTCCAAAAATTAGCAGAGAAGTTGGCTCTTGAATTTAGGCTCTTAATCCATCTGGAATTGATTTTCGTGTATGGTGTGAGATGCAGATCACACTTCATTTTTTTGCAGAAAGATAACCAGAAGTGTCAGCACCATTCAGTGAATCACCCTTTCTTCATCTGCAATACAGCTGTCATAGATCAAGCTTCCACGTATGGAAGGACTTATTCCTGGGGTCTCTATTCTATTTCATTGCTCTAGTTGTTTACCACCTGGGTCAACACCCACACTTTCTTAACTTCTGTGGTTTTATGAGAAGCCTCAATAGCTAGTAGGGCAGGCCCCTCACCTGATTTTTCTTTGGGGGGAGTATCTTGGCTTTTTTATTTGTCTATTAAAAAAACACATTAAAATCAAACTGTAAAATTCTCCAGAAGATCTGCTGGAAATTTGATTGGAATGATATGGAATCTATAAATCAGTTTGGAGATAATTGCCGCCAATAATTGATGATGATTTTTTATCCATGAATCTTAAATACCGCCCCCCCCACTTTTTAAGGTCTTCTTTAATGTTTTGTAATAAAGTTTTTCAATAAAATATTTCTTCACAAAAGAGCTTGATGTCTTCTGTTAAATTTATTTCAAGGAACATTTAATTTTTTGTTTCTATTGTAAATGCATCTTTTAGAAAAATTACATTTTTGAATTTTATGTTGCCAGTATATAAAAATGCAGCTGCTTTTAATGCATTTATCTTATATTCATCCATTTACTAAACTCTAATATTTTAATTATTTCTTTCAGGATTGTTTGTAGATTCCACGTAGACAATAATATCATGTATAAACAACAAGAGTTTTGTTTCTTCCTCTCATATTTTTATATTTCTCATTTCTTCTCTTTATTGTATTGCCTTGATTTGGGGCTCCAGAATTGAATTCAATATAATTTGTCCTGTTCCTAATTTTAAAGAGGATTTTTTAAAAAACAACTCACTATTGACCATAATGTTTGCTTGCAGGGGTCGTGTAGGTATTCTTTATGGGGTTTAGGAGGTATTTGTCTCTTCTGAGCTTGCTAAGGATTTTTTTAAAATTATGAACAAATATTGAATTTTAATGAATCTTTTTTTTAATCTACTAGATGAAAATATGGCTTTTTTCCTTTAATCTGCTATTGTTCAATATTAGTTAAGATTCGACTGTGAATGACAAAAATCCCCAGATAATAGCATCTTAACCATAAGAGGAGTTCATGTCTTTCTCATATACCAATCCAGAGTAGGCAATTCAAGGCTAGTTTGGTAACCTGCTCCAAGAAGTTCTCAGCGGCCCAGGCTGTGTCACCTGTTAAGGGGCTGCCCTCAGGATCCAAGACTGTTCTCCTGCAGCACAGGGAGTGGAGGACCCACCAGGCAGGGGCAGACTCTCAAGAAGTGCCCTTGGCATCTGGTGGCCTAGACTTAGCTTGCATTTTTATTTGGGACTTTTACATATGTGTTCATATATTCTATAAGCTTACAATTTTCCTTTATTGCACCGACCTTGATTTTGGTATGGAAGTGCTGTATGAATTTGGGGTTATTCATTCCTTGAAGGTTTGGCATTGTTCATATGAAAAACTCTTTATTGGGGAGTTTTATTGTGGGAAGATTAAAAAAAAACTTTAACAATTTCAAATTTACAGAAAAGTTGCGAGTACCCATAATTTATTTTTTCCTGAAAGAATATTTTAGTGTTTCATACAAAAAACAAGGACATTTTCCTACATAACCACAATAGGGAGACATCAAAATCAGGAAATGAACACGGATGCGTTACTATAATCTACTCCTTAGACCCGATTCATGTTTCTCCAACTGTCCCAATAATGTCCCTTAGAGCCAAAGGATCCAGTTCACAATCTTGTGTTGTGCTGTGCCTCTTAGTCTCCTTCAGACTCAAATGGCTCCTCAGCCCTTCCTTGACTTTCATGATGTTGATACTTTTGAAGACTACAGGCCGGTTATTTTGCAGGATGCCCTTCAACTTTGGTTTGTCTGATGCTCCTTCATGATCAGAATCTTGAGTGGGACCCTCGCAGAAGTGATGCTGTGTTCCTCTCAGGGCATCCCATCAGGTGGCACATGATTTCATTTGCTCCATTACAGGTGATGCTCACTTTGATCACCCTGATGGTGCTTGCCAAGCGTCTCCACAGGAAAATTACTGCAGAAAATTATTCCTTTTCCATTTGTGATGAATAAGTATTTTGTGGGGAGGAATTTTGAAACTATATCAGTATCCCATTCCGCATCAAATTCTCCCTCCCTTCTCCTTCTTTCCCTCGCTCTCTGACAGTTTGGATTTCTGGTTTCTTATTTTATTCAATGAGTTATAATCTGTTATTCTTATTATTTATTTTGATGCACAGAGTATTCCAGATTTGACCAGTGACTTCTGTATCTTTTTGATATATCCCCATCATTCTTTGAGCACTTCCTTACTTTCCAGAACAAGCTATTCCAGGCTCATCTTGCTCTTTCCCTGTCCCAGGCTTGGAATAAGCCTTTTCTACAAGGATCCCCGGTTCCTTTTAGAAGCTAAGATCTAAGTGTTAATGGTACTCACTGCTATTGGAATGTTACTGCTCCCAGCTCCTCTCAGTGTAGAGAGCTAGAAAGCACATCTATCTGGAAAACCACGTGTTCATCGCACTATGTCCAATTCCACTCCAACACCACACAGAAAATTCTATTTTTCTCTCTTTCCATATTTGTAACTCTCTCCTCTAACCATGAGAAACCTGGCTTCCCTTACGCTGAATATATTTACTTATTTGATTGTATATAACCAGTCTCCCATCATAGGCACTGACTCCCTCCTTCATGTGGGTATCTTCCTAATCTTTTCTGTGCTCTGATACTGTGTGCCAGGCCAGCCCCCATGTGAGCCCAGGACCTGGCAAAGGGGAAGTAAAGGTCAATATTTGTTGAATTGACCCACTCAATGGTCAGTCCTTAACACTGACCAACAAATTCAAATCTTACTCTATGAAAATCTCTTTTAATTTTGAATTGTCACTGAAAAGGAAATCATTTGCTTTCATAACTGGGAAGAGAATTTTTAAAATAATGTCAAATAAGGAAAACACACGGTTAAAAATTCTCAAAGAATTCTTGTACCCTCAGAATACATTGCTGGGGACTTCCCTGGTGGTCCAGTGGTAGAGAATCCGCCTTCCAATGCAGGGGACTCGGGTTCAATCCCTGGTTTGGGAACTAAGATCCCACATGCTATGGGGCAACTAAGCCCGCACACCACAACTACGAAGCCCGTATGCCACAACTACTGAGTCCGCACACCTCAACTAGAGAGGGAAAGCTCGCACTCCACAACTAGAGAGAAACCCTTGCACCGCAGCGAAGATCCTGTGTGCTGCAACTAAGACCCCACGCAGTGAAAAATAAATAAATAAATAAATAAATAAATAAATAAATATTTTTAAAGAAGAGTACATTGCTAGACTCCTGATTTGAGATCTTTTTTCTAAAATGTGTGTTATGCTTCTGCAGCTTTGTAAGCAGCGTTCGCTGGGGTGGTGACACCATCTGGATAGCTATGTGGCATCGTTAACCACATGCACTGCTACCATTCTGGTGCCTCTGCTCCGCCTGGTCCCAGGTGGAGAGATGGTGACTTCTAGTATCTGCTGTCCACAATTATTCCCTCTCCTTCTTGGCTGTCAGCTGACATTTTTTAGGCCGGCCAGTGTGCCCACCTCCAGGGTGCTTCCCTCTGCTTTATACTGGTTTAATCGGAAGAGGACCGAGGAGCCAAGTCGCTGGGCTAGATTAGCATGTGCGGAAATGGAAATCACCGAGTTAGTGTTTGCTCAGCCCACACCACACCCCCAGTTGCTCTGCCTGCAGCTGGGACCTGGATCAGGCATAAGGTCCTCGGGTCTGCGGGCCAGTGCCAGCCCCCTAACTTTGGGAGAGGCCAGGTGTTCACTGTGCTGGGTGCCCGGGGTCTCCCCATGACTGTGTGCCACGCCCCAGGCCCTCTCCCCACCCCTTCTCTTCTTGATCCTCTCTTCTTTGGGGCTCTCTGCTGGGCTCTCATCTTTTCTCCAGGTTTCTTACCCCTTTAACTATCTTTAGCACCTGTATTCTAAGCCTGAGTCTGCCACTGATCTGCTGGGCCTCAGTTTTCTCATCTGCAAAATAGGGGTGAGGGTTGAATGTGGTAGGTCCTAAGGCCCCTCCCGGTTCTGCCTCTCCTCCTCCCCTCTCTGGCACACATCCATTTATCTGCCACCTCTCTTTTTCTCCTCATCTATTTATCATACACTATTTCCCTGTCTGCCTCTGATTCTCTTGGAGTTTCTCTTCTTCCTCTTTCTATGATTTTATTTCCCTCTCTGAACATCAACTTCCTATCTTAATTTTTCTTTCTTGGATCTCTTTCTCTCTTTATCCCTCTCTCCCTTCCTCTGTTTCCATTGCTTCCGACTCTATGGTCTCTGTTCCCTCTCTGCCCTTCTCCCTGGCTTTCTACCTCTTCCCCAGCTGTGTCAACTTTGCTCTAAACTGTTTCTCCTACTTACCACATCACTGCTTGATCACTGCTCCATAACTCCCTGCCCGACATTGTTTTCTCAGTCTGTTCCTAGACCAGTGTTTCTGGGTCCACACCCCTTCTCTATCCCTGCCCACAGTCTCCTCTCTCATTCATGCCCTGGCCTTGGGCTGGGATCTGGGAGCTGATGCCACATGGCCCCTACCAGAGCCAGGTTCCTCCCTGTAATGGAAACAGCAGATGTGAGGCTGGCTCCAGCAGGCACGTTGGGCCCGGTTGGCTGCCTCTGTCTGCGAGAAGGCTCTAAAAGTCAGACACAGCACTCAGATGTGTGTCATGTCCTGCCACAGCCCAAACCCAGAGAGCAGGCATCAGCTGTACAAGCAACCCCATCTCACGTTTGCCCCCGCGTGCGTACACACACACACACACACACACACAGCTGGGGCATGAGCACTGGCATTCATCTCTCATTGAGCTGGCATTCAGATTTGCCTAAAGAGTGTTCCTCTCTTTGGAGTCTGTTTGGAGTCTACTCTGGCCTTAACTGCAAGCTTTCCACCCTTGGAATGTTCCCCACCTAGACACAGATCAAGGCTCAGTAGGGGGAGAACTCTGACCCACCCATGGGCTAAGATCTGGCTTCTATCCTATCAGACCCATAGGCTCTGCACCTTGCAGTCTGACATCATGCTTTCTAGAACCCCTATCTAACAGACGTTTGCTGGGCACCTCCCCCCCGTGCCCGGCCCACACAAGCCTCACAGGAACGAGGCAGGCACGATTATTCCCCATTACACAGGTTAGGAGACCAACTCCCAAGATCACAGGCCAGGCTAGGCCAGAATTTTCAGCCCAGCACAAGTCTGATCTGCTTACAGTGTCCTCTACCCACTGTGACAACCCAACGATGAAAATTGGACAGTGGGAGGAGAAGCTGAGAGATCCTGCTGAAGCAGACCGTTGACAGCTGGTTCTAGTCCTGGAAAAGGCACAACACTAATAAAGTCTCAGATCTGATATCCCAGTAGGTGTCATGTTATAGCCAGATTTCTGATCAGAGGCTCCAGGTCTGCATTTTGGGGATGAAGGAGCATGGCAGTAAAGGTAGAAGGGCAGGCCACATCGATAGCACAATCTTTTTTTCTTTATACACATCTTTATTGGAGTATAATTGCTTTACAGTGTTGTGCTCGTTTCTGCTGTACAGCAAAGTGAATCAGCTATGTGTATACATATATCCCCAAATCGCCTCCCTCTTGAGCCTCCCTCCTACCCTCCCTATCCTACCCCTAGGTTGTCACAAAGCACCGGGCTTATCTCCCTCTGCTATGCAGCAGCTTCCCACGAGCCATCCATTTTACCTTTGGTAGTGTAGATATGTCAGTGCTACTCTCTCACTACATCCCAACCTCCCCTCCTCTCTCCGTGTCCTCTAGTCCATTCTCTACATCTGTGTCTTTATTCCTGCTCTGCCATTATGTTCGTCAGGTCCATTTTTCTAGATTCCACATATATGCGTTAGCATATGGTATTTGTTTTTCTCTTTCAGACTTACTGCACTCTATATGAAAGAGTCTAGGTCCATCCACCTCACTACAAATAATTCAATTTCATTGCTTTTTATGACGAGTAATATTCCATTGTTTATATGCACCACATCTTCTTTATCCATTCATCTCTCGATGGACATTTAGGTTGTTTCCATGTCCTGGCTATTGTAAACAGGATAGCACAATCTTGAAGCGAGACGGCCCCAAAGGGCGGCCTCAGATGTCAGAATGGGAAGTGGCAGGCTGCCTGTTTGGAGGTGCAGCCGACGGTCTGGTAGCCCAGGGAGGAGCTGCCTCCTCCCTGACTCCCTGCCAGGCCCCTCGACATGGAGTCAGCGCGGGCGCCCCAGGCCTCCGCACCCCAGCGTCAGCCCCATGCGTCCAGTGTTGCTCCAGAACTCAGCCAGCCTTGCAGACACTGCCCCCAGCTGGCCCTGTCTGGAGTCCTGGGGCCATGGAGAAGAATTTGACAGCACTTCAGGCTGCAAACTCTCAGCCTCATGTCCACCAGGGCGCTGCCAGGGGCCCACCTGACCCGTGCAGCTCACTTTCTCAGCCTCATGTCCACCAGGGCGCTGCCAGGGGCCCATCTGACCCGTGCAGCTCACTTTCTCATCAGGCTGCCGCTCACGGTTTTCTGGATTCTCCCATCTACTCCTTCCTATCTGTTGCTGGCTCTTCGTCAGTTGACAGGTCTCTGCCAGCCTGCCCTCCGTTGCCTCTGTCCTGCTCCATCATTTTGCTGGAGATTGGGGTCAACCTGCACACCCATGAGGAGGGGAGGGGCCGAGATTCATCAGACCACAGGATCCATGCCAAAGAAGGTTGTTTCCACCTCCTTTGTGCCTCTGTTATCAAATGCAAGTTCCTGTGTCTGACGCAGGGGGAGGCCCAACAAACTGAAACATTGGGGTTTGGAGCAGAGAAAGGTTTATTGCAGGGCCATGCAAGAAGAAAACATGGGTCATACCCTCCAAACCCCAAACTCCCAGAAGGGTTTCAGCAAAGCATTTTTAAAGGTAAGGTGAGGGAGGGGCGTGGTTGGTTCTTGCAAACTTCTTATTGTCAGAATCCTTTGTTCTTGCAGCTGTCTGTGGAGCTCAGGTCACCATGTGTGGGAAGACATTCAGGAGTCTTTCTGAAACCTTGAAAATGTTAAAGTATGTGGGCCGAGCGATGGGATTCAGAATGTCCTGCTTGAGCAGTGGAGGAGCTGAGGATGCGGGGCATGGAGACTATGGGGGCATAGGCAGAGGATTGGCCCTCTCTGGGGGCACAGCCCCTTTCTCACTTGCACACCTCATATCACCCTGTTTGGCCCTGGAGGATGGCTGGTTAGCCAGAGACGGGTAAGATTCCTCAGGGGAGGAACAACCTAAGACAGGCACAGCCGCAGAGGAGCCAACAGGGGTGGGGCACAGACCCTTCCTCATATCACCCTGTTTGGCCCTGGAGGATGGCTGGTTAGCCAAAGACGGGTAAGAGTCCTCAGGGGAGGAACAACCTAAGACAGGCACAGTCGCAGAGGGGCCAACAGGGGTGGGGCACAGACCCCTAATATCTGAGAGAGGTCTCCTGCCCCCAGGGCTGTTTTGCTCTCCAGGCCCAGCTCAAATCCACACCTGCTCAACTTGGACCCAGGAGGCAAACAAAGATCATTGCCCCAGTCCTGTGAAGCCTTTGATTGTTTATGGGATTAACCTGAGAAGTGTTAGCCAGGAAACAAATAAAAGCCACGTGGGATGAATCAGCAAGGCTCTTGATCCTAGAGGTCTTGAGTCCCCCGGTCCCATCTTTCTCTTCAGTCTGTGTCTGTGTTTTCTTTAAGCTTGCGGCACCCGTCACTCACCTCGAGTCGCCGAGCTGGTCTCGGCAACCATGTTCCTGTAAACCTCCAATAAGACAAATGTTATTCTCTGTTCTGCAACTTTTTATCTCTGTATGAATGGGAAAGTGTTATCCCTTTAAAGGTCAGAGCCTTGAGAATGGGCTGTCCTGTATATTTCAGGCTATAGGCAACACTCAACTCAAAGCAAAAGCAATAGAATACAAAGGGTAAAGTAAAAGAAACAGACCTAATATGGAGCCAGATTTGTTCTTCCCTATGACACACCCTCAACTAGGTTGCAGTCCTCTGCCTCCCCCACCAGGTTACAGCAGGGGCCTTGGTTTAGTAACCCAGTCTCCCCGGTACCAAGGACAGAGCTGACGTAAAGGAGGGGCTCAGAAATCGTTGAAGTCACGGATGGACGAAGGGGTGAATCTCAACAAGCTGGACTCATGAGTGGGTGGAGCTTTACCCAGAACAAAGGCAAAGATCCTGCTCAAGCCAGGACAGGGAGTGGGGCCACGTGCCGCTGGTGGAAGAGGCAGACCCTCAGGTGATGGAGCCTGTCACTCACCCTGGTGAGCATCCTTGGCGGCTGCAGAAGCAGGTTTAGACCAGGGTGGGTACGGTCCCACTTGTCTGCACTGGCCTGCAGCACCTTGGCAGGTTCTAGACTTATGAGAAGGAAAAGGGCAAATAAAGCACCCCCACCTCTCCTTTGGGTCCTCTCCCAGTCGCGGGAAGCAGGGGCTCTCTACTAAAAACACTCCACTAAAACAGGAGCACTGCCACGTGGACCATACTCCTCCTCAGGGTCAGGGCCAGGGGACCAGCTTATGATCCAAAGCCCGCTTGCTCTCTTGTGTTTCGTGCAGGGCTCTCCACTTGCTCCAGGGAAACACGACATTGGTTTTCTGTTCATTCTTTGTAGGTCTTGGCTTTCTGCAGGCTGCTGCCAGTTGACAAGCTCATTCTGAGGCAATTCAAGCCAGGCCTGGTCCCTGGGATAAATCCCTGGCAGGGATCACAAGTGACAGCAACACATAAAATAAATGCCTGGGGGGAAACTCAGCCTTCCGAAACAGATGGCA
Organism: Hippopotamus amphibius kiboko; assembly: GCF_030028045.1. Classification (NCBI taxonomy): domain Eukaryota; kingdom Metazoa; phylum Chordata; class Mammalia; order Artiodactyla; family Hippopotamidae; genus Hippopotamus; species Hippopotamus amphibius. The sequence goes on from NC_080194.1 coordinate 73,727,524, forward strand.
AATTCACACCCAGCCGCCCTGGGAGATGCAAGTGAAGTTTCACATTAAAATGTTAATTTCCCACATTACAGAGGTGTACCTGGAGCTCCTGGGAGGGCTGTTAAGTGGTTATTTGGTATCCACCCCAGGTGGCAGGATGAGTTCACTTAACTCAGCACTTGTCTCCAAGAATCTTCCTCAGCCTCAGAGAAGTTTCCACCTCCAAAACTTCCACACTCCCCTGGAACTGTCTGCATTCCCCGGAACCACTTTGATCCTAACAGATTTTTTTCTATTCGCATAGAAATCTCATTAGGGTCCTTGGAGACCATCTTTACTCCCCATCCTGTACTTGCTGGGTGGCCTCGGGTAAGTCAAACAACCACTCTGAATCGTGAATGCCTCACCTGTAAGTGTTGAGGGTGTCCAGCATACCGAGTGTTCTCTAGTGTATTTCATTTAATCCTCATGATAAACCTAAAAGGTACAATCCTCATGATAAACCTAAAAGGTACACTTATATCCCCATTTTACAAAAGGAAACTGGGCTCTGGTGTGTGAAGTGTTCTCCCCGAGGCCCCCTATTACTGGAGGCAGGCGTGAGGGTCTGTCTCTAAGCCCGTGCCCTTTACACCTCACCCCGTGCCCTGTGGTCTCTAACCTGGTCTTCTGTGTCTCTATCCTTCACCTGCCAAAGCTGCCAACAAACTACAGGCCAGGGCCAGGGCTGGCTACAGTGCCCTTCTGCAGGAGGCTTTTTACGACCCGGAAACGCTAAGTCTATGCTAATTATTGGAGCCTTGGTGCCCTCTGCTGGATAAAGGCTAAAAGACCAGCCAGAGTCCACACCGGCACATTAACATTTTTTCCAAAAGGGCATCTTTCTGATCCATCCATTCACCCATCTTCCATCCTTCCATTCACCCATCTACCCCACCCCCACCTACCCTTCCATCCACCCACCCCCATCCATCTCTGTTTCACCGATGTCTGGAGGCATCACCCTCATTCACTGGGGCTCCTTCTCTGCACCAGGCCTCAGCGATGCTCAGAGGGAGAGAAGGCAGCCCCACATCTGTGTCCCCCTTTCCTGTTTGCAGAGTGTACCCTCTATCCCCATAGCAACCCGAACGGGCATTAAAACTACCATGTAACGGGTGAGGAAACTGAGACTCAGAGAGGCCAGGCAGCACAATGCAGTAGAAACAGTTTTGGGGACAAGACTGGTTTCAAATCAGGGCTCTGTCATTGACTAATTCTGCCACCTCGGGAAAGTGTATTAAGCTTTATGAACCTAAGTCCCTCATCTGTAAAGTTAACTCACCCAACTGATATTTAATGTGCATATGCTCTGTGTCAGGCCTGGCTTTGGGGCTACAGCAATGAATAGGACTGAACAGGCCCTTGCCCCTGCAAGCCTTACACTGTGAAGGTCATAATGAGGCCTAAATGAAGTGAGAATATACCACAATGCCACCTAAGTGCCATTTATGTCATGCCATATTATTACCTATGTGAGGAACGTGAAAGGATTTTGAGATGCTTTCCTGGGAAAAGAAAAGATGAGGGAATGCTTGACATTATATTAAAAAATAAAAGCAGCCATATTGGGTTTGAGGGCATGGGTTCTGGAACTCAGCTGCCTGGCTCTAAATCCCAGCTTTGCCCCTTAAGAGCTTTGTGATCTGCAGCAGCAAAATGAAGATAGTAATTCAACACATACTTACTGTATATCTGATAAGTGCCTGGCAGGGTCTTAAGGACCCAGAAATGAACAAGACAGGGAGGGCCTGTTCTATCCCATAGGAGTGTGAGGATGAAACGAATCACTACCTGGCAAGAACCTATAATGGTCCTAAACATAACATGCTTGCTACTGTGACTATCTTGGCTGTTGCAAAGCCTCTATGGGTATTTTGTGTCTGATGGGGCCTCTCAACCATCTGGGGCTGATGACGGCCAGAGGGGGCAGGCTTGCTCCATTGGCAGAGCGTATGGAACAGGGACCAGGGTGTGCAGGTTCCTCAATGCAACAGGACAGAAGCCTTTACAGCCGAGTGGCTCACAGCAGGGCAGCAGCACAGGGAGCAGTGAGTGGCCAGTAACCAGCGGAGGTGTGCAAGCGTGGGTGGAGACACATGGAGTTCCTGTCCTGAGAGGTGGCACAGAGGCCACTTAAGGCTCCTTCCTCAGCTAAAAGCTTCCATTTTTCTGAGGGACAGATGGAGTGGACTTTAGCACCCCTGGAGAGAGCCTGGATTCTGGTTGGGTTTGGCCAATGAGAAGTCTTCGCAGCAGCCCAGAGGGTAAGAGACATGGGATTGGGTTTCTACTTCCTTGGATTCCTCCCTGCGGGGATACCATAGTCTGGATGTGTCCTTTCACCTTTCTGGTCAGCCAGCTGTCTTCTGGGCTCCAGAAAACTCTTTGCCTTCATCTCTTTGGGCCTGGGGAGGCAATAGTTCTGCTACCATTAGTGGCAAGTTACTGCATTATTCTTTTTTTTTTTTTAATTTTATTTATTTATTTATTTAATTGGCTGTGTTGGGTCTTTTTTGCTGTGCACGGGCTTTCTTTTAGTTGTAGTGAGTGGGGGCTACTCTTCGTTGTGGTGTGTGGGCTCCTCATTGCCGTGGCTTCTCTTGTTGCGGAGCATGGGCTCTAGGTTTGTGGGCTTTGGTAGTTGTAGCACATGGGCTCAATAGTTGTGGCTCACGGGCTCTAAAGTGCAGGCTCAGTGGTTGTGGTGCACAGGCTTAGTTGCTCCGGCGGCATGTGGGATCTTTCTGGCGCAGGGATCGAACCCATGTCCCCTGCATTGTTAGGCGGATTCTTACCCACTGTGCCACATAGGAAGCTCCTGCATTATTCTTTAGATACCCCTGCTCCCACATTTATAATAGGCTTTTATAAACAAGCCCTCCTAGAATTACCCTAATTTGAGTCTGCCCTTAGTTTCCTGCTGGGAATGGCGTTAGGAACTAGATCCTCCAAATCTAAGGATTCTGGAATCTTGTTGGTCCTATATTTGAGCAACATAGGGATAATCTCCTGCTGTGGAAATAGGATGCAAGTAATTCATGGCATCTGGTAGTAGCACAGTCACTCAAATAATCATGGGTAGTAACATGAGATGCAGTGCAGGTTTGAAGGCCAGACTTTGGTATACCAAGTGTCTGTGGCACTTTGCCCTGTGGCAACAGTACTGGTTATAAAGACAGTGGAGGCACCTGGCTTCTTCCTACAGCCCAAGAGAGTGTGTGTGTATATATATATATATATATATATATATATATATATACAGAAAATAAGTTAAAAAACTATGACCATAAAATCGAGAACATGCGTGAACAACAGAAGTTGTCCATGAGAGCTTGAAGGAGTCCCTCATGTCCTATGGGTGCAAGGAAGGTATAACTGAGGACCAAACCCAGGGTCTGATGGTAAAGGTTGCAAAGTTGCAACATCCCCACCCCAGGTCTCATATCGAAGGAGGAGCCCTAATAGGGAAGGACTGGGGCCCCAAGACATGAGGTGGAGACATTTAGAGAGAAATGGATGGGGTTGAGAATTTTGATCTGCAAATTCCCCTAAATCTCCTTCACTGGCAGAAGCAGCCCCTCCTTACCTAAGTGCACTTCCTTCTCTGCATAAAAGCCTATCAGTGGTCGCCCCGGGAGCAGTAATTCTCTAAGTTGATACTTATGCTCCTCAGAACACTTTCACCACCTTCATCGTCTCCAAGCCCTGACCAGCACTGTCTTAGCATAGCCTGGAGGAGAAGTGCAAAACCTGCACTGTGAGAAGATAGCCTAGACAGTGAAATACTTATAAGACCCTGTCAATCTATATCAGCAGGAGCCTGTGGGCGTGGATTCCAGGGGTGTTAGACTAAGGGGAAGAATTACAAGACTTGAATGGGCCAAATTCACTGACATGGGTGCCCTAGCCTAGGACTTGGAATTTAATATTTTGACTTGATCACCCAGGAGTGGTTTTAATCTTTTGACTAATTGAAGCTTGGACACTGTAATGGCCTTACTGAATGAGGCTGAAATGCCAGAATTTCCTTGGAATACTGTGTAAGAAGGTCTGAAGCCTCAGGAAAGTGGGCATGTTGGAGTGGATCTATGATATGCAACCTGCTCACACCCTTAGGAGAAGCTGGAGGGCACTCCCTTCACCCAAGCATTAAGGAATGCATTCATGGGGACGGGGGACCTCCCCATCCTTGAAGAACTCTATGGTGGTTGTCCTTTGTAGGCCAGAGATGACCATGGGGGGTGTTTAATGGACGGCCCCTGATCTCAGTGTGGATAATGGGAGGCCACATAGATGGCAGAACTTAACCATCAGAAACAATGGTTTCTGAGACTCACAAGATGAAAAAAGAATGGGTGAGCACTAAAGAAACCAGAATTATTCAGCATCCACTACATACAACTCAGAGAGCTTGTATGGGGTATGTACAATTCCTAGGACATTGTCCATACTTGGTGTACTTAGTAAAGGTTAATTTCACCTTGATAGGAGAGAGCAGGAGGCAGAGGAAGGGCTGAAAGTCCATTAGATTCTGGTGTCTATCGCCACACAAGGGTCCACATCATAAGAGAAGATAGAAAAGCCTCTATTATAATTCCCAAATAATCAATGTGGTGTGATGAGCAGAAGCCTGGACCTATAGTCAGCCCTGCCAATTACTAGCTCTGTGGCCTTGGTCAAATTACCTAATCTCTCTGAGCTGTATTTTCCTTATATACAAAGTGAGAATAATAATAATAACACCTGTCTCAGTGGGTTGTATAAATAGTGCCCAGCAAAGGTCTTGGAACGTAGTGGATGCTGAATAATGCTGGTTTCTTTAGTGCTCGCCCATTCTTTTTTCCTCCTGGGAGTCCCAGCCAGGTGTGGAGCTGTCCGGAGTGCTGAAGACATCCTCCCTCCCTCCCTGCCTCCTTCCCTGCCTGCCCCCCTTCCTGCCTCCCTCAGTTCCTATCTCCTTCATTCCCTCCTTCCTTTCTGTGCTTGGCTCCCCAGAGCCCTAGGGTCTGAACAGATTGAATTTTCCAAGTGGCTTCTTCAGGCCCCTGAGGGGGACAAGAGGGAATGAGCCATATACGAAGCCCTCCCCCAGTAGGAGGTCTCGGGAAGCTGCCAGGCAGCAGGAGTGGTGACTGTGTGACTGTGCAGGCTGTGGTGGGAATGAGGGCTCCCCAGGACAGAGCCCACTTGGCAAATTTGACATCTGAGGACCCTTGTGCAGGAACCTTAGGATCTGCAAAGAGCCAGTGAGTCGGCCCCAACAGCGCAGCATGGCAGGTGGGTCTTTGGGGAGCTTGCCCTGAAGGAAGGCAAGAAGGGCCAGGCTGGGGGTCAGGAGAGTGACCCTTGGATACAGGGGCTGAAGGAATCCTCCACCCCACCCCCTTCCCTGGAGTGTTTTGGTCTTCTGCCTGTTAATGTAGCTAAAGACATTTTCATCTTTTTGGGGTTATGGTAGTATGGAGTTGACCAGCTTCATGAACTTGTCCCTACAAGCCAAGCTGTCTGTGGCTAATCCTCAGTGTCCATCTCCTTGAGTCTAAAACTAAAATGGTGTCCCCCTAAGGAGGGGGGCGCATGAACCCACCGTGCCAGAGGTGGGAGCACTGGCAGCTCACACAGTTCTGGGGGAGGGTTGAGAGAGGGGACACAGCTAGCTTCACAGAAAAAAAATCACCTGTTTCCTGACTTTTTAAAAATATGTATTTATTTTATTTGGCTGCACTGGGTCTTATTTGCGGCACATGGGATCTTCACTGTGGCATGTAGGAATTTTTTTTTTTTTTTTTGGTTGCGCGATGCAGGCACGCATGTGGGATCTAGTTCTCTGACCAGGGATCAAACCCGGGCTCCCTGCATTGGGAGCACGAAGTCTTAACCACTGGACCACCAGAGAAGTCCCACCTGTTTCCTGATGTTTATTGCTGACTAGAACATTGGAAATGAAGGTTCTTTGGAGACCTAAACATCTAAACCAAGCCCTCCCTGTACAGATGGCACAGAAAAGGTTATGAACTCTGTCTCACAAGTCAGAAGTGGAGGTAGGGCTAAAGTCAGCTTCTACCCTGGCCAGAGGCTGGCCTCGCTAAGGACTTGAGCCTCTGTGACCCCCTGCAGGCCATTGACTGCAGAACTTCCATGACACTGAGCATGGCCAGCTGGACCAAGAGGTCAGAGCAGCCTGCTGCTGCTTTGTGGGATGGAGGGAAGTCCATACCCCTTTTTGTACCCATTTCCTCTGTACACAGAGGAGTTGGTTCAGATGCTTAGATCTCCAGGATCCTTCAGATCTAATATTCTAGGTGTTCAACAAAAGAGGTGATTTTTGTCTCTGGTTGGGAGGTGGGAAGCCTGGCTCCAGTCCCAAATCAGCCCTAACTTTTGGTGAGACCTTGGACAAGTTGCTTCCCTGCCCAAAGTCAGTTTCCTCCTCTGAAAAAGAGGATAAGCAGTCTCTCCTTGGGGTCTGTAGGAGCACCAGGCAAAGCAGTAGATCACAGCAGTGGAGTATAGATTGAGGGAAGAGGTGGCTGTCATTAGTATCAGCCGTATATGCCTATGTTCCCAACTGGAAATTATTAGCTCTTTGTGAGCCCAGAACAAGCCCAGCTGCTCCAAGGGGTTCCTCCCTTAGGGCAGGATGCTAGGAGACCACTTAGAGCATCACAGCAGAAGAGGAGGGAGTGTACAGAGCGTCCTTCAGAGACTGGTAGGACAGCAGCCTTCCCCAAGTCACCTGCCTTTGAGTTGGTAGAAACATAGCGTCATCGGCCAGAAGGGCTCAGGTCTGGCCAGCCCTGCAAGCTGGCTTCTTCAACAGATGCGGAGGCTGAGGCCTTGAATGGGGCAGGGGCAGGACTGGGGCTGAAGGTCAGGTCTCCACCTCCCTGTCCAGCTTTCTTTACGCAACAGTACACCTGCCTCCCCTCAAAGATCCAAAGATGGTGATGATGATGTCTATTCTGTTTCATAAGCTCTTAGTTAATTACCTACTCGCCCCCATGACTACCCCGTTATAGATACACCACACATTTTAGTCTTCACCACAGCTCTGCCAGGCAGCTATTGTCATCTCCACTTTACAGGTGAGGAAACTGAGGCTCAGAGACGTTAAATGTCTTGCTCAAGGTCAGGGGCTAGTGAGTGATGAAATCAGGATTTATTCCTCTGTGTGATGCCAAGGCCTTTCTTATTTCTCTGCACGGAGCAGAATTTCTAGGAGCTACTCTGCACGGACCACCGCAGTTGGCATTGGGAGGGCATCCTTTTACTTTCCTGATTTACACTCCAAGTGTAGGTGGTTCAGGCTCTGGGAAACCCTCCATGACCCCTCTTCACGGAGGCTTCAGAGCCTCACTGCTGGTCCTGCTACTGCCTGCACTTGTGATCCGTCTTCTCTTGGCTGAGACTTCCTTGCCGATCAGCCTGGCAGTTTCTCAAGGGTGAGATTGGATCTTATGCCTTCCTGGGGTGCCCATAGTGGAAGGCTGCTGGCTGCATAAATGGTGTGGTAGGAAGATGAATGAGTCCTGTGGGTGAGGAATAAGCAAAGGCAGGGGTGCAGGCAGAGGCCAGGCAGGAGTTGAAGGATGGGCATGAGGGTCTTGGAACAGTAGGATGGAGTGGGGATGCCCCAGTCCAAATGTCCTGGTCAAGGAGGCCCAGTGTGGGGTGGGACACGAGCTGAACAGATTTGTCCAAACCCTGTCTCTCTGCCAGCTCCATTCAGTTTCCTGTAGTTTCCTCATCTGTGCAATGGAGATAGGAGGACCTTTGTTTGAACAGGGCCGTGAGGGGGATGGGAGATGGGACTGTGCACACGCATTGTAAACCCTCAAGCCACAAACACACAACTGGGGAGCTACCCACACCCAGGCGCTGCTTATGCTATGCAGCCCACGGAGTCCAGATTTAAGTGCTGTGGTTGGCGCTGGGCTTGAGGGTGAGAGGCAGGGAAGCCTCAGAGGGAGAACTTGGCCCGGGAGAACCTGGCCCACTGTGAAGGATGAGTGAAGGAAGAGATAATAACAATAGGTTGAAACAGGTAAGATTTATCAAACACATGAGCACCAGGGACGGTGCTAAGTACTTCACATTGTGTCGTTTAAGCATCACAATAACTCCATACAGTAGGTCTCATTCTCCACATTTTACAGAAGAGAAAAATGAAGCTCAGAAGCTTCAGAGATGGGTCTAGGGCCACAAGGATGGGAAGCAGTGAGCCGGGTCTGGCCAGCTCTGACTGTGGGGCCCACACTGAGCCACTGAGCTCCAGCCTAGGACCATGCGTGGGCATCACGGGGCTGTGAGCCAGTCCTGGGGAGGAGGCTAGGCCTCTAGAACTGAGGGTCTTCAGACATCATGGGTCCAAATCCCTCGTTTCACCGATGAGGAAACTGAGGTTTTGAGGGCAGGAGGGGCAGAAAAATGCTAGAAAGCAAACCTTGTCTTTATCCCTCTTTCCCAGGACTGCAGGAGGGTTTGTATCCTGAAGATCAGTCTTGGACACTGCTGCGCGGGAAGGACTGCCAACACTGCCAGGGCCCATGGGCATCCACTCTCGGCTATCCAAAGACAGTCCCTTTCCTGCCACTTCTCTCTGCGCTGCTTTGGGGTGCTCTCCTGGGGGCTGGCTCCCTCCCTGATCTGGCATGGGGGGCAGGGACCTTCACCCTGGGGGTGCTGGGCCCTTGGGACTGTGACCCCATCTTTGCCCAAGCCCTCCCCAGTATGGCTGCCCAGCTGGCTGTGGACCGAGCCAACCAGGACTCCTCACTGGCGCTGGGCTCACAGCTAGCTTCCATGGTTCTTCCCACAGGCTGTGACACCTCTAGTGCTCTGGCCACATTCCTGGCCCACAAGAACACCGTAGCTGCTTTTGTGGGCCCTGTCAATCCTGGTTACTGCTCAGCGGCAGCCCTGCTGGCCCAAGGCTGGGGCAAGAGCCTCTTCTCCTGGGCGTGTGGGGCTCCAGAGGGAGGAGGTGAGCTGGTGCCCACCTTGCCTTCGGCTGTCCACATGCTGCTGTCCGTCATGAGACACTTTGGCTGGGCTCACGTGGCCATCAGGACATCTGGCTGGCTACGGCCCGGCAGATGGCCATGACTCTCAGGACACATGGGCTGCCTGTGGGGCTGGTAACCTCTCTGGGACCCAGGGAGCAGGGGGCCACGGAGGTCCTGAAGAAGCTCTGCAGCGTGGATGGCCTGAAAAGTAAGTGTACGTGGGTGCCTTTCTCCTATGGGCAGCCAGGACTTCATGTGGCCACTGATGGGGAGTTTTCTTGTATCAGACACTGGGCTGAGCACTTGATAACAGGCCCACATTTAACCCCACAGCAGCACTGTGAGCTAGTTCTGCTGAGGTCTGCATTTTGCAGCTCAGAGAAGGTAAGTAGCATGGCCAAGTCACACAGCTGGCAAGCTGTATGGCTGGATTTTGAGCTCTGATGCATGTGTCAGTTGTGGAGTGGGAGCCAAGGGCTTTCTTGGTTCTTGCCTGGTAGAGTGAAGAAAAAGAGACTGTAGCAGGACCTGAGTCCCAGGAAATCTTTTAGAGCCATTCTTAGTTTCTGGAAGTTAGAGTCAGAACCTTCATGGATTTGTTGATTGATGGAATGCTTCCTGCATTTATCAAGCCCCTGCTGTGCTGGATCCTGAGTTTCCTGGTGAACAGGACAAACAGAGTGGCTGGTCTCTAGCGGTTGACCAAGTAACGGAGAGACAGGTGTATAAGCAGGCGGTTATGACAGAGAGGTCAAGGTCACCCCAGGGAGTGGAGGCCAGGAGAACAAGTGGAGGCGTGGGGCCAGGCCTTGGGGGGATCTGAGGAGGCTTCTTGGAGGAGGTGGCACTTGGCCTGTCTTTAAGGAAGTAGTTAGGCAGGGAGAGTCATGGTGGGGTGGGGTGCAGGCAAGAGGTAGCACCTGGAAGACAGAAGGGACCCTAGCATTCGTCTGGACTGGAGCTTTTTCAAACTGTGGATCATGGCCCTTTTAGGTCAGGAAACCAATTTAGTGAATCAAGACTAGCATTGCAAAAAAAGAAAGGAAGAGCCTGGACTAGAGAGAGAGAGAGAAGAAGGGAACCGAGTAGGATAGAATAAAAGTGGTGAATGCGAGCAGAGGGCAGGTGGCTGGGAAAAGTATCATTCTGTGAAACTTCCAGTTTTGTGAGCACACCAAGGTAAAATGTGTTTCTTACTGGGGCGCTGGCAACAGTTTGAGAGCCACTGAGACCAAACCGCCGTCTTCTGTCTTTGAGGGAATTGAGGCTGGTGCCAGGGATGAGGGCCAGGTGGGCAGCCTCTCATCTCGTGGGGCCTGTCGTGAGTTAGAGCTGAGCAGGGGATGAGGCCTGGCCCGGGTGTGCCTGCTGCCCCGCAGGACGGGCGCCTCACTCCTCTGAGCCTGGTTTGCCCGTAGGGGAAGTGTGGATAATGAGACCCGCTTCACAGGGTCGAGGGTTTAGTACGTGCGTCATTCAACCACGGGCACTGAGCATGGTTCTGTGCCTGATCCCGGCTGGGCTCTGGGGACACAGAGAGGACCTGGCCGGGCCCCAGCAGGGAGGAGCTTGAGTCTGGTGGGAGACAGATGTGGATACGGGGAACCCAGGTGCCCAGAGCCTGGGGGAGCTGATCTGCATGGGTGTGGGAAGGGCTTCACAGAGGAGGTGACCCCAGGGCAGGGTCTGAAAATGAGAAGCTGGTGGCAGGTGGAAATGAGGAGAAGGCATTCCAGGCAGAGAGGTGAGCTAGGGCAAAGGAATGGAGGCAGCAGGGCCGCGCACACAGTGAGCGCTGCTTGTAATCAATGTAGGCTTTTATCCTTTATCCGCTCCGGATGTGTGGGTCAGCTCCCCCTTGTGGCCAAATGCAGAACAGCGCCTCTGACTCCTACGAGAAAGGGGCATTTCGGCAGAAGCTGGAACAGGAGCCAGGCAGAGGAGATGGGACCAAGATAGCCCTGGTTCTATTTCCACTCAGTCCTGATGGGTCTTTCTTCGAGAGCCCTCCTCACTCTTCTGGGGGCAGGGAGGGGTGGCTCCCACCCATGGCCCATGTAGTGTGGCCCCCCAGGGGTCAGCAGAGTCCGGGGCTCCTGGTTCTGACTTCTACATGACCAGGAGTCCTCAGGCCCCCTGTTCCTGGATGGGAATTCCTCCTCAGCAAGGAGGCCCTTGGCCTTCCCGGAAGGCTCCATATTCCTGGGTTTTCTGGAGAAAGGGATTGCAGTAGGAACCTGGGCCCTAGCCAAAACAAGAGGTGGCCCTTTTTTTGGCTTGGGTTGCAGCCCTGATCAGGGACTCAAGATGCAGAGGACTTTTACTTTTACCTTGGGCAGGATTCTCTTCTGTCCTGGGTGCCTGGGGTTGAAACTGGCTGCCTGACTATCATGGGCCGGTTTCTTTTATGACGGGGAATGCATTCATGTCTGCTTAGAGCTTGAGGATGCCACCCAGAGGCACAGTTGAGATTACAAGCCAATGATAAATGGTTAAACAAAATGTTTATACAGTGGAATATTGTGTAACCGTAAAAATGAATGAAGCACTGATACAGGCTACTGCATGGATGAGTCTGGAAAACATTATGCTAAATGAAAGACGCCAGACATAAAAGGCTGCATATTGTGCAATTCCATTTATAGGAAATGTCCAGAAGAGGCATATTTAGAGACAGAAAGTAGATTAGTGGTTGACTGGGGTTAGGAGGAGAGAGAAATAAGGAGTGATAGGTATTGGGTACAGGATTTCTTTTTGGGGTGAGGAAAATGTCCTATTCAATAGGTTTAAATAGTGATGGTAGTTTCCTAATCTTTTATATAAAACTACTGAGTTATACACATTTTAAAATATACTTTTTATGGTATATGAATTATCTAAAATTTTTAAAAATGTTAAAAAGTAAAAAGATTACAAGCTGGGAGGCAGCCTGCCAGGGTTCTGAGGCTGGCTCTACCACCCTGTCAGCTGTGTATCCTGGGGCAACTCCTTAACCTCTCTGTGCCTTGGTTTCCTCATCTGAAAGTAGAGATGAGGATGAACATACTTCTCCGTCCTGCTGTTAACTGAATGGCTAAATGTTTGTCAGAGTACTTCAGGGCGACGCAGAGCAAGTTGTCAGTAACTGTTAGGGATTGTCAGAGCCAGTGGAGCGGAGGAAGGGCGGAAAGTCGGCCAGAATTATTCCGTGCGAAGGTCGGGAGGGACATATGAACACAAATTCATCCTCAGCTGAGGTGGTTTTTTTTTTCACCAGGTCAAACCCAGCTTTGTTAGCCTTGGCGTTTATTGTTGCAAAGGGAGCAGAAAAAGGGGAAATTGCACCTTTCCCCAGGCTGAGGGGGAGGGGCGGGGCTGGGGAAAGGCAACTGAGCGGGAGGGGTGGATCTGAGAGCTCTAGCTGCTCCCCAGGGCCTGTGTTCCCGGCTTCGGGGGAGGCCTGGAGGGTGAGCTGCGGCCTCTCCCGCAGTCGTGGTGCTCTGCATGCACTCAGCGCTCCTGGGCGGCTCTGAGCAGACCGCCCTGCTGAGCCAGGCGTGGGCCCAGGGCCTGGCAGATGGGGGGCTGGTCTTCCTGCCCTACCACACACTGCTCTTCGCCTTGCCCTACCGCAACCGCTCCTACCCGGCCCTGGGCGACGGCGGGCTCCTGCAGGAGGCCTACGATGCGGTGCTGGCCGTCAGCTTGGAGTCCGGCTCTGGAGACAAGGCCTTCGAAGCTGCCGGGGCCACCAGAGAGGTGGCTGCCCGCCTGGAGCCAGAGCGGGTAGGTCAGCAAAGACCCTCACAGGGCCGGGGGGGGCGGGGCCACGGGAAGGTGTGTGAGCTGGTCACCCGCCTGGCCAACCAGTCCCGCCTCCACTGTGGGCATATGACCTGTCCCTTATTTGACAAAGTATCACTTTGCCTAGACCCTGGGTGTAATATCTGTCTCTTTCTATCTCTTATAGGCATGTGTGTGTGTGTGTGTGTGTGTGTCTGTCTGTCCATCTCACCTCTTTCTCATGCTATTCACTCTTCTTGGTCTGCTTTGTCAATTCTCCTTCTCTTGTGTCTCTCTTGCCTCTCTTTTTCTATCTCTGACTCAATTCCTCTAATTCTCATCTCCAGGCCAGCTGCTCTTTCTCTCATACACGTTATTCCTCTCCTTTCTCTGCATCTCTCTAGCACATTGTGAAGATCAGAAAAAGAGAGTGATGGAAGTGTGGGAGAGCAGGAAGGTTTTCTGAAGTCACTGCTGTGGATCCGAAGAGTGTGGGTGGTGGGGATACGGCTGCTGGCTCAGTTTTGGCTTATAGAACTCAGCTGCCTGCGTCTCTCCTGGGACGTCTGCTTCTTGGTGATAAGAAGACAGTAGTGTCTGGAGGTGATGACAGGGATGTGGATGATGATGGAGGGTCATTCAACCAATCATTCATCTGGCAAATGTGGGTTGAGTCCCTCTCACGTGGCTCTGTGCCAGGCATCAGGGACATACTGATGGATAAGACAGACCCGGCCTTCAAGAAGCTTCCATTTTGTTAGGGTGAGACAGACAATAGCCAAGCAACCCAATAACCAAATTCAAATAGTGATTGTGCCTCCAAGAAAATAAAACAGGATAAAGTGACAGAGAGTGGCTGGGAAGGAGTAGTGGGCAACAAGAGACAGGACAGGCAGAGAAGCCCCTTTTGAGGAGGTGGCATTTGTGCTAAGCTCTGAATGATAAAGAGGCAGCCAGGCGAAGATCTGGAGAAGAGCAACCAAGCAGGCGAAGTGGCAAGTGTAAAGGCCTGGAGGCAGAGTGAGTGTCAGTGGCCAGAGGAACAGATGGAAGGGAGTATGGGGTGGTGGGACTGTCATGAGGGAGACGGGAGAGCCGAGATGAGCTTGGGGCCTGATCATGCACAGCTTTGTAAGCCGGGTAAGGAATCTGAACTTATAAATGAATTGGGAAACCATCAGAGAAGTTTAAGTAAGAAAAGATTTGATTTACACTTTTTATTTTTTAATTTTTTATTTATTTTGGCTGCATTGGTCTTCGTTGCTGCATGCAGGCTTACCTCTAGCTGTGTCGAGCAGGGGCTGCTCTTCGTTGTGGTGTGCAGACTTCTCAGTTGTGGAGCACGGGCTCTCAAGCACATGGGCATCAGTAGTTGTGGAGTGCAGGCTCAGTAGTTGTGGCGCACAGGCTTAGTTGCTCTGCGGCATGTGGGATCTTCCCAGACTGGGGATTGAACCTGTGTCCCCTGCATTGGCAGACAGATTCTTAACCACTGTGCCGCCAAGGAAGTCCTATGTTTTTCACAAACAGGTTTGGTTGCTTTATGGAGGATGATCTGAAGAGGGCCAGATGAAGCAGGGGGCCCTTAGGAGGCTCCTGTGTGGTCAGGTGAGCAGTGAGCGGGGCTTGAACCCAGGTGGCAGGAGTAGAGGTGGTGAAAAGTCAGTTAGATTGGGAACAAATTCTGATATGAAGCCAAAAAGATTTGATGATGAACTGGAAGAAAGAGAGGAGTTGGGAATCAAACCTAGGCTTGAGAAACTGGGCAGGTGGTAGTTCCATTTCTTAAAATTTGGGAGGAGTGGGTTTGGTGTGGTAGAGCCAGGCAGAATCTTGCAGAATCAGGAGTTCTGTTTTGGACGTATTAGGTACGTTTGAGATATCTGTGAGTGGTGGTGGCCGCCATGATGGTGCTGACCATGGAGACGGAGAGGGTTCTGAGTTGGGACTGAAGTAATGGTGGGACTAAAGAGAGGACTGTGTTGGGGATGCAGAAAGGGGATAATTCAAACAATTGCTCCTTGCAGGTGGGTCAGGACTCAGCAGTGTCTGGGAGCCCATGCCATGGGGTTACTGGTTTGAGAGACCTTCTCTTCCTCAGGTGTCCCCGCTCTTTGGAACCATCTATGATGCTGTTGTCCTGCTGGCCCATGCCCTGAACCGCTCTGAGAGCCATGGGGCAGGACTCTCAGGGGCCCATTTAGGGGACCACACAGGGTCTCTGGATGTGGCTGGCTTTAGCCAGAGGATCCGGACAGATGAGAAGGGCAGGAGGCTGGCTCAGTACATCATTTTGGACACAGATGGTCGGGGAAGCCGGCTGGTCCCCACCCACTTCCTGGGTACAAGTACATGGCAAGTGCAGCCCCTGGGCAGGGCCATACACTTTCCAGGAGGAGCCCCTCCAGCACATGACTCCAGCTGCTGGTTTGACCCTAATACGCTTTGCATGAGAGGTAATTCGTCATATATCCATCCATCCATCCATCCACCCATCCATCCATCTGTCCATCTGTCCATCCATCCATCTATCCATCCATCCATCCATCATTCGTTTGCTCATCCATCCACCCATTCACCTGTTCATCCATCCATCATTTATTCATTAAGGCTCTCTATGTGGATAGTCATGTGAGGAGCAGGAGCAAGGAAAAGACTTGACCCTCCATTGAGAAGACTGACCCAGGGATTGTGAAGCTCCAGGGAAGACTAGCAAGGCCGCCTCTCAGCCAAGCAGAGCTAAAGCATTTGCAGAGCATGTTCCCACCTCTCAGCTCTCCTAAACTGCACCCCAGCCTTGCGACAAGGACACTATCCTCTGTGGGCCCCAGTGGAGAACTGAAGACCAGAAAGGTTAGATGACTTGCACAAGGTCACACAAGGAGCCCCAAGTCTATCAACTCCAAGTGTAGGATTCCCTTTATCTCATGACCACTGGAGAGGGTGAGTCATGAGGCCCACACATTCTCATTTCTGACATTCATCCACCCAGACTTTCATCCCTGATGAAATTGTGCCGATACACAAGTGCATAGGTAGACAGAGATGAGTACACACCTACATGTATACACAATTCCCTCCCCCTCCCCAATTCCCTAATGCACACCTAGTTACAGTTACTGCTGGTGATAGGTAAATTCAGGTCTGGCCAGGTTCATTTATGTCCCTGCCTGCCCCAAACCATCAGCAGCCATCCGCCACCCCGTGACCTAGTCTCTGCTGCTCTTCTAGCCACATCTCCTGACACTGCTCCTCTTCTCTTTTCCCCAAACACATGCCACCCTTTCTGATCTCCCTATGTGTGTGTGTTTTCCTCTTCCTCGAGTGCTCCCCCTTTGTCTGGCTAAATCTTACATTTCCTTCCAGAACAACTCTGTAGTCAGGGCTGGGGGCCCACCTCTGTGCTCCCCACAGCCCCTGGGTACACAGCTTCACAGGGTGTGTGTCCTGTGCTGGGGAGGACCAGTGCCATCTGTCCCCAGACTAATGGGAGCTCATAAGAAGCGTTCACTCAACTGTTTCTTTGCTTCTCTTGTCTTCCACAAATATTGACTGAGGGCTTACTAGGCACCAGGCACTATGCTTAACCCCAGGGAAGGAGAAATGAATGAAACAGCATCCCTGCACTGGCTTACAGCTCCTGCCCTCACTCCCCACTCCCTAGTACACAGTCAGCTCCATCACGGTGCTGGCAGTGATTCTGAATCTTATCCGCCGTTGCGTCTTCAATTCTCGGCACTGAGCTCAGCACACAGTGGATGTTCCAGGAATGTGCTGATGGATTTGTTGAATGAAGGAAGGAAGGAAGGAACACCTGTCGGAGGGTAAAGACTGTGAGCCAGGGCTGATGGAGGAGGTGTTTGTAAAGATCTCCTCTGGGCTCCATCAGCCCCTGCCTGCCCCCATCATGGCTTTGACCACATTGTGTGCTGTTATCTCTGCTGTCCCTGCCTCTGCCACCAGACAGAAGCCCCGGGAGAGTGGAGCCTGGGGCTGGTCTTTGAGAATATCAGCTCCATGAGGGTTGGGGCGCTGTTTCATTCAGTCTCCCGCCACCCCTCAGCGGCCCCTCTTACTTGGATGCCTAGCTGGCATCTCCACCTTGACTTTGTCTGAAATTGAACTCCTGATCTGCCCCCCAGCCTCCTCCCATCGTCTTCCCCACTGCAGGTAATGGCAACCCCATCCTCCCCGAGGCTCAGGCACCCTTATCTCCTCACACCCCATGCCCAGCCTGTCAGCAACACCCTGGGGGCTCCATCTTTAGAATTTGCCCAGAGGCAGAGCCCAGTCACCACTCCCCTGCCTCCTCCCTGGTCTAGGGCCCCAGCGTCTCTCCTTAGGTTACTGCAGTAGCCTTCCAGCAGGCCTCCCTGCTTCTGCCCGTGTCCCTGGACCTCACCATGGCAGGTTGGAGGAAAACATAGTCAGATCTGGCTCTCCCCTGCTCAGAGCCTGCAGAGGCTCCCCTTGCCCAGAGTCCAACAAGAGCCCTCGCTGCCCTCAGCTCCCTGCCGTCTGTCTTCCTCGCACTCAGTGCTGCCTGCCGCTTGAACACACCAGCCACACTCCCGCTTCAGAACCTCTGTGCTTGCTGCTCCCTAGCCCTGGACCACTTTCCTGTCTATGCTTCTTCCCTCACCTCCTCCAGATCATGAGTCAAGCTTCCTTCCTCGGACCCTGGGTGAGAGGCAGGGTGGGCGGTGGTTGGGAGCCCAGATGCCTGAGCAAGGCTGCCTGGGTTTGAACCTAGGCTCTGCCACTCACAGACAGTTGCCTATCTCTCTGTTTCCTCTTCCACAAAATCATAATCATGGCCGTACTTACTTCCAGAGGTCATTGTGCAGAACAACTGAATTGAAATTGAAATAACTGTGCGTGACATCTTTAGAATAGGTGTTTATTGTAATACAATGTACAATAGTATAATAAATCCTACAAGCTATTTCCTGCTGTTATTATTATTATCTGGACTTAAATTGGGGGAGGTTCATCAGCGGGCAGACAGACAGTGCTTGTCCTTCAGAAAAAGGAAGGAAGGGAGGGAGGCAAGGAAGAAAGAAGGGATGCCCCCTGCCCCACTGCTGTTGCAGTCGAGGTCAATGTCCTCTCTCTGGAATAGGGCCTGGCATTTTGCCACCTTGCCAGCCCATGTGATGCTGGAGTTGCCCAAGCAAGGTAACCCTTTCTACCTTGCCCAGTGGTCCTGAGCAGCCTTTTCGCACCCAGGCCTGATATGAGGGCTGGAGAGGTTTAGATTCAGTGTAAGGAGTGTTCTTCTAACAGTCAAAGTGAGTGACACTGAAATTGGCTGCCAAAAGGGGTGGTGAGTGGCCCATCGTGGGGGGTGTGCAAGAAGTAGGACAATCATTGACAGGGACCCACAGTATTTATTTAGCATCTTGCCTGTCCAGCCCCTATGTAAGGTGCCCAGGGACACCGAGATGAATAAGAAACAGGATCTGCTGTCTGGCTGCTCTCAGTCTAGTGGGAAGAGCCTGACATGCTGGCAGATGAGAGCCAGCATGTGGTCAGGACAGTCATGGGGTCTGAGCAGAGTCAGCGGGGCCCTGGAGGCCAGGAGGCTGAGGTGAGAACACTAACAGCAGTCTGGGAATCACATCGGTGCATGATGACCAGTCCACAGACAGGACTTTCCCCTCCAAGGGCCATCCTGAGCCTTGCCCTGGGGATGGCCCTAGGCAGGTGTTTGTGTCCCCACTCCAAGACAAGAGCCCAGGAATAGATGCAGGGGCTGAGTGAAGAGGCTGAGCTCCGTGTGCGGTTGTTACTACTGGGACTCACGCCCGCCCCTGCTTCCCCCACAGGTGAGCAGCCCCCAGGCGGCCTCCTCGCTCTGGCCCTGGCCTGTGTCCTGGTGCTGGCTGGCGGGGCCCTCACGTGCCTCATCAGGTGAGATCCTGTGCACCTGAGCCTGGCTCGGCCCCTCTGTGCCCCTCACCCACAGGACCTCTATCCTGTGTAACGCAGCCCTGGCATCTGCTGGGCGCTTTCTCATCCTCCTTCCCAGACCTCAGGACTTCCCTGCCCTCCTGTCCATTCTAGAGCCTGAGTCAAGGCCCTGTCAAAGCCAGCGTGCCTCCTGGGAGGTCCTTTGAGAGTTGGGGGAAAAGCCTGGGACCTCGGACAAGATTCCGTCCTTCCTGAGCTTCAGGCTTCACATCTGTACAGGGAGGGCTTGGTCAGGATGACCCCCAGGGCTCTTCCGCTTTGAAAACAATTCTTCCTGGGTTGGAAGTCCTCTGTGCTCCCTAAGCCTCAGCCACATCTAGGAGGGGGCAGCCCTCTGCCCCCAGCCCTAATCCTGGGCTCTGGCTGCCCCACCAGGCCTCCAGATGAGATGGAAACACCAAGGCTGGGGAATAGAAGGCACAGGAGGCCCGGGGTCCAGCCCTGATCTGGGCTGTGGGGGGGTCCGGGTCCGAGGGGGACAGTGCTCAGTGGTGCGCTCTGAGACTGGGACTGATGGGGAGACAGGAAGAGAAAAGGGGAGAGGACAAGGGAGGGCTCTGGGTCACAGACAGGTCCGAGGAGGCAGATGGGGGGAGTGATACGTGCGCCATCCCCTCTGCCCTGCACGTTTCTCCCCTCCAGGTTGGGCGTCCAGCAACTGCAGCTCACGCAGGGCCCCCAGCGGGTCCTCCCGACAGCCCAGCAGCTCCCCTTCGTCCATCGTCCCCCAAGCAGAAGGGTGGGTGGGGCAGGCAGCGGACAGAGCTGCTCGAGGCTCTTGACCAAGCCTGCCCCCTCCAGAGGCTGCACGTGGACAGTGCAAGTGAATCAAGGAGTGCAGCGGATGGTGGGAGCCTGCGGCCGGTGGCCCGGGCGTCAGCAGGGAGCCTGCCAGTCCCCCAGGAGCCCACCCGTGTGGCTCTGTACCAGGTGAGGGCCTCTGCCACCCCCACGCCCAGGTCTTGAGAGCTGTCGTCAGTCTGGGAGAAGCCAAGGGAACCCACAGGGTCCTGGGCCTCTGTGCGCCCCACTCCTGCTGTAGCATGGGAAACTGAGGCTGGGAGAGGGACAGTGACTTTCCCGGCTCCCACAGGAAGTCGGTGGTGGGGCTAGAAGAGGGAAGCAGGGCTCCCAACTCCCAGTCACGCATATTTTGTGACCCGACTTTGGGAAACAACCAGTCCCCAGCCCCTTGGGCCTGGGCATGGCAAATGTGGGGCTACCCCCAGGGCCTCTCTCAGCACTGGGCCAACCTAGGTCACCCTCCTGCCCGCTTTGGCAAGGGGCAGGGAGATCCTGGGTCCCTGAGGCCCTGAGTGTGGGGCAGCACCCAGCCCAGGGCAGCCTCCGGACAGCCTGCACCACCAGCTGACAGGGAGGCTGGAAGCTCAGAGGGGAGACCAGCGAGATTCTCAAGTTGCTGAGGACACGGATTTCTCGGGAGCTGGGTTCTCAAATTCAACAACGGGCTGATGCTCGGACGCTCCCCTCCGTGCCTCACGGTCCATGCACCGGGCTAATTGCTTCTGCAGGAAGCGACATGAGGCCCTTGCTCCTTCTTGTCCATCTTCTCCCTCGGGGAGTCCCATCTTTTCTCTCTTCTGCTGAAAGGAGGCTTTAATGATGTACAAAGCGTGTTTTGTCGGCTCCTCTGAATGAGCTGCAGGCGAGGCTGAGGAAGCAGAAATCCATCAGTGACGAGGGGAGAGAGGGCCAAGGTTACAGAATGCTCTGGGCGAGGACGAGCCCCATCCCGAGCCCCGCCTCTCTCACCCTCCCCTCTCTCCTCCCCTAGGGTCCCCTGGGTCACAGAGACCCCCTCACTTTGCTGGGTTTGGGGTGTCATAGGTACCTGAGGCCTGTAGAGTAAAGCCGACCTCAGCACCGGGAGCTAACACGCTGTCTATTCGCTATCTCGTTAGCCCTCTTCATGTGGTAGGGGCGTCATCCTTGCTTTACAGAATCGGGACATGAGGCTCAGAGGACTGAAGTCCCTTGTCCGAGGTCACAGAGCTAGAAAGTGGTCGAGTGACGACAGGAACTGGGGTCTGTCAACCAAAGGAGACGAAGTCTAACCTTTGCTTCCGCTGGCCAGCTTCGGCTTGGAGCACACAGAAAGAGCACGTTTATGGGGAAGACGCTGAGGCTGAGAGAGGCTGAGGGGTTTGCCCGCCGTGGGGACCAGTAGCAGTGAACTCCTGTTGTCTTTTCTTAAACAGGGAGAGTGGGTGTGGCTGAAGAAGTTTGAAGCTGACACAGCCCCTGAGCTGCAGCCAAGCTGCCTCAGTCTCCTGAGAAAGGTAGGGCCCCAGAGGGCATGGAGGGTGGGTTGCAGAAGGGGTGCGGTCAGGAGACCCCTACGGGTCTGGATTGGTTCCTACTCAATGCAGAAGCTTCTAGCCTCGGAAAAGGAAGCGCTTCCTATCATCGTGACTACTGCCCCATTGTTATCACACATACACACCGTCACCGTCGCCATCACACACCAGCATCCGCAACGTCCCGTCACCACTCCGATATGATCATCACCATGACTGCCAGGGACACAATCCTCTCCATCACTATCATCACATGGTACAGTCAGCACCACTGAAGGACCTCATCTGTACCTTCCTTCCCTCCACACATCCATTCATTTGTCCGCTAGTTTTTTGAGCACCGCCTATGCTCTGGGCTTTGGGGACACAACAGTGGAGAAGACAGACAGGATTCCTTCCCTCCAGAAGCTTCTAGTCACTTGTCATCACTACTCATAGAAGCCCCTTCACCCCCGAGGTTGTCACCATCCTGAGAAGCACAGTGGGCTGGAGGACAGAGCATAACATTTGAGTCAGGAAGATCCCAGATGGAATCCTGCCTCCATAGGACACTTAGCTTTCCTGTAAAATGGAGCTAATGAAATTCACCCCAGGGGAATTATGAGGATTGGAGAGAATGTATGAAATGACCTAGAACTGTCTCTGGCAAGTAGCGTGCCTTTGGTAAATGGTGAATTTTTTTATATTTCCAACATCACCACCATCTGAAACCAGCTTCAGAGAGATACAGAGGCTGGAGGTTAGGTTAGGCATTTCCCAGTGGGAATCTTGCAATTGATATATGTAGTTGTTTCCTAAAAGAAAATGTTCTATATGTGGGCAAACGAATTTAGAAATTGCTTGGCTTAGACACAGGACTTCTCCGAACTTTTAATATACTGTTCTGGTTATCTACAGCGGTGTAGCAACTTATCCCAAAATGTAGTGGCTTTATGCATCAACCATTTTATAATATCTTACAATTTTGTGGGTAGGAAATTTGAGCAAGGCTCAGCCAAGCAGTTCTTCAGTTCCACTTGGCCTTGATTGGGGGTCACTCAGTGGTTTTTCAGCTTGTAAATGGGCTGTCGGTGGTTGGCTCTCAGGTCAGATCAAGCCCACTGCCTGTTTTTGTAGATAAAAATTTGATTGGAACACAGCCATGCTCATTTGCTTATGCAACTGCCTGTGGCTGCTTTCACACTGCAATGGCAGAAGTATTTGTGACAGAGACTGAAAGGCTTGCAAAGACTAAAATAGTTACTCTCTGGAGTTCAGCAGGAAAGTTTGCTGACCCCCTATCCAGAGGGTCTCAGTGGCTTCACTTGCATGCTTGGCGCCTTGGCTGGGCAGTTGGAAGAGGACTCAGCAAGACCTGCCTTCCCACTCTGTGTAGTCTCAGGACCTCTCAACGTGGTCTCTCCAGTGTGGTGACTCAGGGTAGGGGACTTCCTATGACCATTCAGACCTCCAACTGAGAGGGCTCCAAGAAACAGGAAATGGAAGCCGTCCTAAGACCTGGACCCAAAACACACAAGATTACTTCCACCATGTTCTGTTGGTCACAGTATCGCAGAGCCTGCTCATGTTCAAGGGGAGGGGTCAGAGGCCCAACCTCTTGATGGCAAGAGTGTCAAAGGATTTGAGGCCATTCTTACCTCACCACATATGCTAATAAGCATGCAAATCTCTAAGGAGGGGGAAGAGTATTCCGGTTTCCTCCGCTCAGTTGACCCCTGAACTGCCTTTGTGAAGAAGGCCATGCCAGACATTGGTTCCATCTTTCCTGCTTGGGCAAGTGCTAGCCTTGCTGGCTGGATTGAAGCTCTCTGACCACCTGGGCTGCTTTCTGCTTGTGCCTGATCCCTTCTGCTCTTCTCCTCATCAGTCTCTGAGTCTTAGGGAGAGAATTTACACAGTTTCTAGGTCCATGATGTCAATTAGGTCAAGAATAGGCCTAGATCCCTATTCTGCGGAATTGCCCACAGACTATTCATGTATTCATCCATGATGCTTCCACACACTTATTTCGCTGCCTTATTCACTCAACCATCTACTCATCTACTTACCCACCCATCCATCCATTCATCCATCCATCCACTCATCCATCCATCTATCCATCCATCCACCATCACATCCATCCAACATTTCTGATACCTCTCTCTGTTGAACGCTGTGCTGTGTGCTGAGTACTGGGGGCCAGATATCTAAACTTTGAGAGTCCCCTGGGGGCTGCTAAGGTGCCCATTGCCCTGGCAGATGCGGGAGCTGCAGCATGAGAACAACGGCACCTTCCTGGGCTTCTTCGTGGCCCCTGGGGTCAGTGCTCTGGTGATGGAGCACTGTGCCCGGGGCAGCCTGGAGGACCTGCTGCAGAATGAGGCTCTGCGGCTGGACTGGACTTTCAAGGCCTCCCTGCTGCTGGATTTGATCCATGTGAGAACCCTTCCCAGGCCTGGAGCTGTGGGGGCATCGGGGAGGGAAGGGAGACAAGGGATGCTCAGATTTCCCAGGCCTGGGCTCTTTCTACTTTGTCTAACTGAGAAAAGTCTAAACAGTGTGGCAAAGGGTGAGGGGAGGCAGGAAGGTTTCCTGGGGTCTGTGGGAATTCTGAGTGAAGCAGGGGTCCTTTTCATTCACCGCAGGCCTAAGGGGCCCCCGATATTCCACTCCAGGGGGTGCGGTATCTGCACCATCGGCACTTCCCTCATGGCCGCCTCAAGTCCCGAAACTGCGTGGTAGACGGGGGCTTTGTGCGGAAGATCACTGAGCACGGTTATGCGGAGCTCCTGGGTGCTCAGCGGGCTCCCCGCCCCCAGCCAGCCCCAGAAGGTCAGCTCAGGGGTGAGCAGGGGGCTGCCAGTAGGTTCTGAGGCCTCTGTTTAAGCCAGGTGCTTGTGAGGCAAGGAGAGAGGGAGAGATGTCTGGTCCTCATGTACTTCCTGTGGTGTGACTTTGAATTGATGGCTTTTCCTCTCTGAGCCTCAAGACCCTTACCTGTGAATGGGGGAGGACAGATGCCCCTCCCTTCCCCAGGGCTGCAGGGACAGAGCGATGACACCACATGTGTGAAGTGCCGCCCCGCTTGGCCAGCCGGGGTGGTCAGTGGGTGACGGCGGCGTGGCCTCATCCTGTGATTGCAGAGCTGCTGTGGACGGCTCCAGAGCTGCCCCGGGGGCCCAGGGCACCCGGGCCGGGTACCCTCAAAGGAGGTATCTTCAGCGTTGGCATTATCCTGCAGGAGGTACTGACTCGAGGCCTGCCCTACGGCTCTTCATGGCTCTCAGCAGAGGTACAGCATCCTTCTCCTCCTTCGTGTCCCTGGCTGAGTCCCCACATAGTTGAGGAGCTCTGTGAGCCTCAGGAAACTGGGGCCTGAAAATAACCACATGGACACACATGCCTGGTTTGACGGTGAGAATTGGGTTTCTTTTGCTTAAGCCAGGCAGCTTTCAGCAGCTCTGCCAAAATGGCAGCTGACCAGCTCCAGGGCTAAACACTTTGGTTTCTGGGTATAAACCCAAGCCCTTCCTTCCTCTCCCAATGTCATTGCCATGTCCAAAGGTGCTCATGCCCTAACCACCCGGCTGCCCAGCACAGACTTTGTGTCTAGACCTCAGTTCTTCCCTTGGATCACTTACTTGCTACACGACCTTACACAAATCACTTACCCTCTCTGAGCCTCAGTTTTCCCATCTTTATAGTGAGGATCAGATTTAAAAATGTGTCAAACATCCAGTCCATGGCTGATGTCACCAGTCTGCTCAGTATTTGGGGGCTTGGTCCTCTGCCTCAGTGCAGCTCCTTGAAGAGCATCTTTGTCCCTGTGCTTTTTGATGTAATCACTCACACCTTCCCCATCATCACCTGGTCGTAGACAGTTTCTCTTCTGACTCCAGTGCCAGGGCCCAACTTCAGAAACATTTCCTCCCCTTCTGTGTTCTCCCTGGACCCTAGGCTGCTCTTCTAGTTGTCCCCCTGCTGCCTCTGCCCAGTTCCAGGGGCCTGCCCCACAGATACCCTGCATCTCGGCCCTCAGTACAGGCAGTGATGGAACAGAGCCCACCACCCCTCCGCCACCAGATGGATAAACTTTAACTCACAGGGAGGCCCAGTGTTGCTTCTTTTCTCCACCAAAGCATTGCTCACTGAATAATGAACATTCCAGGCCCCAAATTTATGGGGTGGAAGAGTAGAAAGGGGAGGGGCTTGGTCATGCCTTTTGTTCAACTCTCCTCAGCTGCCCTCTCCCACTCCCCGCCAACATCTGCCTGCTGAGAGAGGGGGGACCAGCCAGATGGGGGTCTGTAAGCCATGCCACCATGCAGGGCCCTTCAGGCCAGGGCTTCTCAGGCTTTAGGGACCAGGTCTGGAACCCAGGGTCACCCCTGGAGTGGGCTGTCAGTCCTGGACCTGCCACTGCCTGCCTGTACTTTTCCTGGTCTCAGGGAGTAAAATGTCAAGAGCAAAGTCTTTGGGGGACACGAACTTAAGCCCAGCTCCACACCAATTCACCTCATGACTGAGTAAATCTCTTTCAGGCTCTGAGCCTCAGTTTTCTCATCTGTAAAATGGGGACCATAATGCCTGCATCCCAGAGTATTTGTGAGACTTCAGTGAAATGCTTTAGACAAAGTGCCTGGCACACGGTGGGCCTTGGGTGGTTTTAGGGGTGTGCTAGTGGGGAATCCCAGGTTCTCTCCTGAGTCTCCCAGTTGGAAGGAGACCTCCTTGCTCTTAGAAATAGCATCTTTTTAAGATCCTGTGGTGCGCGGGAGGCACTTCAGTTTCCAAAGCCCTTCATGTGCGTGATTCCATTGGACAGCACTGTGAGGCAGGCAAGAGCACTCTTTGCAGAGATGAATGAAGTGAGGCTCAGGGAGGGGAAGGGATGCCCCAGCGGGAAGCCGTGGGTCTGAGATTTGGGTGAGCTCAGCCTCGTGCCTTAAAGTCTCCTGGAGTCACCCACAGAGCATCTTCTCTATGGAGCTGGATGTGCAGCCTCCCGCGTCAGCGGCCGGCAGGGCTGCTGCATCACAGTGACACATTGGGTGTGGACAGTGGGCCCGGCGTGGGGAGAGAACACGAGACCTGGCCTGGCCTGGGCCAGGGGTTCCCAACGTGCTTGCCTGTGAGCACTCCACGTTAATGACAAAAAAGTTTGGAGCCTCACATGCTGTTATTTGACTTTTAATATCCGCTGACTGAGAAACTGCCCATAGACAAAACTCTGCTCTGA
This sequence comes from Hippopotamus amphibius kiboko, assembly GCF_030028045.1. Lineage (NCBI taxonomy): Eukaryota > Metazoa > Chordata > Mammalia > Artiodactyla > Hippopotamidae > Hippopotamus > Hippopotamus amphibius. The sequence goes on from NC_080194.1 coordinate 73,753,821, forward strand.
AATCAGCGATGCTTTGAAATGGATCTGTGCTTGATTCATCACAACACCATCTGAATACTTTTGAAAAAGAGCTGGACGTGTGTGTATGTGCATGTGGGATATATGATTGGTTCCATCTGCGCACACTCCTTTGCCAGCACATACGGCTTCCCAGACCCTTTACTCAGAGGCCGTAAGGGTCTGACACCTGCAGACTGGGAACCCCTGGGCAGAGAAAATCATGCAGGCCGGGAGGCTATCAGGCCCAGTCCTAGCCTCTGCTTTTTTACTGGCCTTGTGGTTGTGGGTGACCCGCTTCACCACCCTGGAACCTCAGTTTCCCTGTCTGTAAAATGGGACAGTGAATCATGGGCTACCCCCAACAAGGAGGCCAGCAAAGGGAAATCCAGAAAGAAGCTTCTTCTCACTAGTTCCAAGGGACCCACCTCCTCACTGCCTCTGAGGAGCATCCCAGCCCTCCTTAGAGATTAACCCACTATGCCTCTAACAGTCCTGTGAGGTCTGTACTATATTATGATGCCTTTTTGATAGGTGAGGAAACTGAGGCTCAGAGAAATGGCATAACTTGTACAGAATGTAAGCAGATAATCTCAAAATCCCCTCCTCTGCCGCTGAGCGCCTGAGCTTGGTACCCAGCCTCTCCTCCTCCTGGTGCGCCCGTGAATCTCTCAGCTCCCTCAGGCTCCCCTACATTCCCGAGGTGGGGTTTTTTCTGTCAGTTGTTAGATGGGGAAACCGAGGCACAGAGTGATGGCAAGTGCAGAGACGGAGCTGGATCGCTCATCTATCTGACCTCGACTTAGTCTGTGGTCTTCACCATGTGGAGCAGGGACAGGAAGATCCACAGCAGGGGTTGTCCTGGGAAAACAGTCATCAGGACGATGATACTGATAAGCAGAGGGTCTCGCTTCACACTTGTGTAGCTCTGGCACCAGGTAGCCACCCGCCCGGTGGGGGTGGTAGGAAGAGCCACAGCGCCCAGGTCTCCAGCACATTCGTGGGCATTGCTGGCAACAGAGCCGTAACCAATTGTGAGGGTTCAGGGGTTGGGGTGAACCTAGCACCCCCACATCTAGCATCTTTAATCTCCTCCCTCAGCACCCCTCTCAGGAAGGCAGTTTATTAAGCTCATTTCACAGATGGGGAGACTGAGGCTCAGAGAGATCACTGTCTTGTTCACCATCTCACAGAGAGGTGATGGTGGGTCCAGAATTCAAACTCTGTTCTCCTGTCTCCCAGGCTGAGACCCTTTCCCTAGCCACACTCGATGTTGGCGGGGAGGACCCAGGAAAAGAGCAATGGTCCACTGGCCAGTATGCCCCGGGGCACAGAACAAGGAGCCGAGGAATACCCTCAAGGCCTGATGTCTGCACCCCCACAGGCCCACACTGACCCGCCCCCCACCCCAGGATCCCAGGCCCACCCATTACCACCAGCCCTCCTGGGGACCTCAGCCCCACTGCCCCGCCTGTGTTTGTTGCAGAAATCATCAGGAAGGCGGTGTCTCCCCCTCCCCTGTGCCGGCCCCTGGTGTCTCCTGACCACGGGCCACCTGAGTGCATCCAGCTGATGGAGCAGTGCTGGGAGGAGGCTCCAGAGGACAGACCCAACCTGGACCAGATCTGCAGCCAGGTCAGTGCCCCCAGAGGAGTCGGCGGCTCATAAGAAATGGCTGATCAGCTCTCCTCGCTTTCCCCAGTGGGGGCCCCACGCCACCCCCGCGGCCTGCAAACCCTATGCAGAGAGGGGGCAGCAGGCCGGCGTCATCAACCCTGAGGGTGGGAACTGAGGTGCACCATCGGAGGGATGCTTTCTCAGGACTCCGGGTTCAGGGACGTTTGGCTTCCTGAGCACCAAGGCCCGTGCTCAGTGCTGCGCTTACTTCGTTTAACCCTCATGATAGCCCTCTGAGGAAGCACTGCTGTCATCAGGGCTTTACAAGAGAGGAACCCAGGCATGGGAAGGGGAGGGGATTTGCCAAAGGTGAGGGAGGGAAAGGTGGGGCTAGAACCCAAACCCAGGTTTGTCTCTGCAGCGCTGATGCTGAGAAGCCCAGCCCTGTGCCAGGCCTCCTGGCACCAGAGCACAGGGGCCATTTGTGGCTGTGAAGGCAGCACTGCTTCCCTGCATCGGGGAAAGGATGATGTGAGGGGGACGGGGCCCCCCAGGCCTGCCTTGGGGACTGCATTGGGAGGGGTGAGGCAAGCCTGTACGAGTTTGCAGAGCAGTGGTGGAGGGTGTGGGCCTGACTGAGCTGGCTAATGGCTCCCACAGGGCCAACCCTTCAAGCCTGAGGTGACATCCCGTTCCTGCCCTCCACTCCCCAGCCACAGTGGGATGTTGCCAAGGAGAGGCTCAGGGAGCGAGAGGGGCATCCAGACAGGTGATGAGGGAGTGAGAGGCAGGAAGACAGGAGAAACACACAGGTTCCAAAGGGAAATGTGGACCTCAGAGTGCATGAGCTCTCAGTGGCCACTGTGAGGGTGGGTTGCAGAGCTAGGATGAGCAACCAGCTCTTTTTTTTTTTTTTTTCATGAGTTGCTATTGTATTTTTTTTTTAACATACAATAAACTGCATATATTTAGAGTGTACAATTTGGTATCCCAATCTCACAATTCATTCCCTCCCAACCCTCCATGCTTTCCCCAGCTGGTGTCCATATGTTTATTCTTTACATCTGTGTCTCTATTTCTGCCTTGCAAACTGGTTGATCTGCACCATTTTTCTATATTCCACACATATGTGTTAATATACGATATTTGTTTTTCTCTTTCTGACTCACTTCCCTCTGTATGACAGTTTCTAGGTCCATCCACATCTCTACAAATGTCCCAGCTTCATTGCTTTTTACAGCTGAGTAATATTCCATTGTATGTATGTACCACATCTTTTTTATCCATTCATCTGTTGATGGACATTTAGGTAAGCAACCAGTTCTTAAAACACCAGCCTAGAATCTTGCCAGGGGTCAGAGATTGCCATGGCCAGAGAGGTGGGGGAGAAGGCTCTTGCCCTGAGTGAGGGGTGACTGTGGGAGAAGAGCCTGCCTAAGGCTCAGTGGCAGAGAAGGCAGGGATGGGCACATGATATACTCCACATGCAGAACATGGGAATTACACCACACTGTGGGGAGGCTAAGGGTCAGAGAAGCTGCATTCAGATCTATGCTGCCACTTACCTACTACTTGACCTTGGCCAAATTGATTGCACTGTTGAGCCTCAGATCTTCTTAGCTGATGCCTAGAAAGACTAACTTTGGTCTAACTTGACATACTGGTGTGACCATCAAGTGAAATAACTAAGTAAGAAGAAAAAGAAAAAGTAATTTTCTGAGGAGAGAATGAGGAGAAAGAGCACTGACCTTGAAGTCGAAAGATGGGCTATATTCATATAACATTGTTCTGGGAGTACCAGCCAATGCAATTAAGCAAGAAAATCAATGCTGCAAAGGAAGAAGAAAATGATTGTTATTTGCAGATCCTGTGATTTTGCTCCCGGGCAATGTGAGGGAAACAATGGAAAACACATTTCAAATGATAAAATAATTCAGTGGGGTGGCTGGTGATAACGTTAATATGTAATAGACCTCAGTTTGAAACTCAGTTCCACCATTATCATTGTCCTTGGCAAGGTATACTTCTCAGATCATTTGTTTCCTAATTTATAAAATGGGGGCCCCTCTTTGCAGAGATGACCTTACAGTCAGCTTCTTGTCCATGTTGCTGTCTCAAGGTTAGCAGCTGTCACACCCATGGCAACTGACCTCTAGAGCTTATGCCTCTGCTTTTAATGCGCAATCAAAATAGGTGCTCTTCAGGGCCTGCTGCCACTCCCCACCTTACAGACATTTGCCTGAGAGAAGCAGTATTAATGAAGGTTGGATATGCACACCTACGCACATACACACACACACACACACACACATCAAGATGCTGGATTTAGACAGGAATGAACCCCTCCACTTTGATCATCATTAATTTGCTTCTCCTGCTGACTGCACTTTGCGAAAGTGCAAACCACATGGGGGAATTTTGTAGTAAGTCTCCCTAGGAAACGGGTGCCATATTTCCTATGAAGTTGTTGTTGAAGGTACAATTTATAACAACATGTGAATGTTCTCTTATGAAGGCCTAGGAGAGATACTTCTTTTTGCTCAGTACCAGCAGTAGTTGTGTTCCTTTTGAGCAACTAGTTTGATACTCCATTGTCTTGTGGACTCCATAGATTATGTAATCTCTATTTCCTTCTTTGTTTTGTTGCTAGGAAGCTCATATCCAAAATTGTGACCAAATTCTAGCATGTGTTTTACATATAGACCTCACTCCTGGATTAACTTTTTTTTTTAACCTTTACTCTCCTTTTGTCCCAGTGCCCTTACATATTTATTATTTTATTTTGGAAAAATTTTTTTGAACAAGGAGAGAAATAAAGAGGTAGAAATAGATTATATATATAAATAATCTACATATATCGCTTCTATCTATCTAACCATCTATTCACCCACCCATCCATCCACTTAATCTTTGAGAACAAAGAATGCCTTTTCCACAGTGTTTCTGTGAGAACCAGTGTGTTTGTTAATAGTGGTGCAATGCTGGGTATGGGTTCCTTTGCAAAGTCCTCTCCCTGCCTGTCTGCCTCATGGAGAGTCAACCCATTTTTCCTCCCAGCCATCTGTGCTTTTGCTTGTCAGAGCTGCCATCCCTTGTCTATTTTATATCTGCTCCCTGCCATCTGGCTCTTCTAGTGAGGGACTATGTCTGGTTCGTTCCTGTGGCTCAGATTCTCAACCTGTGGGCCGAGTGTGCTGCCCTTTATGGACAAATTGGGACTTTCATTCCCTTATCAGTTCAAAAGCATCAACCAAGGCAAGAAGACCAGTGTTGCTGACTCTATGCTGCGGATGCTGGAGAAGCATTCCCAGAACCTGGAGGACCTGATCCAGGAGCGGACTGAGGAGCTGGAGCTGGAGAGACAGAAGACGGAAAGGTTGCTCTCGCAGATGCTCCCATTGTGAGTGGACGTGATTGTGCCTCTAGCCTCAGTGGCTCTGAGCATGGGACCTGGGACATAGTAGGTGCTCAGTGAATATGGGTTTTTTGAATTCATTCACTTATTGTTTATTTATCCTGCATATTTTTATAGAACCCTTGTATATATTAGGCACTGTGCTGGGCACAGGAGTATTGAATTTCTGCTGCCTCTTTCCCTTGGGAACAAAAACAAGGCACAGTGTCCCCCATCTGACTCTCCCCCCCTGCCCCAGATCCCCTGATACTCATCCCAGGATTTTCCCCAAAATATCCCTCCCTTACTTCCAACTGTGGAAAGAGGGTCCTCCCATCTTGCGACTCTGGCCCTTCCCATCCATTCAGGTCCATGAGTGAAGCTCTGAAAATGGGATTGACTGTGGAGCCAGAGTACTTTGACCACATTGCCATATACTTCAGTGACATTGTGGGCTTTACTACCATCTCAGCCCTGAGTGAGCCCATTGAGGTGGTGGGCTTGCTCAATGACCTCTACACATTGTTTGATGCTGTTCAGGGCAACCATGATGTGTATAAGGTGAGAGGACCAGGAGGCAGGCATTCCATCTCTTCCTCCTCTATGTTGTGTTTGCATCATACATTTACTTCCAGTCATTTATTTCTGCATTTTTATCAGTAAGCTATTGCTGTATAACAGATGACCCCCAAACTCAATAGTATAAAACGATAAGCATTTACTATTGCTCACAAGCCCATAGGTCCAGCTGGAAAGTTCTCTTGACTCAGATGGGCTCACTCATACATCTGTGGTCAGTTGTGGGTGAGAGGAAGCTCTGCCGATCTTGGCTGGACTCTGGAGCCTTGGCTAGGACAACTCAGTTCTGATCCACATGGTATCTCACCATTCAGCAGGCAAGTTGGTGTTGTTTACATGGTGTGGCAGGGTTCTGAGCGAGAAGGCAAAAGCCCAGAAGCTTGTTGACGTCTAAGCTGGGATCAGGAACATTGATATTTCCAACATATTCTATCAGTCAAAGCAAAACAAAAGGCCAACACAGATTTCAAGAGGTGGGGAAATAAATTCTACCTCTGCCAGGCAAGGGCTGACAGATGAGTCAGTTTCTGAGCCTGCCTCAGGGAGCTCTCAGTGCTGTAAGTAAAAGACAATGATAACCCACTATGAAAGTGATGATCAGAGGAGGCTGGGGGGGCCCCCAATCCAGCTAGAAGTAGATGTGTAAAGAGCAAGGAAGGCTTCCTGGAGGAGGTGCTGTCTTCCTAGCATTGTCCAGCCTGAGTATGATTGCTTCAGGCAAACAATGGGGAAATAATATGCTAAAGCTTGAGGCTTGAGAGGGTGGGCCTATTAAGTGTGAGGGATACTGAATGGGTTGTAATGGCTAGACATGCAGTGGGCCAGCGGTGGGAGTGGGTGGTGGGTAGGGGACACTGGAGGGGGCAGCAGGGTCCTTGGCAGAGCCTCCAAGACCCTCCACGAACTAGTCCCTATGCACCTCTTGATTCTGGGTTTGAGTCCCACCCTGAACTCCAGTTTCTGTGTCACTTTGGCTTCCACTCTCTGGGCCTCTGTTCCCTCATCTATAAAACAGGAATAATGACTCCAGTCCCAGGGGGTTCACAGATGATGCGCAGATCCTCTCCCCCTGGTAGAAGTGCTGTGTAAACTGTGAGCTTGTGAAAATGAGTAGCCCCCTGCCCTTGAGGGGCCTTCCCACACCACCCCTGGCCCTATTCTGATCCAGCTGTTGGCGGGGGAGGGGGTCCTCGGTCAGCCTCAGACATGGTGGAGGAGGTGGGGAGGGAGCTCCCAGGAAACAGGCTTACTCTGGCTCCCCTGGCCTTCACCTTTGTTTGTGACCTGCCAGCCCCATCCTGCCACAGCTCTCCAGGAAAGCTGGGACTGTGGAGGGCCAGGCCCTGGGCTAAAGCCAGGATGGAAAAGATGCATGGGCAGGAAGTTTCAGAGGAGAGAACTAACTCTTTGTGGTGCCAGGAAGTCTGCTGGTAGCATTCAGTGTCCTGACAACAGTGATCGCCAGTACTTATTGAGTGTTTACTGCATACCAGACACTGGTATACAGTCTAGATGCCTTATATGTATTAACCCATTTGATCATCATAACAATCTATGAGGTAGGTAATAGCAACCCTAATTTACAGATGAAGAAACAGGTGGTTAAGCAGCTTGTCTAATTACATAGTCCCAACAGGATGTGAAGCTGAGATTTGAACTTGGGCATTCTGGTCCTGAAACCCCTTCATCAGGGCTCACCATCCCAGGACACAGACATCCTCAGGATAAAGCCATAAGTTCGTTGTGGCCCCAAGCCCCTCCAGGAGCTGGCCCCACCTCCCTCCCCACTGCATCTCCGCACTCCGCCTCTGCAGTCCTTTGTATTCCTCACATAAGCTTTGCTCTCTCTAGCCACGAGGCCTTTGCCCATGCTGTTCCCTCCTCCTGGAACTCTGCTCTCCCTCCTCTTCTGCCCTCTTCTGCTCATCCTCCTGGTCTCAGGTTAGCTTCCCTGCCCTCCCAGACAGGTTTAGGAGCTCCTGTGTGATGCTCTCATAACTACCCCTGGATCTGTTAGTTCCAACCTAAACCACTCTGTCCCCAGTGCTTGGCAATGTCCAACTCATGGTAGGTCCTCAGGAAATATGTGTTGATTAAATAAGGAGCTAACTAAGGCCCAGAGAGGGAAGTGTCTTGCCCGAGGTCACATAGCTGGTAGGAGACAGAGCCAGAACAGGAAACTGCCATGTCCACCACCACCGCCCAGCTCCATCCGCTGCCCCACACTGACCCACAGAGACGTGAGCCACTGGTTTTCCTAGCACACAGCTTCCCTCCCATTCCCCTTTCAGGACCCCATGTTCCTAACCCAGCCCACGGTCTGAGGCGTTCTCTATCATGCTGGCTGGGTTTCCCTCTTGCCTCCAGAGCCGCCATGGGCCCCAGGAAAAGATTCCTCATCTCATCTTGCTGAGCCCTGCAGCTTTGATGTGCCCTGAGTCACTCCTGGCCTTGTCTCTTCCTCCCCTGTTAATCTTTTCTCACACGTGTCCCTCCCAGCTCTGAATCATGCTTTCTGATCTGCTCTGAACTCTGGCCAAGAGGTCTGCATCTTTCTGGCAGAGTGCAATGAAATAAAACAAGGCCCGCACACCCATCCAGATGTGGGGAAACAGGAGGCCGGGTCCTCCCCATGTGCAAGCGCATCTCTCATCACTCACGCGGCCGCCTTGGTTTCCCGCCCGACCCAGCAGGATCTGGTTACTGCTCTTTAATCCGGTCTGGGCTGGGAGGCGGCCAGGCGATCATTTCCTGGTTCCACAGGGGTCTGCGATTCTCTCCCAGCACGCACTTTTATGGACAGAACTCCGGAGCAGGGCCCGTGTGGGCTGCGGGGGACGAGAAGGTTTACCTCAGCCATTCGGCCCGGCCCGGAGGGTGAGCCTGGCCCCGGCCACACCGCTGAGCCACCCTGGGCACATCGCTTCACTTCTCTGAGCCTCAAGCTCCTGTTTGTAAAACAGAGGAGCAAGTGCCTATGGCTTAGGGTGGTTCTGCAGATTAAGCAGAGTAAGACGAAGTGCTGTTGTTCATACTCACACGGCGAAGAGCACCCGCGTGTGCAGGTGCTGAGGCCCCCGCTGAAAGCACAGAATGGGGGGAGGGGTATAGGAGCACCAGTTAAGCATCTGCAGAGGACTGGCCTGGCCAGGGATTGTCACAGGGTATCTCACGTAACCTCACAATGCCCTTCAGAGGCATGGGTTATTATCCCTGCTGTACAGATGCGGATACAGGCTCAGAGAGGTAGGTGATTCGCCCAAGGTCACACAGCAAGCCAGTGGCGGAGTTAGAATTCACCTGCGTGTTTGTTAGTGGAAACAAACACCCAGCTCTTTGCACCCACCTCTCCTCTGGCTGTGTTCTCCCCGCTGCAAGCGCCACGCCTGCGTGTGAGGAGCAGCAGTCCCTGCTTGCAGCTGAGTGCCCCCTGTGACGGGAGTCTCTCAGTGATCATCTTTGGGAGTCTGAGCTCCTAGAAAGCAGGGCCTGTGCCTGGTCATCTTTCAGCTGCTGGGGTTCTAGGGCTGGTTATTAATTACACCAAGCTCTCCAGCTCAGGTGGCAGGCAGGTGGAGGGCTAGAGGCCAGCTTCGCCACTTGGAGAATGTGGTCTGGATGTGAGGCCACCTTGGGGCTTTCTACTGCTCCTCCTCCCCAGTCTGGACCTTGGGTCACCCACCTGAGGTAGTGCTGGGTCCTTAGAGTCAGTCTGCTGTCCACAATTGCAGCCGCACACCTGGCGGGCTGGAAGTGGGGCCAGCAAGCAGTAGGTCTCTCAGGCTGCCTCTGGGAGGCAGGAATTGGCCTAGATGCACGTGCTGACCACGTGCAGGGCAGGAACAGGGAAACCCCACATAGCAGGCAGATTCTCCCCAGTAGAGAGAGAGAAAGGGCCCAAGCCATGTGCATCAAGAGGCAGCATAGCATACGGGCTCTGGAGCTGGACTGAGCAAGTTCAACTCTGTGCTGTGTGATGTTGGCGAGTGACAGCCTCTCTGGTCCAGTTTCTGTCTGCAAAATGGCAATAGTAATAGTCTACTCACAGAATTCTTGTGCAGATCTAATGCATTAATGTTTGTAAAGGGTTTGGAATAGTGTCTGGCACGTAATAACTGCTATATGAGTATTTAACCTTCTCCCAATCTTGCCAATCAGATAATGCATTCATCCTTCTGTGGGGAAGAAGGATGTAGGCAGAGGGAAAGGCAGGGCTTGCTCATATTTTTCCTTCGGGGAACGTGGGGTGGGAGGTCTCTCTCCTCTGGAAATGTACACAGAGAGGGGCAGCCCTGCCCCTGCCCCTGCCACATTCACGCCAGCCAACAGGTAAGTGCTGGGTGGGCAACAGCGAAAGATGGGGAGGGAGGTGGAGGTCACAGCCCTGAGGAAGGAAACATCTTTTTCCCAGCTGGTGACCGGGGAGATTTAATGGACTTGATGCAGTGAGAACTGGGCTGATGAGAGGCTCGGATCTCAACAGACAGGGACTGGCGGAGACCATTTCAGGCAGAGGGGCCGGGCCATCAGGGCCTGGAAGTGAGCGAGCACCGAGTTTGGCTGAAGCGTGGGGAACCAGGAGCAACTGTTAGGAATAAGCCTGGAAATTCTGCAGATCATGGGAGTCCCCGATTACTAGTTCCAAGGGGAGTGAATTTTAAGCTGTTTGCTGTAGGGAGCAAATTTAAGTATCTGAGTGGAATGTGGCATGATTAGGGCAGATCACCTCCCAGTATTGGGGCAGGGATAGAGTCGGGGGCCAAGGTAGTAGGGCACAGTCGACAGCTAATGGAGTGTGAAAGAGATTTATTGAATTATAGAGCCCCCTGTGTGCATGAGAAGCATCATCAATATTATTATTGTCTACCAGGTGCTGAGGGAGAGTGGACATGGCCGGCCAGAGGGAAGGCAAGTGGTGCCCACATGTGCCTGCTGTAGGAGTGGCAGTGCAGGAGCTGGGCTCTTTAGCCTGCAGATGGGAAGACTCCTGGGGTAGAGTCACCATCTTCAACATTGGCTGGCCTGGCCTGTGGCAGGGGAGAAGGCCCTGGTATACATCTATATCCCCAGCACCTGGAACGGGGCCTTCAGTGTAGAGAGTGAGCTTCAGAATAGGAAAGATTTGTGGCTTAAGTCCAGGAGGTAGAGCTGGAACCAGCAGGTGAAAGGCAGGTTGCCATTCAACTCTACTTTTGTAAATCAGAATTGCCTAGAGGGAGAAGCAGCCACCTCAAGAAGGAGACATGAGCAGGCCCAGACAGCCACTGGGGAGGCAAGTGGGTGGCCTTTAAACTCCCTCCTAATTCTGAGGTTCTGGGATTCTATTGTCTCCAAAACCATTAGCCCAGGAGAAGATGATGATAATGATGGTGGTGGTGGTGGTGATGATGGTGATGGTGATGATGGTGATGGTGATGGTGGTGGCGATGATGATGATGGTGGTGATGGTGATGGTGGTGGTGGTGATGATGATGATGGTGGCGATGGTGATGGTGGTGGTGATGATGATGATGGTGGTGATGGTGATGGTGGTGGTGATGGTGATGGTGGTGGTGGTGATGGTGATGGTGGTGGTGATGGTGATGATGGTGGTGATGGTGATGGTGGTGGTGGTGATGGTGATGGTGGTGGTGATGATGATGGTGATGGTGATGGTGGTGGTGGTGATGGTGATGGTGGTGATGGTGATGGTGGTGATGGTGATGGTGGTGGTGATGATGATGATGGTGGTGATGGTGATGGTGGTGGTGATGATGATGGTGGTGATGGTGATGGTGGTGGTGATGATGATGGTGGTGGTGGTGATGGTGATGATGGTGGTGATGATGATGATGGTGGTGATGGTGGTGGTGGTGGTGGTGGTGATGATAGTGGTGACGATGATGGTGATGGTGATGGTTGTGATGATGATGATGATGGTAAAGAGAGAAGTCTCTGTTTATTGAGCATCTATGATGAAACTGGCTCTTAAATCTTTATCTTTAATATGCATTTCATGTAAGAGGAACTGAGGCTTGCACAGGTGAAGTGGCCTGACCAAGGTAAATGGCAAAGCCAGGGTTTATATCCACATCTATCAGATTTCAAACTCTACATTCTTTTCAGTACACCTTGGAAAGTCAAGTGTTTGGGAAATAGGCTATATATCCAATACACATTCATTCCTCTGCAGCTGAAGCCCTGATCGTCTGCTGTGGCATTGTGCAGATGGGGCACCCAGGTCTGCTGCCAAGGAGCTCATGGCCTGGGGTCAGAGATGACACCTGCAATTCAGACAAAGGCGATCTGAAATGTGCAGGTCTAATTGTTGTTAGAGCGGCTGGGATGGGAGGCCTGGGAAAGATGGCACTGTGGGCCAGGGACACGAGGACTGGGTCAGGGGCTCAGGAGAGGCAGCCTTGTGTGGGATGTGGGTCAGTCCATGGAGGGGGGTTCTTCTCCTGAAGCATGAAGGCTGTGACTTCCAGGTGGAGACCATCGGGGATGCCTACATGGTGGCATTGGGGCTTCCCCAGCGCAACGGGAGCCGGCATGTGGCTGAGATTGCCAACATGGCCTTGGACATCCTCAGCTCTGTGGGCGACTTCCAGATGAGGCATGCGCCCACTGTGCCCATTCGCATCAGGGCTGGCCTGCACTCACGTATGGACTTGGGGCTGTGGGAGTGTCCCAACCCTGCCTGGGGTGCTGGCTGGGGCAACCCCAATGGTGTGCTTCTGGAATCCTGAGATTCTGAAATCCATAATAGAAAATTTTTACATTTCTTTTTTTCTTCTATTATTTTAAGGTTCTAAGATGTTATAAATCAAAGAATCTGTGATGCTCAGATTCACATTTGTTTTCTTTAATCTCAGCATCTGTCAAGGGCATCTAAGTCCATGCTGAGGAGCTGATAGTCTGATGGAAGAGGCAGAACAGAGACCTTCTGTGGTCATGCAGACAGCTAAATGTTTGCTGGGGGGGGACTAGGAGAGACCTCAGGGTCTCTACTATAGCATATCCTTCTCATGCCCTCACCCCTTCCCCCTCCATAACTTCACCTGTGGGATAAAGTCCAAACTCCCCACCCCCCATAGCCTCCAAAGCCCTTGCTAATCTCTCCGTCCTCATCTTCCACCATTTTCCACTTGGTACTCCATCCATACCCAGCCACTTTCAGTTTCCCACAGGCATGTGGGCCCTTTGCCTCTGTGCCTTTGCCCCTGCTGTTCCTTGCCCACTCCTTATCTCGTCCTTCAAGACACAGCTTATGTAGAGCCTCCTCCAGGAAGTCCTCTGGGCTGGGTCAGAGTCCCCTTTCTGGGCTGGCACAGCCCTGGTGCTTCCCTCTTCACAACACTGATTAGAGTTTATACAGCTCCCCTCCACCAGGCTGGGGGCTCCCTAAGAGCAGTGCCTGGCTCCGATTTATCTGTCCCAACCTACCCCCAGCCCAGAGCCTGGCACAGATGTCATCTCCTTTCTGGGTGTTCTTAGAGATTCCATATAGCTTCATCCTCACCCCCCAGCTGGAGCCCAAGATGTGAGGTGGTGACAGCAGTTTGGGGGGAAGGGTGGGAAGAACAAGACTTCTCTTGAGTCCAAGACCTGCTGGAGCTCACTGGGCACATTTGAGTTTCAGGGCCCTGCGTGGCAGGGGTCGTGGGTCTCACTATGCCTCGGTACTGCCTCTTTGGGGACACTGTTAACACCGCATCCCGGATGGAGTCTACAGGACTGCGTGAGTGTCTCATATTTCTATACTGCCCAGGGAAGGACTCTCTCAATGACCCCTGCAGCCTGGCTGTTTGAAAGAGTGCTTAGTAACCAAATCAACACCTGGTGGCAGTGTACCCTAGTTATCAGTAAGACAACTAGAAGGAGATGATGTGTGTTACTGGTTCTTTTAACTTTACACAGGGCTTTGGAGGTGATCTCATGAGAGAATTAACAGGGAACAATGACCTGAGAGCAGGAAACCTGGGTCCTCACCCTGACTGGGTCCAGTGTGCTTAGTGTCCTTGAGCAAAATGCTCTTCCTCTAGGTCTCGGTTTCCCCATCTCTACAATAAGGAGACCCCTTTCAATTAAAAAAAAATGCCATTTTTGACCTTTGCTGACAGCAGGAGCCACTCCAATGGCTCGGTTGGAGCAGCTGAAAAATTTGGGCCTCTGCTTCTGGCTGCACAGCTTGTGTGCTCCCTAATGTCACTCAGCATACATCCTGCTTAACCAGATGAGATGGCCCTAGTGGGGAGCCCTGCCCTTAAAAGAAAAATAACTGCTTAACTGCGCTGACTCAGCCTTCAAAGACTTCCCTACAAGTAGAGATCATGTTCCTAGGGTTCTGATTTCATCTTGAGTTCTTCTTCTTTTTTTTTTTTTTAATTAATTAATTTATTTATTTATTTATTTTATTGGCTGTGTTGGGTCTTTGTTGCTGCACATGGGCTTTCTCTAGTTGCGGTGAGCGGGGGCTACTCTTCATTGTGGTGTGCGGGCCTCTCATTGTGGTGGCCTCTCATTGCAGAGCACGGGCCCTAGGCGCATGGGCTTCAGTAGTTGTGGCACATGGGCTCAATAGTTGTGGTTCACAGGCTCTAGAGCACAGGCTCAATAGTTGTGGCGCATGGGCTTAGTTGCTCCATGGCATGTGGTATCTTCCTGGGGCAGGGATCAAACCTGTGTCTCCTGCATTGGCAGGTGGATTCTTACCCACTGTGCCACCTAGGAAGTCCCTTGAGTTCTTCTTAACACTCAATCCATGTAATTTGCTTTTCCTTGAGAATTCTACTTTAGTGCCCAGCAATCTACTAAGGGGACAAGAGGGCCAGGCGAAAGGTATTGCAGGAATCAGAATTGTGTGCATGACTGGCTGGAACTGGGGCTGTTACAGGCTGTTAATGATTTTGCCAAACACTAGGTATGCTGTCACCAGGTGGTAACTTGCCTTCTACCTTTCTTCTCAGCATACAGAATTCATGTCAGCAGAAGCACCATGCAGACACTGCTCAGCCTGGATGAAGGCTACAAAATTGATACCAGAGGCCAGACTGAGCTAAAGGTGAGAGACTTTCTTTCCTGGGATTGATGGAAGATGTCTCCAAAGGTCCACTTTCTGCACGCAGCAGGAGAGATTCTCATCTGACTGATATAGCTAAAGGAAATGCCAGCCTGGGAGCTGACCACCTTTAGTGTCCTCCTCACTCCACAAACTCTAAGGAAAGATCTCTTCCTAGAATCCCCCACCTCGTTTGGCTCCTCATAAGCAGGAGGACCAGGGCAGATAAGTTACTTCTATTGATGGACAGCATGCTGGTGCACAACAGATATTAACATATTTATTACCACAGAGGTAATGAAAAGAGGATCCATGTCCCCATTTTACAGTTGAGGAAATTAAATTAGAGAGGCAAAGAGACTTGTCCAAAGTCACACAACTGAATCCTAGGTCTGGTGGCTCCAAAGCCTATGCCTTCTCCATAGCACTGTTGGGCTCCTACTCATCCTTCAGAACCCTAGCACAGACCTCAGCTCTCACTGAAGCCTGCCCTGACCAGGAATACCACGCTTCTTCCTTTCCCCCAGCATAATTATCATGCCTTCTCTGTGCATCCACCAGTCCCACAGCTGGCCTCTGCTGTTCCCAGTGTGGTGTTGGGTTATATCTGCTCATCAGCCCTGAAAAGGCAGAGATTGGTCTGTCACCTCTGCATTCTTTTTTTTAATGTTAATGTTCAGTAAATGTAATGGTACCAACCTATGAATGACTCTTCTTCGTACCCCACCCCCTTCCATTTCCTCAACTAGGGCCAGGCCTGCTGGAGTGACTGGAGCAGCCTAGGCACCTAAAGGCCCAGGGCTGTGACTGGGCCCCAGAAATCAGGTGCTCCACAGGATTCACTTCATTAAATGGCAGAATGTCAGAGCAGCAGCTCAGAGAGGAGCAGTAACTTGTCCAAAATCTCACAGCCTGTGAGGGCCTGCATAAGCGGAATCCTTTGCTTTGGAGGCTGAGGTTATGGGAGAGTGAGCTGGAGTAAGGGCAAGTGTGTCTTGTTTGGGGGAGTAGGCGCTAGATGTCCTAAGAAACAGAGAATTCTGTTCACAGAAGGGGATGCAGAGTGGGAGTGGGGAGGGCAGTATGCTAACCTCGGGTTCTTTGGATTGACCTGAGGAATCCAAGGAGCAATACCCATCCCTGGTCCAGGTGGGGTATGAAACTTCTAGGACAGCCAATCCTGACCCCACAGGCAGCTGCACCCCCACCCCAGTGAAGCCACTGGATCCTTCAACAGTTTGGGAGAATCACAAATCACAGAATCCTGGGGTCTTAGCATTCCATGTCTGCTGGTTATAGAACTCATGAGGATTTATTTACTTCTCTAATGGATAAGCATTAATTCATTTAATCCTCACAACAACTCTATGAGGTATTCAGGAAACTGAGGCACAGAGAGGTAAAGTTGGCCAAAGTCACACAGCTAGCAAGAGACAGAACCAGGATTTGGACCCAGACAGTCTGCCTCCAGGCTGCTCTCCTCCCAGCTGTGGGAATCGCACCTCTGCCCTTGCTTTCTGCTTGAGAAGGTTTGCTCAGCCCCTTTCCTGTCTCTTCCAGGGGAAGGGCTTCGAGGAAACCTACTGGCTGGCGGGGAAAGCGGGCTTCCCCAGATCCCTCCCCACACCTCTGGACATGAAACCCGGGTGAGTAAGAGGAATTTCCTCCAAAGCTTGGCCTCTGTTGTTTGAAATTTGATACTTGTTATTTTTCTGATTATAAAGGTATTACCTGCATAGTGGGAAAATTTGGAAAATACAGAATACTTGAATGATTAAATAATCACCATCTTTCCACTCTGGAGAGACAGCCACTGTTAGCACCTTAGCATGGTTCCTGCCAGCCTGTTTCTGATGGGTTTGTCATGGATGAGATCATGCTGCCTCTGTAACTTCTCATTCTGATCTGTGCTTTCTGCTCAATGTCCTGAGCACCCTGGGTATCATTCAGAGCACTTTACACACGCTTGTGGTTACAGGATCAGGATTGCAACATGTGGGGGCCTTGATTAGTTCAACCTCCCTCTTGCTGCTGAGCACGTAGAGTCTTCCCGATCTGAGCCAGTTACAGGTGATATGTTTGTCACCATTCAGATTATTTCTGCTGATGAGGAACTTACAGATCAAAGGCCCTCATGTTTTAGAGGCCAAAAGAAGCCGATTCTCAGAGAGCTGGTGCCTGCTCTGCGTTTGGGCTCTTTCATTTGTCCTCTGTTCTTTGCGACCCCATGTCCCTTGCTGACGGCAACACAGGTGAGGCGGTGGGGGAAGCAAGGACATTTGACTGCAATGTGCTGTTCCTCACCCTTTTCCACTTGAGCAGCGGGCAGTTCACAGCGGGCCAGAGGGCAGAGGGCACGGGTGCTGGCCATTGCTGAGAATTAGTTTTCTAGAAATGAGGAGGCCCTGGGGCCCACGGGGACCCACAGGTTCATTCCACCAATGGGTGGCTAGCCTAGGCATGGAGAGAGCCCCATCAGGGGCCCACAGCACAACCACATCAGAGCTTCCTGCCCAGGATCTTACCTTCATTAGAACTTCCAACTGGCTCCTCTCAGCCGTTCCAGGATGGCCCCCTCCTATCCCTCAAAGACGAGAAATGTGTGAGGCACACATGGGCTTCCTGGGGAAAGACCAGCACTAAAGCAGCCTAGGCTGCCGGTCCTCCAAGGGGAAGGACTGATACGGACAGGGGCCAAGGGCAGTCAGAGCAGACATTTCCTTTCCCTGCCCCCCCTGCTGTCAGGGTGCCCCCAGGCCTCAGAACCAAGGGAACGCAGGCAGAGCAGTGCCTGGGGGTAGGCAGTGCCTGGTTCATGTTCATCCCTGAGTGCCCTCCCTGACACACACTGGGGTCCAGCGAGGTGGCCGGGCGGGGGGGGGGGGTGTCTGGGCACACGCTTGCGTATGGAGAGGCCCTCAGGGTGCAGAACACACACAGATGCACCCTTTTAATAAGGACACTCCAGACTCCTGGGTACGAAACCAGCTTGGGTTCACAGAAAGGCCTCTACACATCCCTGGGTCCTTCGACTTTGCAGATAGCTTGCTGGGAGAGGACCCGTCTCAGGACTGGCTGTGTGACCTCGGGCAGGTCCCTGACCACCCTGGGCCTTCCCAAGATCCCCAGCAGTCCCAGCTCACCTGCCCGCAGGAAAGCAGCTGCGGCCCGGCCCCCTCGCCTTGTTCAGTCCATCTGGGTCCTCTACTCCAGCTGCCTTTCTGGCCTGAAACAGCAAGCTGTCCTCTAACCTCCCAGCCCGGGGCGCCCACCCCATTTCTGGCTCCACGTGCAGCCACGCCTCTCAGAAAGCGCGTCTGCTGATGCTGACTTCACTTCCTCATCTCCCACTCCTGCCGGGCCCCTGCAGCCTGACTTCCACCCCCGCCCGCTCAGAAGGCTCTGTGCGGTCACCGGTGACCTCCACCCATGTCACCAGCTCCGTGGGCAGTTTTAGTTCCCAGCGTGATTGCGTGGTAGCATTTCCCATCTCCCTCTTCCTAGAAAGGCTCTCCAAGGCCTTCCCGGGCCCCAGCTGTGCTCCCCGTCTCCAACTCCTCCTCCCTGGGCTCCCCGTCAGCTCTTCTCCTCTCCCCAACCCTTCCATGCTGGGGCTGCACAGGGCTCCTCCCTGGGGCATCCCTTCCTGTCCCCACAACGCTGATGACACACCTCCTGGACCTTGGCCCCCAACCCCCTTCTGAGCTCCAGGCCCTTGCAGCTCATGCTGCCCCCTCAACAGCTCTTTCTGGAGCGCTCATGGGACCTCAGACCCACCAGTTTCACCTGGCAGCCTGGCCTCCACCAGAGTTCTCTTCTCGTGGGTGGCCTTGCCACCCTCAGTCAAAAAGCCAGACGCTGTCCCGGAGTCCTCAGCAGGTCCCGCGGCTCTGCCTCCATCACAGCCCCACGCCGATGGCTTCTCCGTCACCCCCGCTCTCCTGGCCACTGCAGGGGCTCCTCACCATTTCCCCTCATCTGTCTCTGCCCGGCAGCCAGAGTGACCTTTAAATAAAACACAGACATGATTCATATGGAAGTTCCCCATTTAATACCTTCTGGGTCTCCCTACCTGAACTTTTTCATGCTGCCTCTGAGGTCCCGCTCTGTCCCGCCTGGGCCTGCCCCCCAGGCTCAGCTTTCCAGCACCTTCCGTGTCAGTCACCTCCTCGGGGCCTCCCTGCTGCTCCTCAAGACACCTCAGGGCCTGGCCGATGTGCCTGCGGGTCTGCGGGTCCCAGGCACCAAGGGAGGTGAGCTCCCACGTCTCTCCCGTGGGCCACTGGTTGCGCAGGCACTGGGCAGCCCAGCTCCCAGCTCCCCCCACCCCATCCTGGGAGGGGGAACCAGCAAGTCTGGTGGCCGTCTGTCATCCCGAGCTCTCCCAGCGGATGACTTTTCCACTCCAGGCCAGAAACTTCAGAAAGGGCCAGCAACATTTTCATCTTCCTGGCTCAGGGAGGGAAGAGAGCAGAGATTAGCCCCAGTGAGCTCCACCTGACCTGGGAGCCTCTCAGGCCTCTAGGCAGCAGGGAAGAATCCCACACCCACCGAGGTCTACGGGCTCAGATCCAGCAGGTGGAATCACAGGGGCCTGAGCACACAAGTGCACCCGCATATGCACACGCACACTCCACCTGGCATGGGCATCAGATGCGTACACACGCAGAAACAGCACCACACGCCCCTCCGTTTGCTCGGAGATGAGATCACAGGCAGACCCACAGACACACAGAAAGACACTCAGGCAGACACACAGAATCTCTGCAGGAAAGGCCAGCTGGATGGGAACTTGTCTTGGAATTGTGTTTATGAGGCAGTTACCAAATTTTTACTTGAACTTTGTGCTATAGCTGTTTTTTTAAAAAATATTTATTTATTTATTATTTATTTTGTCTGCAATGGGTCTTAGTTGCAGCATGCAGGATCATCATTGCGGCATGCAGACTCTTAGTTGTGGCACGCATGTGGGATCTAGTTCCCCGACTAGGGATTGAACTCAGGCCCCCTGCATTGGGAACATGGAATCTTACCCACTGGACCACTAGGGAAGTCCCTATAGCTTTGTATTTAAGTCAAGTTTTCTCAAGATGCTTTTATCCTCCCTTTCTATATTTGCCATATCTGCATAAGTTATTTATCTTTATATTTGGGATTGTTTTGGGAAGCTGGTGGAGATCAGGGGAAGGGGACAAAAGAAAACCCTCGTGTTTTGGTGTAGCCACAACCCAGGCAGAAGTGCCCACAGATGGGCCTCCTGTCACCTGTCACAGAGACACTCCACACAGGGGCCCCTTCTCTTCACTCTGCCCCTGACGACCAGGCTCAGGAGTATCCCTGCCAGGTTGCTGTGAGGTCCTGGCAGTCACTCACAGCCTTGCTTCCTTCTCTGTGCAAAGGCGATAAATAACCCTGCTCATTGCTCCTCTGGGCACACATGGGAAGCAGATGAGAAAATGAAAATGTGCACAGGCTGTCCCTATCCTGATTTGTATCACACCCTGAGAGTCATAAAGCTCCTCACCCCAAAGTGTTAGGGGACAGAGCTGGGGCTAGCTCTGCATCTCCTGGGAGGCCTCTGGACTCAAAGCCACACACATGGGACTTCCCTGGTGGCGCAGTGGTTAAGAATCTGCCTGCCAGTGCAGGGGACATGGGCTTGATCCCTGGTCTGGGAAGATCCCACATGCTGTGGAGCAACTAAGCCTGTGTGCCACAATTACTGAGCCTGCATGCTACAACTACTGAAGCCTGCACGCCTAGAGCCCATGCTCTGCAACAAAAGAAGCCACCACACTGAGAAGCTTGCACACCACAATGAAGAGTAGCCCCTGCTTGCAGCAACTGGAGAAAGTCCACGCACAGCAATGAAGACCCAACAAAGCAAAAAAAAAAAAAAAAAAAGCCACACATGCAAATGAGTGAGCGGCTCTTTACCTTCCTGGGGCCTAAAGTTCCTTTAAAGTTCAAAGTGCAGAGGGCAGTGGTATGCTTGTGGCAGGGCTACTGCAGGGATCAGGAGAAGCCAAGGAGAGCGAGGGGCTCCTTGTAATTGGCTGTGGGCTCTAAGTGCCCACCACTGTTGTTCTGGGTGGGGGGTTATTATTCTTGTTTGTCCTTTTTCCCTAGGGACCCCTGGCAGGAACTCATAAACCAAGAAATCAAGGTGGCCTTTGCCAAAGCCCACCAGAGCAGAGCTGAGCCCTGGAGTGTCGGGAGGGCCTTGGCCAGGCCCTGAGGAGAGGGGCAGAGCAGGGCAGGAGCTTATACCAGCCCAGAGACTCCTGTGCCTAGACACCTCCAGGCCCTCTCCCTGCTCCACTCTCTGCAAAGAACTCCCTTGCTGAGGTCCCTGGCAGCCACCCGGGCAGTCATTAATATGTGACCTAGAGCAAGTAATTGACGCATTCCTGTGTGAATTCTACAGGTTAACTTGCCTCTTAACACAGAAACAATAAAAATAGAAATATTCCCTTCCTTTCACGTAGTGCTTTGTTCTTGACAAAAGGTTCTGACTCTGAGAGCTCGTTATAGACCTCCCCATTCTCTCTATTGAGAACACTGCCCCCGTCATACAGCTGAGGTGCCCAGGCCCCAAGGGAGAAGGTTATTTGTCCTGAGTGGCACAGCTGCCACAGCTGCAGTCAAGGGCTTCAGGCTCTGCTGGACCACCTGCTCATGTCACACCACTTCTCAGAGCCTCTGTTTTGTCATCTCTAAAATGGGTATGGAGAGGGCCCACATGAGGCCACAGCAAACTGCCTCCTTCCCTGCCTCTCCTCTCTGAGCTGGCCTAACCTCTTGGGCATCCGTGAGCACTGTGTTGGGAGTCCAGGTTCCAGGCTCCCAGAATCCCAAGGGAGAGCTCAGGAAGGGAGTGATAATTCCTGGGTTCTTAGGAAAATGAGACTTCTGTCTTACAGAAGAAACAAAACAAAACAAAACAAAAAGCCCACAATCAACTCATTAAACTGGCTTCCAACATCAAAGAGTACTTTTCAAACCCCTGAGGCTGATTTCAGAGCAGACAGACCAGGCACCACACATGGAATTCATTTCCTTGACTGAGGGGAGAGGGCGGGGGCCAGGGGCAGGTTAAGCCCTAAACAAACTCGTCCTTCTTCAAAAGACCCCTTGGGAGGGAGCAGCTGGCACTAAAACTGCACGGGGGTTCCTGGGGAGAATGTTCTGCTGGCGGCTGTGCCGTGTGTGTGTGTGTGTGTGTGTGTGTGTGTGTGTGTGTGTGTGTGTGTGTAGATATGAGAGGGATGTGGGTGATGTGTGTGGAGCCAGGGGCTGCTGTGTGGTGGAAAGCACTATACTTTGCTCTGGGAGATGCCCTTGCCGTCCCAACCTGCATGACTTTGGGCCTAATCTTTTTACTCCTCAATTTCCTCAAATGCAAAATGGGACTGGTCACCCTTACCCCCTGTGTCACTGCAAGAATTAATGGAAAGGACTGGAAACGCCACAGCTGGCCCGGAGCTGAGGGAAGGCCGAGAAGGGAGGGTGCACATGTGCCTGTCTGTGGGACATGCCCGTGGCCCTGCGTGTGATGGTGTCTGTGCTTGCGGTGCCCCCGGGGCCGGGGGGCCAGAAGTGCGGCCCTGGTCCCTCCACTGAGCTCTGTGTGGCCCACATGAAGCCTGTGGATTTTCTCTCTGGGCCTCAGTCTCTTCATCTGTAAAAGGAGTCTCGTGGCCGTGAGGTCCCCCTGGGCCTGAGGCTCTGTGCATATTCACAGGCACGAGGTGGTAAATGGAGACCCAGCAGCAAGCAGATAAAAGACCAGAATTCAAACCAGGATTCCACTCCTCTTTCCTCCCAGGAGTTGGTCTGTGGGCCCCTCTAAGCCCTCAGCTCCTCCCTGCACATCAAGGACCAGCCCCCTGCCCCAGCTGCCTTGCAGGGCCACTGTCAAGTCAAAGGAGTCAAAGCTGTGAAAGCACGCTGTCCCTGAGGAGTGTGCAGCGGCCGTGACTGAGGGTGCGTGTGTGGAGACAGAGCTGGCTGGCTTCGTGTACGTTGTGTGGATGTCAGTGCTCAAAGGACCCTGAGCAGACAGGCACCCCTATTCCCGTGCATGTGACTCTCTGCGTGTGTGTGCGTGTCTGTGGATGTCTGTGTACATGCTCTGCATCGAGGTGTGTGTGTGCGCTGGTGTGTGCATGTGTACTGTCTTAACTGTGTATGTTATGTGTCCAAGTGTGTCTGTCTGGGCATCAAAGTCTGGGAGCGGCGGCAGATCTAACATTCGTGTCTGTGTCCACACGTGGGTCTGCATGTGCTGTGTGTCGCAGTGCACGCCTGTGCATGTGGGTGTATGTCAGGCTGTGCCTGGATCCGGCCGTGGGTCTCCTTGCTCTCGGGCCCTCCAGAATGGCAGTGTGGGGAGAGTAGCCCCTGGCACTGAGCTGCCTATGCTGAGAAGGGCTGAGGCAGCTCTGTTCTCAGAGGCCTCAGCTCAGACACCCCACCCCGCCCTGGGCAGAACCTGGGGGCTCCAGGGAGAAGCTCTGTCACCAAAGCCTACACACTGCATATGAAGAGACCTCCCAAACTGGGGTCTTCACCTCTCCCCAACCTTCCTGCATCAGTCGAGGACGAGGTCACCCAGGAGGACAGCCAGTGCCCACCTGGCCCCTGTGTTGTGTCTCCTCCTGGGGCTGGGCCAGTTTTTTCTGCCCCCAGAGGCTTGGGGGCTCATTTAGTTTACATTTACCCGCTGCCTGCTGTGGGCCAGCTCCAGGCACAGGAGCTTCCACGACCTTATCTTAAGCATAGCCACCCGCTGGGACAGGAGGTATTTGCCCACTTTCTAGAAGAGAAAAGAGGCTCAGAGGGGTGAAATGACCTGTCCATGCTGGCCCCTGTCTCCTGATTCGAAGTGGCTGCACGGTGCTGCAGAAGCTCACAAAAATAGCAACAGTCCCTGGAAGGTTCCCAGAGGGGGCGGCCTCAGGGGCACATGGTTTTATTTTCTGTGAATGAGGTGAGGACAAAACCTTTCTCATGAGGCTGAGGAGGCTCTCCGAAGCTGGCCCTCCCCTCATAAGGAGTAGGCCTAGCATTTGCATGGGGCTTCCGTGCATATGCTCGGGTGGAACCCCAGAGATGGGGCCCCAAGTCATGACTTTCATGATGAATCAGTGCCAGCTGGTCCCCATGAAGTCCCCTCCCCTCCCCCACCAGCCTGGGGCTATCTTCCTTTCCCTTGGTGTCAGTTCCCAGCAAAGGCACACTCCTGGCATCTCTGGGGGCTGGGGTTCTTGATATGGCAGATGGGGCCACGGGGCTCTGGAAGGTCTGGTGGCCCCCTCTAGCTGGGCCTGGTGATCTGGAGTTGTTTGGTTCAGGTCCGTTGGGCAGGCACAATTTGGCATGGTCTCCTTGGAAACAATGAACACTTTAGCCTGGCATTCAATGCTGTACTCATGCTGCCTTCACCTCATCTGCTCCCTGTACTCCCAGCTCTCTGGCCATGTAGACCGCTTACTCTTTCCCAAACCTTTCATGATGCCACAATTTGTTCTTGTTGTTTTCTCTATCTAGATGACCTTATACCTTTTTCAAAATTTGGTGAACTCCTACACAACCTTCAACGTCCACCTAAAAAGCTACCTCCTCCTGAAACCCTTTCCCAACCTCCCACTGTATGTAATTAGTAGTTGCCTTGCCTGACCCTCATGTGTTGGTAGGAACCTCATCTAGTTCATTTCTTTTGTCCAATGCCCAGGAAGAGGCATGCACTGGGAGGGTGAATTGATGAAAGAATAAACTAATGAACTAGTTAGCTCAAAGTTTTCGATAAACAACCTCCCTACATGTAATGCCAGCTCCTGAGTCTCCTGCCTAGTTTCTCCTCCACTGTATCTGCGTCTGGGCTTGCTTAGTCTAATGCTTAGCTGGGATCCTGCATGGCAGGTAGGTGTGGGCAGTGTGTCAGTCCATGCCTTCCCTGGCTGCCCTGTCTCTCCTCCCCACCACCCACCCTGCTGCTATACACGCTCTCACCTCCAACCTCTGCACTAGCCTGGGTGCTCTTCCCCAGCCCCTCTGCTTCCCACTCCTTCTGGGCCACTCCTCCTCACCCTCCATGCCTTTGTTCCTTTGTCACTTCCTCCAGGAAGCCTTCCCTGAAACCTTCCCTTCCACCCCTGCGTGTTGCAGGAGGGGCACCTCCTCTGCCCTCTCAGCCCCCTGGGCACCCTGTCCAGCCCTGTCCCTGCAGACTGGGGGCTTCCTGATGGCAGGGCTGAGTTGAAGCCCTCTTTCTGGGACTTCAGTGGGAGAAGAAATATAACAGGGTGGGAAAGGTGGGGAAGGCCATCGCGGTGGCAGGTGAATCTCGCCTTAAGGAAATGCACCTGTATGAAAATCCAGATTTGCTCAAAGACGTTAGAGCCGAGTCCACATTCTTACAAGGGGAGGTGACGTGGCTGGAGCAGGAGGGGGCCTCACTTTACTGAGCGTGTTCTGTGTGCACTGTCTCGGGGGGTGTCCTCACAGCCCTAGGAGATGGGTGCCTTCACCACTACTGCTGCTGAGTTCACCTGGGCTATGGGACAACAAAGCCTGGGTGCTTTTCCAAGGACCAGCCACGCTGCCTCTTGTCCCAGCTCTGCCCCTGGACTTGCTTGTAGAAGCCACTCCTGTTCAGGGCTCCACTCTCCCCATCAGGATGCGGACAGGGTGGACTAAATCTCCAAGGTTCCTAAGGTCTCTCCTAGTCCTTGAGACCCTTCAGAAGTCCACTAGGGGGCAGGCAAGCCATTCCCAAAAGAACCAGAGCCCCTCCAGCAGCCCTAAGATTCCTGGCCCCTCCCCAAGCCAGCAGGCTCCCTGGTCTCAGCTGTCCAGCCAGGGAGGGAGGATGGTGGGGCCCAGAGTGATAGGGGGGCCCCACCCCACAGAGGAGCCTTGCTTGGGGAGTCTCCCTGACGATCGATGGACAGTGAGAGGACAACAGTTCTCAGTGCCTGTCACCATCGCAAAGGCCTGGCCCGAGTCAGCATATATCAGAGGTTTGTCCCGTCTCCAGCTATTTGCATTTCCTATTAAATAACACACAGCTGATGCTAGCCTTATCCAGGGCTCTCCTGGACACTGGCTCACACAGCCTGCCACACCCTCTCTGGGGAGGCAGGTGCAATGGTCCCCCCCCACACACAGACAAGCGTGAGGCTCTTGCTGGCAGTTCTCTTCCGCTGCTGGCTTAGACCTTCCTTCTGGCCTCCAGCTCAGCACCCGGCCACCTGCCAGGCATCTCCGCAGTGAACCACAGATCACCCTGACGGTGCTCTGCCCTGTCCCCTGGCCAGAAACGGGGGTGACCACTCTCTCTTCCCTGTCCTTCCCGTGGCCCTTCCCCTCACCCCCATAATTAATCATGGAGTCTGTCCCACCCCCCATGATGGTCTGCCTTAGTCTAGGCCCCATCACCTGGGTCCTCAGCAATGGCCCCAGCCTCCATGCCACTCTCTGGCCTCCGTTCCCTCTGGCCCGAGCTGGCCCCCCAGTCTGCCTGCAGCACAGCCTTCGCCAGGCCGCTTTCCTACTTAGCACGCCCCCCACTGCCCATGGCCAGGGCCCTTCAAGGACCTCCTGCCAACAGACCCTCCCACCATCTCCTCCGATGCCCAGACTTTCCTACCCCCATGCCCAGCCCTGTCTTGTCCTCTCAAATTGCTCAGACCCCCAGTTTCAACCTAGAGGATTTTTATTGTAAAACACTCCTGTTAGTAGTTATAATAACCCCCCAAGACCTGGGGCCAGCGGTCTGGAGACTGTGTAAACTTGCCCTGTTACCGCTGTGTCCAGATGCAAAACACTTCCAGCCTGAGAAACATCACAATAACCAGTTGGCCTATTTCCAGAGTTGTCATTAAGCACATGGCCTGGGGGAAGCTAGGCCATGGGCGCAGTCTTTGTTCTCCATGTGTGTCTGCCTTGAGCCTACACTCAGTACTTGGTACAGCCCTAAAGCCAGGTGCAAGCTCTCAGTGCAGCAATGAGAAATTCGGAGTTTGCTGGAGATTTCCTGGGAGCCAGAGAAGAGAGTACGTCATCAGCCATCATGCAGTCAAGCTTCATGAACCCCTCTGAACCTCAGTTCTCCCTCCCAGGCCCTCCTCAGCAGCAGCCCCTGCTTTCCCCTCTTCCCCATCACTCCCTGTTGCCCCAGTCAACCAGCACCCAGCCTCAGCTTCCTGCTTCATTGGTAGTTACCCAAAGAGCAACTACAGGATTGAGCAAAGGCCCAGGAGCCTTTTAAAGGGCTGATTCAGGCCTCCTAGGTGCTGGGCAAGAGGTCTTCAAGGCTCCCCCTGCAGGCAGCCCATGGAAGGGCCTTTATTTCACTGAAAAGGAGGACCTGAGGTGGATGGAGTATCTGCATTCAGTCCTCACTACAGTCATGCAAGGTAAGCACATTCTTCCCGGATTTTCGATTAAGCTACTGAGACTCAGCCCAAGGTCACCCAGTAAACCAGTGGTGGAACTGGACCTCAGCTCCAAAGCCCCCACCACGCATGCCATCCTGGCTGCCTTGTCAGCCACAGCCACATACTGCATGGGAAAAAGTGACGCAGACGCAGCGATGGCCTCTGTCACCAGCCACAGGGTGAGACCAGCCAAAGGAAATGGGGTGAGTTCTGGGGTGAGGTCTGGAGGGGCAGGAAGGTGAGGCTGGGCCCTCGGGTGAAGCCAAGGCCAATAGCCAGGTGTCCGGATGGCGGATGGAGGAGCCAAATGGGCAGACTGCAGAGTGTGCTGTGGACAGAGGTCAAGGTCGGAACCTGCGGTGTGAGTGGGACAGTGGGAGAGTGAATTAACTCTGACTGTCCAGAAGACTTTTAAAGGGCTGTTTCAGGCACTGGGCAGGATGTTTTCAAGGCTCCCCTTGTGGGCAGCCCAAGGGAGGGGAGGTTTCTCACTTTGGCAGCCACAATCTCCCCTCTCTTGGCCCCTGGACTTCTGTAGCACAGACATGAAGAGCCCTTTCAGTCAGAGGGCTTAGTTTGTTGTTTTTTTTTTCTTTTCTTTTCATATGGGAGCCCCATAAGCTAGTTCCTTTAGCTCCCCTCTGGCAACACTAAATGGAGACAGAGGTAGAGATAGAAGAGAGAGATGGGGAGGGAGAGGGAAGAAGAGAGAGGCGAGGAGGGGGAGTTTGACGGATGACTGTGCACAGTTGGGGGAGAGCCGGAAAGGAGAGAGGAGACGATGGAGGATGTATGTGGCCGCTTGATAGGGACTCTGGCCCCTGTGAGTAGTGAAAGAGACAGGAAAATGGGAAATGTGACATGTTCTTGGACTCCCAGGGCCATCAAAGAGTTTTAGGCAGGGGAGTGACCTGGTCAAATCTGCGTTTTAGAGAGACTCCATCTGGACTCCACGTGGAGGATGAGTGACTGGATGCATCAGCAGGAAAAGGAGACCCCAGGGTAGGAAGCTTTCCTGCGGGGAGGGTGAGCAGAGAAATGAGCAAGGCCAAGGGGGAGGGAGACCCACTTAAAGATCAGGTGGAGGAGGAGGAAGAGGAAGATGAGGGGCCAGAAAAGAATGCAGAAGGAGGTGATGGAGAGGTGGGAAGGGGACCAGGAGAGGGTGTCACAAGGAACCACAGGAGAGGGCAGCTGTGTAGAATGCAGCCAAGTGACCAAGTGACCAAAGGAGCTGGGGATGGAAGAGTGTCTGTCCATAGCAGTTCTGGATGTGGAGGCCAGGGTTGAGCTGGGTGGAATGATGGGACTGGAGACAGTGGAGGAAGAAGTGAGGCAAGTGGGGGAAATGGAGGTCCCAAGAGTAGGCAACAGCCTTGACGGGCCTGGCCAGGAGGAGATAAGAGGGTGGGTGGGCAGTGGCTGGCAGGGGCCTGGAAGGCTGGAAGGGAATTGTGAAATAGGGGCGTGTCCAAGCTGATGGGAGAATCTGCAGGGAGAGGGGCTGCCCAGAAGACTTCCCAAGAGATGGTTTCCGCCAGCAGGAAGCACAGCCTGTCCCCCGGGAGGCCAGGTGGCCTTGATACAGGCAGAGGCGAGGTTGGTTTTTAGGGTCTAGTTCAGGCCTCAAACCCAGGTCTCCTGCCCCCTGGGTAGGGAAGGCAAGTGGAAAGAAGTCACACAGCCCAGAAGAGGCCAGAGAGCAGTAGTCTGTAAGGCTGAATACCCATTTCCAAATTTCTAGACCTAGAGAGAGGGGCTGGCTTTGGAGACAGGGCAGGGCCTCCACTCCTTAGAGACAGGATCTAGCCCTCTGCTTCCCGGAGCCCCAGCTCAGCCTCCAAGTTCCTGGGGTCCTGAGCCCACAGCATCCCATAGGGATGAATCACGGGATCCCTGGGAGGCCACGACAGCCTAACTGTGCCCTTTCCTCTTCTTCCCTTTCACACCCCAGGGAATCAGTCCTAGTGGAGCCACTCAAATTGTGTGTGGTCTGCTTCTGAGAAAAGCAGTGTCACGAGAGATCTGAGACCACAGCCTTGCTCCCATGAGTGTCCACGTGGGTCTGGGAGCCTGGGTATTTTAAGTTTTCGCTGTATATGTGGGATATGAAGTGTGTCTGTGGGTGATGTGTGTAGAGTGTTTGTGATGGGCATTTGCGTGAGAGATCTATGCCCTGTGTACACATCACGCGTGTTCAATGTGCAAGCCTGTTCTGTGTGCATGCATAGGTGATATGCGAGAGCTGAATTTGTTGGGGGGGTGTGTCTCTGTGTGGTGGCTACGTGACTTTTGCGAGTGTCTCTGAAAGAGTTGAGATATTTGTGGACAGTATGTGTGCCTGTGTGACCTTTGTGTGTGAGGTGGATGCATGCTTCCTGTTTTCATGAGTTGTGGCCCTGTGTGTCCTGCGTTGTCTTTGAGGGTGTGTATGAAGGGGGTGTGTGTGTGTGTGCGCGCGCTGCGTGTATTGGGGGAGAGTGTGCTTTTGCAGGTGACTGTATCTGTAGGGGGAGCGTGTCTGTGAGGAGGGATGTCACCAGGGGAGGCATGACAGCCCAAAACAGCAGTAGGGGCAGACTTCCAGCCCCAACTTCACCATCGCCTGGCTGTGTGACCTTGAGTGCCCCCCTCAAGCCTCAGATTCCCCACAAAGGCCAATCCCTGGTGAATTCCAGGAAGGCCCTGTGGTCATGAGGAGGAAGGCAGTGCGAGCAGGACAAGAAGGGACCACAGTGAGCTGCACGCGAGAGGACCATCCCAGTCAGCGCTGGGTGTGGCCAGGCCTCTGCCCCCTCACCCATCCTCTTGGGGCCCCACCTGTCCCCTGGCAGGATGGGAATGCTGCCCCCCTCACTGCCCTAGAGGGGCAACCACAGCTGCATTTTAGGCAGATCCCCTCCCCAGATCCCTCAAGCATAGACAAGGGAAGCTTCCTGAACCCCTTCACTCTGGCCCTGAACTGAACCAGCATAAAGAAGATAGAGCTTCTGCCCCCAAACAAAAACAATACCTGGGGGCTTCCTAGGTGGCTCAGTGGTTAAGAATCCGCCTGCCAATGCAGGGGACATGGGTTTGATCCCTGCTCCAGGAAGATCCCACATGCCTCGGAGCAACTAAGCCCGTGCGCCACAACTATTGAGCCCGCGTGCCACAACTACTGAAGCCCACGTGCCTAGAGCCCGTGCTCCACCACAAGAGAAGCCACGGCAATGAGGAGCCTGCGCACCACAACGAAGAGTAGCCCCCACTCGCTGCAACTAAAGAATGCCCGTGCACAGCAAAAGGAGACCCAACACAGCCAGTAAAATAAATAAATAAATGAATGAATGAATTTAAAAAAAGAAAAAAGAAAAAAACAATGCCTGGCCAGGAATCACAAGCAGCGCCACAGACTGGGTGAGCACCATGGACTGGGCGAGCGCCATGGACGGGCAGGCACTTGACACCAAGGAGCTCCCTCTCCTAACAGCCCCAGTCGTCCATGCATCTTTGCTTCCCTTTAGAGATGGAATGGGCTCATAGAGGTGAGGCCGCCAGCCCAGAGTCCCGCAGCCGTGGGCAGCACAGAGAGGCTGGGAACCCAGGTGAGCCACTCTCTGAAACCCGGGCCGCCTCTCTTCTTCAGTTCTGCCCTCCTCAGGTCCCCCCTCAGCCCACCCAAGACGGGGGGAAATACAACTCTACACACAGGGGATGTCATGGTAAATTTAAAGAATTCTCCATTACTTGCTCTTTCGGCCAATTAGCGCTCCATCATGTGACAATACAATCGAGTATCAAGTGGGTGGGTGCTTGAGCCCCACTGCCTGGACTCATCCAAACGGGCTGTGCAAACGCAAGTTAATTACCTAATCCCTCTGGGTTTCCTCATATGTCATCTGTAAAATGGAGGTAATAATAATAGTAGTAGTAGTAGTAATAATAATAATAATGATAATAAAATAATATCTACCTCATTGAGTGTTGTAGGATGAAATGGCTTACAACATGAAAGCTGCTTTAGAAAGCTGCCAGGGCCAGCCCATCCCCTTCTCAGCTTAAAAGTACAGAGGCCTCACACTGGTCTCAGAATTTCACTCATGGTAAGAAAGATTCATAATCCTGTTAGCCGTAACCCTTATATTTCTGCAGCTCAGTGGGGAGGGGCTGTCATTACCTCCGTTTCACAGAGAGGTGAAGGCTGCACCACGTAAGGCCACGGCGCCCGGCGGCCCCGCAGCCCCGCAGGTGCAGCCCTGTTCAGAGCGCGCCTGTGCACGAGCAGCCTCAGCACCCGCGGGCGGTGGCTCAGGGCGCAGGCTCTGGGCGCTGCCCCGGACCTACCGAACCAGACTGGGGGGCAGGGCTGGGCAATCTGTCTTCACAAGCCCTTGGGGAGGCCTCCGAAGGGATGGCTGTGTGAACCGGGAGCACCTCCACCTCACGTGAGGCAAGTGAAGGAGAGCGGAGTGGGAGAGGGGAATCCCCCCCTCCGCCCGCGTGTGACCTCAGGCCAGCTCCTCGCGCTCTCGGGCCCAGAATCTGCTGTCCTTCCACAGGCGTGGGAGTAGAGGAGGCAAGAAGGATTCTCTGAAACTTCAGGAGGTGACGGTGATCCGCGGGAATCACCTGGGTACAGGCGAGCCAGCGTTTGGACGTTCTGCCAGGCCTTGGGGCTTTGAGCACCTGGAGGAAGACAGGAGCCCACAGCCTGCGGGAGCTCAGCCAGTGGGGATCAAACGTCTGGAAGCGCTGGGAATGTGGGACGGGACCTCCAGGGAACCCCTAGAGGCAGGGTCCCCCCCCACCATGGGTTGTCCCATCAGGGCCACAGCCCTTCCCCTGAGGAGCCTGGAACCCACCTCTGCCCTGGGTCCCCTCCCCGTCCTTGTCTCCCATCACTGGGTACTCCATCTGCCCACAGGTCCCTTCCGTCTACCACAGGATCACAGACGTTCCTGTGAGGAAGACCACGTCCGCCTTTTGGACCCAGCCCCCACTGCATTCAGCTTTCTGCAATGTCATCCGCTCAACACCCCCTTGAAGTTGGCAGTATGACTGTCCCCCTTTCACAGGTGAGAAATCAAGACTGCCCGGGAAGAAGGGCTTGCCCAAGGGCACCCACCCCCTTGTGGGGGGGAAGCGGCCCCACAGCAGCCACACCTCTAATTAATGCTGCCTTCGGGGGCAGGCGTGTGTTTGCAGCTGTCTCACCCTGAGCCTGGTTCTGTTGCTGATGTGTTAACTTGGATGTGACACTTTATGACTTCACGGACCCTAAGCAAGGCCCATCCTGATAACCCTTGATCATCAAGGAAAGGGTTCATGGGGTTTAACCTTCAAATGGTTAAAACAGACAAAAAAAAGTTGTGTGGCTCAAAGGGAGAAACAAACCCTCAAGTTCCCAGCAGCCTGAGGCCTGCCGAGAGCTGTGGTTTCATGGTCCACGGAGCAGCACAGCCACGCTGTGGAAACGCTTCTGATCCTGCCCTGCCTGCTTCACCCAGTCTCGAATTTTCTCACCTAACATCCCCCCCTCTCCCTTGGGGCCTCCGGGAGCCTCCAGACTCCTCAGCCCCACTTCCCACTGACCAGACTCAGAGCCAAGAGCCTCCTGGGTGGCGGCCAAGGGGTAAGCACCTTCTTCTCCGGCATTGATGACTCCAAGCCCCCAGCGAGGGGGTGCCTCGGGCCCCCGCTCAATGCAGAAAACCAGCCAAGCCAGTGGCTGACCGTACTAGTGAGGGCCTTGGAGTCTCAGGACTCGATGGGAAGGGTTGCCGTGCCCCACCCTGTTAGCTGTGTGACTGTGGGCAAGTTGCAGAATCCCTGCGCCTTGGTCCCTCTTCTGTGAAAGAGGGGCAACACCAGTCCCCCTCTTGTCGGGTGGCTCTGAGGAGAAGACAACCACGCCCGGTCCTGCAAGCAAGCCCTCGTTATCAGCTTGTCCTCAGAGGAAGGGACACACCACCTGCCTCTTTATCAGCATTTGTTTCCCAAGCACCCTATGCTGCCTTTTGGCTCACAGACGACACTGGCAACATCTCCCCTCGTATCCTACTGTCCCTCCAGGAGGTGGCCCATAGCTGGTATGGTCTAAGCCTAGCTGCCCTAGGGAGCAAGGGAGGGTGGGCAGGTGAAGAACGGGGGAACCCAGGGTTTTGCCACAGAAGGCAGGGCCCCAAAGTGGCTGATGAGGGAACTCCCTGACTCCCCAGGGCCCACAGAGGTGCTGGGCAGCAGCAGGGAGTGAGGAGAGCCACACGCTTACACTGAGATCTGGTCTGAGAGTCTGAAAGTCTAGAGACCCAGGTTCAATTCCTGGCTCCCAAGCTGTGTGACTTGGGCCAGTTACTTAACCTCTCCGAGCCTCAGTTTCCTATTCAGTAATGGAGACTAAAGACACCTAAGGCTGTCTGTGGCTATCTTTATCCTGATTTGCCACATGAGATGAAGGATTGGCCCACAGTGAATGTCCAGTAAAAAGAAAAGCAGAAACTAAGTTGGGGATCCAGGGTGCGATGGTTCTTCCCACCCCATTTCTACCATGAGATGAGGCCAGCAAGGCTCAGAGAGGTTTAGCGACTTGCCCAAAGTCACACAGGATGCGCACATCATTGCCTTCCTTGGCCACTCACTCTTACTTGAGACCCTTGGGTATCAGCCTGGTCTAAGTAACCCTCCCAGGGAGACTTAAGCCTGTCTTGCTGCCTGGGAGAGTTTTTTCATCTCAGAATGGTGGTCCTGAAGGCACAGGAAAAGATGTGTCTCCTATCTTCACTGACAGATGCATGAGGGGACAGAAGTGTTTCCACAAAAATATCAACAGAGTGAAGATGAGTCTCCCATTGATGGGCTGTGCAGGAGAACACCCCATTGCTGGATGGGTACAAGCAGGCGCTAAGCAACAGTGGATGGAAAGTTGGCCTCGGGGGCCTTTAAAAGAAAGCCACCCTTCACATGGCTGTCAGGCGAATCCGACCCTGCTCAGTTCCCACTTCTCCTCCCCCTTCAGATCCAGCTCCGACTCCTGGACTTGGCCTTAGCGTTTTCCGGACTCCATCATCCTATGTTCTCATCTGCCTTCCATCTGGTCCAGGAGCTCCACACGTGTAGGTCCTGGATGTTTTGATTCTGGGACCTGCCAGGGAAGGGAGGTCAGGTTTCCTGGGCAAGGACCACAGGCCAGGCCCCTGACCAGGTATTTACACACTCTGCCGCAATTTCGGCTTCACCACACGCCAGAAGATCAGGTGTTATTATTAGTCTCACTTTGCAGATCAGCAAACTGAGGTCAGAAAGATCAAGCAACCTGCCAAAAAGTCACACAGCAACATGACTGCTGAAGAAGTAAAGAGATGAAGGAAGAGGTGCTGAGCATGTGGGGTTCCTGCTTTCAGCCCCCAGTCCCAAGAGGCATCTGCAGCGGGTAGACACGCGTGGTTGCCCATCTGTCTCCAACTCTTGGGGAGCCCCATCCAGGCACTGAGTGAGGTGGACCCCTCTGAACTGACTAACCACAACCGCAGCCTTTGGGGGTGTGTGAGAGGCGGGCCGCTCTCCCCCAGCCCACTGTAGCCCCAGCCCTGCCCTACCCCCTACCTCAGCCCCAGCCAAAGCTCTGTGCCAGCCCAGCGGTTCCTGTTCAGCAGCAGCTCAGAGAAGGGTGAGGTGGTGCTGGATGTGGGGGGAGCAGGTCGGGTGGGAGAGCCTGGAAATTGTCTGAATCCAACTCAGCCATGTTCTGCCCATGCTGCAGGGCTGTTGCGAAGCACTTCCTGGACATTTGGCCCCTTGGACAAGGATCTGGAAAAGGAAGCCCACAGGGAGTGGCAGAGGCATCATTAATCGCCACAATAAAGACAGCCAGAAGTTGCCTAACGCCCATTGCGTGCAGGCCCCAGGCTGGGTCCGTTATTCTTAGTTCTGGCACCAACCCGAGAAGAAACTACTATCTTTCCCACTTTACAGATGGGGAAACTGAGGTTCCGCTTGACCAGATGAGAAAGAGAGCCAGTGTGTATGT
Organism: Hippopotamus amphibius kiboko; assembly: GCF_030028045.1. NCBI lineage: Eukaryota > Metazoa > Chordata > Mammalia > Artiodactyla > Hippopotamidae > Hippopotamus > Hippopotamus amphibius. Next base: position 73,788,899 of record NC_080194.1, read on the forward strand.
GGGGGGTGGGGGTGTTGCAATGACCAGCTGGGATCTCCATCAGCATAGATCTGAGGTTCCCGGTGGCTGGGAGGGAGACAAAGGTTGCAGACCCTTTGCAGGTCCTGTGACCTTTCCTACCCATGCCCTCCTAGCAGCTCAAGTCCCTCCTTAGGAAAGCATTCCCCATCTCTGCCTCGGAGTCTAGGTTAGACCCTGCCCCACCCCCACCCGGCTTTCCTAACTACCACAGATTGTCTTCTCTGAGCTGTCCCCATCTGCCCAGGCCTGTCCCCACAGTAAGCCAGATGGGAGGAAGGAAAGGCAGCTGCCGTCCAGAATTCAGGGAACCCAGCTTCTAAGTCCTTCACCCTGATTTACCACAAGGCTTTGGGTGGTCACTTTCCCATCTGTAAAATGGGACACCCTGTGCTACTCTCAGGGCTGGTGACCATCACGGAAGAGAAACACTGGGGAAGAGGAATTCTCATCTACCCTTGGAACTAGGGCCCAAAGGACAGCTGTGACCCTCCTCTCCTAGGCACCCTTTCCTCGGGTCCACACCCAACAGGGCAGGGCAGCTGTGATTTGGTAGGGCTAAGGAATCTAGAAGAGGAGATGGCTTTGGGGAAGATGTGCCTCAACCTCCCATGTAAAAGATAATACCACCATGCTACTTTTTTGCACAGCACTCGAAGACAACCCTAGTAAGATGGTGCTGGAAATGCGTACCCAGTTTGGCCTGGGCTTAGCTTTGTGGACAGACTGAGCTGTCTGAAATCCCTGTCTCTTATAGTCTGTGTGACTTTGCATATGCCATTTAACCTCTCTGAGACTCAGTTTCCCAAAATATAAATGGGGACCTTACTAGTCCCAGACAAGTGGTTTTTATTTATACTTGGTGACCCTGTCCCTAGCTTGTTTCTCCACGTGAATTCTGGGGACTTGAATGGTACCTTTTCACAGGGCTGCTTAAGGGTCCAGGAGATGATGGAGGAGGAAGGGTCTAGACACTAGAGCACAGTCCAGAGAGAAGTGACCTGCCTGGACTCAGAGGAGGGGATGGCTGCGGTGTGGGGAACCCCCTCTGTGGCCGCCCCAGGGCCAGTGAAGGGTCATTTCCTTCCGCGTTCAGCCCCGCCGTCACCTCTCCTGTTTGCTCCCCCTAAGTGCGGCGGCGCCGACAAGCAGGGGGAAATCGGGGCCAGGCCGGATTTCCTCTGCGGACCTGCGGCTGCTAGAGCCACCCGCCCCTCCGGACCCCGTGAGGCTACGAACTGCACGTGCGGCGGCCCGGGGCGGCCTCGCAGGCACAGCGCTTCCTCAGCGACCCCTCTCCCTCCCCGCCCTTTCACCCCGCCCTCTTCGACCCGCCCTTCCCAGCCCGGGTTTCAGCGTCGAGGAGAAGCTTCACCCCCTCGCGGGTTCCGGATAAACCGAGTCACGCGGGGGCGCGCCGGGAGGGCGCTAGGACCCCGCGGCTGGGCCGAGGGGGGGCGTGGTGGGGCGGGTCGGCGGGAGAGGTATTTAAATTGGAGCCTGAGCCGCCCTCCCGCGGGTCAGGCTCCCGTGGGGCGGTGGAGCGGCCGTGCGCCTCCTCGGGCCGTGACCCCGGGGTCTGGCGCGGGGCGGGACGGGGCAGGCAGGTTTGCGCAAAATGTGCCGGGGCTGCCCGGGAGAGGAGCGGCGGCCGCGCTGAGCCAGGTAGGAGCCGCCCAGCGGGCGAGGCCGGCCGGCCCCCTCGGGGAACCGGCGGTCCCGCACCCCTCTCGAGCGCCCGGCGCGGAGCTGCGCTGGGGCTAGTCCATCGAGAGGCGGATCCTCAACAATCCCCTCCGGCCACCGCCCCCTGCTTTGCGCGTGGAGCCAGGGTTGCCTCTCGCTCGGCTCCAGAAGTCTCCAAGGCTTCTAGTTCAGCGGATCTGTCCCGCGAAGGGCGAGGCCGGCGTTCCCATTTGACGGATGGGAAAACAACGGCAGAAAGATCGGCACCTGAGCAGGGAACATACAGCTAGTCAAGGACAGTTCAGGATTTGAATCTGGTCTCCTGCTGCCCTTTGACCCTGGCCGGGTGTGGGTCTTCCCATCCGACAGCACCAGATAGCCTGCGCATCTCCATGGGCGGGGCGCGGGGGTCGGGGGAGGGAGCACCCATCTCTCCAAGGGGCTCCGCAGCCAGCCTTCTTCATGGGTGGTAAGACGGAAGGGACCCCCACCCCCACCCTCAGCTGCCTGAAATTCCGCCATCACCGCCACATTCCTTTGGGTTAAGGTCTAATTCCCCCGTGGGATGCACATATCTCCAGAATGGGGCTTGCCCTGAGTGATTCACTGCCTAGTGGAAACGTACACAGCAGCTCTCCCAGGACCCCACTCTGCCAGTGATCCGGGCTGAGAGGAGGGAGAGGAGCACCCCAGAGCCCAGCACTGTGAGCCTGTCTGTGGGTGTGTGTGTTGGGGTTGGGGGATCGTTGGAGGGGGTTAGAGAGGGAGATCTTGCCCTGGTGTCGTGGAAACATTTGCTTTGGAGGCAGACAGACTGGATTCTGATCTTAATTCTGCCATTTACTGTCTGTGTGACTTTGGGTAAGTCACCTCTCTGAGCCTTGTTTTTCTCATGGGCAAACTCTACAGGGGGCAGATACTTTCAGCACCTGCTGGAGAAAACACAGCATTTGGGTCATACAGACCTGGGCTAAATCCCCAAACACTTATGAGCTGGGTAACTATGGGGTAAGCCACTTCACCTTTCTGAGTCTCAGTGTTCTTATCTGTCAAATGAAAATTATAGTAACTGCTTCACTGGGTTGTTGTCAGAATTAAGTGAAATGATGTAGGTCAAGGGCTTAGAAGAGTGTCTAACATCTTTAAACACTAGGGATGGGTTTATTATGGTGGTAGGCGTTGCCCCCCACCCTGTTTCTCCCTCTCTCCCTCTTTCTCTCTCTCTCTCATACACACACACACACACACACACACACACACACACAGATATTCCTTGGCACTTTTCCTCCCAGTCAGAGTCCTAAGATGTCTCCTGTCTCCTCTTGCCTAGGCCACTTGTCTGCAGGCCTGGGGCCTCCCCCTTCAGCACTCTTCACCTCGCCTGGGCTGCTCAGCCCTGTGCTGTTTGTCCCAGCTGAGAAAGACTATAAGTCTCCAGGGTGCCTTCACAGCCATTCTCAGCTTGATCATCACAACTGTCGGGGGCAAACAGCGGCAAAACAGGAACCAGGCTACTGGCCCTACAATGGGACACTGAGGCTCTGAAAGGTTAAGGGACTTGCTCCAGGGAGCAGGTCTGGTGAACAGTAGAGACTGGATGGGAGTCTGGGTCTCAATGATCCCAATCCTCCCTCTTGAGAGTGAGTAGCCCTCACATGCTACACACTGTGTCCGGGGTGCTGCCAAAGGGTGCCCACCACCGAGGGGCCCCTTTCTGTTAGATGGCAGGGTGGAGGTCCACATGCTGCAGGGAGGGGCCCTCCTGGATGCTCAGATGCCCACCTCGGGGATAGGAGGGAATTTGGCAGGCAGGGGAGGGGGAAACGAGTGCCCCTTTGGGCAACAGTGCCCTCAGGCTCCAAGGCAGGAATGCACTTGCTGTGTTTGAGGAATGCCGAGAAAGCTAGAATTTGGTGAGGGAAGGGCAAGTGGTAGATGGAGTCAGAGAGGAGATTGTATGAGCCTAGATTTTATGAGAGGTTTTCAAGCAGTGAGATCCATGATCCAATATATGGTTTAAAGTCATCACTCGGGCTACTATGCGTAGGACAGACTGAAAGAGCTCAGGGTGGAAACAGGGTGTTGCTGGGGTTGAGGCCCAGTGTCGTGTTGCTGCCTCAGTCTGTGGCAGTGATGGAGGAGTGAGGTAGGCAGATCCAGAGTCTATTTTTTAGGGAGAGCAGACAGAACCCACTGATGAGGGGAAGGAGTGTAGCAGGGAGGTGAAGGGAGAGTCCAGGAGGAAGACTGCTCTCACCAGCGTCACCATGTCACCAAGGCGCCTCTTGTCAATTCTCAGTGCCTTCCCCAGCCTGCAGTGTGAGATGGGCCCCAGAGAAGAGTGAGGCCCCTCTGCCCTGGGGGCACTTCCCATAGTGGTGGTGGCGGGACAGGCAAAGGGAAGGGAACCACGGAGTGCTGGAATGCTCGGTGCCAATACAGAGCCCAGACTTGGAGAACCAGAGAAGGCTTTTTGGAGGAGGTGACATCTAAGCTGAGACCCAAAGGACGAGGAGGTATTCAGCACAAGATAAGGGAGGAAGTGAAGGTTTGGGGCACTGAAAAGATGCTCAGAGAACTGAAGGAAATACGAGGCTTCCAGAATACAGAGTGGGAGAAGGGACAGAGAGAAATGAAGCTGGAAAGAAGAGCTGGCCCAGCAAGGCATACTCCCCAAGGACCTCAAAGGCCCCTCTGAGGGGTTTCCACTCAATCCTGAGTACACCAACATTCAAAAGGGTTGTGATGTTCTGCTTTTTAAACAGCAGAACAAAATTTCCTGTGAAAGCCCAACCTGTAACGCAGGTGAGAGGAGGACAGCTGTGGGGCAGGGGGCCCATGGCCCCGGGGGAACCCAGGGAACAGGGCTTAAAAGACACTGATGGGGCCTTTGCCTATTTGAACAAGAAAGTACCTCAGAGCACCCACCTTCGTTTAAAATTCATAGCAAGGATGCTTATGGGTTCTCACAGTAAAGACTCAGCCCATAAAAGTTCTATAAATGCCTCTTCTAAAGCATCCCTCAGGGTCACAATTCAGCACTTATTTACTGAGCACCTGAAGAAGACCTTATAGTGTAGAGGTTAAGGGCACAGACCTAGGAGCCCAACTACCTGGGCCTGCCACTTGTTAGCTGTGTGACCTTGGTCATGTTGCTTAATTTTCTGGGCCTCAGTTTTCCAGTATGCACAATGGGAATGGTGATCATGAAACCAAGTCATTGAATTATTGGAAAGATTAAATGAGTTCATACATGGGAAGTGTCAAGAAGAGTGCCTGGTGCATAATGAGGGCTCTGTAAGTGGCACTTTCATAGAATATGTCTTATTTGATCTTTAACCAAACTTGGCAAGGTTGGCATTAGCCACAGTAGAGGAAACCGAGGCTCAGAGAGGTGAAGTGACTTGTACAAAGTCACACAGCAGGTTAGTGGAGGAGATAGAGGAAGCAGTCTGGTTTGGGTGACTCTGAGTCCAGTGCTCTTGGAAGGCATTCTTTGTCTCTCCTCGTTAATGTTTTATATGTATTATGGTCACTTCTGTGCTTTTATTTGTGTCCCCAGTTCCCAGTACAGAGCCAGACAAGGGGAGGCATTCAGTAAAGGTGTGAGTGAGTGAATGAATGAATGAATGAGTGAGATTGATGGATTGAGCTGTGTATTCCAGCACTTGGCCCAGGTTCTCAGTGAATGAGCCCCTTGCAGCACTGGGATGTGACCCTCCTGAGGGCTTTGTGGTCCCCCTCAACCTCAGCCCAGCTGCTAGTGGAGAGAAGGGCTGGCCCAGCAGGCCTGGGTATCCCACTGCGTGGGCGGTGGCTTCAGTGAAAGTTAAGGGCCTGGCAGCTTGTTCCTGGGGAAGTCCACGGCCACAGTGCTGGGGGCAGGGCAGGCCTCCTGGCGGGGCTTCCTGTCAAGGCTCCAGGCCCAGCCTTCAAACAATGGCAGGGACCCGAGAATCAGAAAATCAAAAGAGAAAGGGCAAAATAAAGGTCTGCGGGTGGGGGCATTGAGGAATTCCTTTTGGGGCTTGAAGAGCTAGGATGGGTGAAACTGCTTGTGGCCTGGGTGGAACTGGAGTCAGAGGCCCACTTCCCCACCTCACCCCACCCTGGCCCTAAGCTTGGCCCAGGGCAGCCCTCAGGGGCCCTCTACCTCCTGCTCACCTCCTCTAGGCTGTCTTCCACCAGGTGGGGTCTTTTGAAACCCAAATCTGATCATGTCACCCACTGCTTAAAAACTCTTGTCCAGGGTAATAGCCTAGCTCCTTGGCCTGGCACTGAAGGCCCTTTGTGATGGGCTGCAGCCCCGTTTCCCATGCCTTTCACAAGGTGCCCCACTCACAGTACCTTTGGTCCAGCTACAGCTGTGGTCTGGGATTCCCTGCATCCCAGGTATAGACAGGAGGGAGCAGTAGGGGCTGGCAGTGGGAAGGAGCCTGTGGTCTTACAGTCTTGCCCTTTCCTCCCACCCTACGCAGAGCCATGAGCCACCAGATCCTGTTACTTCTGGCCGTGCTGACCCTGGGCCTGGCTACCTCCCAACACCAAGACAAGGTGCCCTGTAAGAAGGTAAGAAGTTCTGCCTAGGCAGGGAGAGCTCTCCATCTCCCCCCCACTCTCTACCCTGGGGTGTCCTACTGCCCCAGCCCCAGAAGCCAGAGGCAAGACGGCCAGAAGAGGAAGGGGAATGCATTTAATGCCTTTAAATCTTGCATTTAAAGAGCACCTACTAGAATGTTTAGATGCCTTGTTTACTGTTGATCCTGCCAGGTAAGTCCCATTATTCCAGTTTTATAGGGTTGGAAACTGAGGTTTAGAGAAGTTAGGTAACTTGTCCAAGGTCATTCAACTAGGGCCAATACTGGACTTTATTCCTTCAAGCTGCCCCCACAGGGCAGTGGGTCCAGCTGGCTGATGAAGAATATGTATATGTATGGGGAATTTGGGGTGGGCAGCTGGGAAAGGGTCTTCTGTACTGGGCCCCTCCTGGGTTCCGTAACTTGAGCCCATCTGCCACATCCCTGCTGTGATGCCTCTCACTTATTAGTGCCCGTGTCAAATGCTGCCTCCTCCAGGAAGTTTCCCCTGACCCCTTCCAGGCCTGCCTGGTTCTGTTTGCTCCTTTTGGGGCTGCTACAGCCATAAGCTGCCCTCCATCTCAATATTGAGCCCATGCGGTGGTTGGTAAATGGTCCGTACCTATTTCAGCTATGTGACCAAGAGCTTCTCAAGGGCAACAACCAGGTTTGATTCACTTTGTTCCATTTTTCTGCCCGAAGTCAGGGAGACTAGCCCTGAGGTTACTGTGACCCCGTGGGGTACAGAGGAAAGGAACCATCTAGGTCCACACGTAAGGCTGGGCAATCATTGAAGTCAAGACCAGAGCTTGGCCTGGGGAAGGGACAGGCCTTCCAGTAGCCCCATTTGGACCTGGGACTGGAAGCGCATGATACAAGATGGGCAGCTGCTTTTGGAGGCTGGATGAGCCGGCAACAAGGGCCTGGCAGCCCTTCCCTGGGGTTTGCAGTGTCCTGCTGTTGCCACCTCACTTCTTGCTCCTTGGAGCCCTTCCGGGCCTGGGCCACCCAACAGGCAGAGGGGAACTGGGTGAGCTCTGGATTTGGGGCAAATGAGATAAGAGGCAGGAAAGCCCATTCTGAACTCCCACGGAAGCAGTTATGATGCTTTTCAAAACAGTGAAAAGAAGTGGCCACATGCCGAGGGCTGATGAGGGCTTTCTCTCATTTTATCCTGCCCAGAACTCCTCTTTTCAGCTGAGGAAACTGAGGCTGAGAGAAGAAATGTAACTCACGAGGGTCATACAGATAGGAAGTAACCGAGCCAGGACTGGAACCATCCCTCCTGAGCTCCTGCGGTCCACTGCTGGGTGACTCTCCCTACCCTGCTTCCCTGCTGTGTGCAGGTGGTAAAAGGGTGTTGAGCAGCACCCTCTTCCCTCTAAAAAAAAAAAAAAAGAAGCTGGGCAGTGGCGTCCTGGCATAGCAGAGAGAGCAGGTGGGGGTTGTTAGGGCCCTCAAGACCCTCTGCCCCCCCTAATCCCCCCCAAGGCCCTTTCCCACTTAAGTCACTCATGCTGGGGGCTTGGAGCTCAGGGGGAGGTGGGTGCCCTACAAGTGGGGTTCGGAGCGCTGCCCTGGCCTTTAAGCTCCTTCCTAGATTGGGCTGGAGAGCTGGGCAGCCCAGTATAGCCCTGCCTCGCAGCAGCCCCCTCTGGGCCTCTGTGACCGGGGTCCTGGGCACTGGGAAGAAAGCAGGATTAGGTGCTGGACTTGGCCAGCTTTGTGTCTTGGCTCAGCTCTCAGGGGCTGGTGCCCCAGAGAGCCTTTGAGTATCCAGGGGTGAAACAGGGTGTGGGCTTGCCCTCCCTGCCCAACACACGTTGTGTCCGTGTTCATTTTACTATTTCTTCTTTGATCAGGATGGTTTGGGGAGCCGAGGATATGGATGGGAAGTCTAAGCCCCGTGGCCCCAGCTGGCAGAGAGGTTGTGAGGGAGGAAGGGGCCAGGAGCCAGGCAGCTCTGGAGAGGTGGCCGGGGTAGGATTCCAGTTTGCATGGGCGCCCAACTGCAGGGGTGTCCTTGGGCCTCTGAGTAGGGCAGTCACTGTGCTGCTTGGAGTTGGAAGAGTCACATGTGCCTGATGGACAGCAGTCTGCTCCTCCCCGCGTTCACCTTGGGGCTCTTGGGAGGCAGCTGATAGCTGGGCCAGGCAGGGAACACCCAGGCTGGCGTGCCGGCCCTGTTGGCTCAGCTGCTGACCCGCTGTGACCTCGTGTAGGTCACTGCCATCTTTAGGCTCAGTGTCCCCATCTGGGAAGTGGGTGGGCTGGACCCCGTTTGTTCTAACCCCTTCTGCTCTGTGACTCTGGTCTGAATATATGTATCATCCCTTTTCTTTGCCTTTCAAAAAGGAGACTGTGTCAATCCCTCAGACTTTTACTAAGCTGATGATGTCTGTGACTTTCATTCATTGAAAAATGTACTGACGGCCGTAGCTGCAGGCGCCGCTTCCCGGGTTAATTCCTTCGCTTCCTCCGTTCGCGAAGGGAGTGAGGCCCGGAGGGGAGCCATGGAGCGCGCTTTGCCTGCCGCCGGCTTCCTGTACTGGGTGGGCGCGGGCACCGTGGCCTACCTGGCCCTGCGCATCTCGTATTCGCTCTTCACGGCCCTTCGGGCCTGGGGGTTGGGTCACGAGGCGAGGGTCGGCCCGGGGCTCGGCGAATGGGCAGTTGTCACAGGTAGTACTGATGGAATTGGAAAATCATATGCAGAAGAGTTAGCAAGGCATGGAATGAAGATTGTCCTTATCAGCAGATTACAGGACAAACTGAACCAGGTTTCCAGTGAAATCATGAACAATGTGGGAATGTCATATGTGTATCCGGAATACTTTTTGGATGTTCCTGACTTGGACAATACCATCAAGAAACTGATCAATGTTAATATTCTTTCTGTTTGCAAGATGACACGGTTGGTACTGCCTGGCATGGTAGAAAGATCTAAAGGGGCAATTCTGAACATCTCCTCTGCCAGTGGCATGTACCCAGTTCCACTGTTGACCCTCTACTCTGCCACCAAGGCTTTTGTAGATTTCTTCTCTCAGTGCCTCCATGAGGAATATAAGAGCAAGGGCATCTTTGTGCAGAGTGTCCTGCCCTTCTACGTAGCTACAAAACTGGCTAAAATTCGAAAGCCAACTTTGGATAAGCCCTCTTCAGAGACGTTTGTGAAGTCTGCCATTAAAACCGTAGGCGTGCAATCCCGAACCAACGGATACCTGATCCATTCTCTTATGGCCTCAGTATTCTCAATCCTGCCTTCCTGGCTGTATTTTTAAAGTAACCATGAATGTAGTCAGCTCCACCCGGACTCTCTACCTGAAGAAAAGGAAGAAGAACTAAGCATTGGCAACTGCGCTGAGTAACTTGGCCAGATGCTCCAGCCTAAGCATGTTGGCTACAAGGCACTCACCGTCTCCAAGTCTTCAGTTGTCATGTTAGCGAACAGCTACCAAAGAAGCTAAAGGTCGTCTTAATTGGGAGGAAAGCAGAAGTTGCTTTCAGGAGTTCCTGATATAGATTCGCATGCTCCCAGGAGTTATTTTGAAGTTTTTTTCAAGAAAAGAAAAAAAAAAAAAAAAATGTACTGAGCACTTTCTGTGGGCCAGGTCCACAGTATCCACTCAGTCAGACCCTATTTGCCTTGAGCTCACTGTCTAGCAGGTTCCTCACACAGACAGTCACAATTCAGGGGACCAAAGCTACGAGACAGGAAGCATAGGGGCTGGGAGAGCCCAGGGGAGGCCCTGACCTGCGCAGCAGTCAGGGAAGGCTCCCGGGTGGAGGAGACCTTGGCGCTCAGCACACAGAGTTCGCCACCCGATCTTGTTGGGAAGGGTATAACCAGCCCAGGGAGGAGCAAGGAGGAGGCTCAGAGGTGGGTGTGGAAGGGCGCAAAGGGCAGCGCTCAGGTGAGGGCTGGGCTGGAGTGGGTTGGGAGGAGGAGGGACAGGTCAGCAGGGGCCACAAACAGCCTTGAACCCTGCTGAGGGTCCTGGACTTTGCCCGGAAGGGGTCTAAGCTGAGGGCAGCACAGTCAGAGTGGAGTTTCTGAGCAGTTGCCAGGCATTTGGCCAGCGAGTGGGCCTGAGCTTGGTGGTTATGGAAGTCAGAGCCTTCGCTGGGAAAGGCTGGGGTTCCTGGTGTGAAGGAAAAGACAGCGGGAGACTGCATTTCCTTGGAAGGAATTCTGGCCCTGAAGGCAGATGTGGTGGAGGGACAAAAGTGGGGTCTTTGGTTGTTAAGAGACTGGGTTCAAAAGCCAGCTCTGTTCCTCACCAGCTGGGTGACCCTGGGGCCTCCCTTCCCCTCTCTGAGCTTGGGTTTCTTAAAGAGAGCTGATCAGATTTGACGGGCAGGCTATTGTGAAGATCCAGCGAGACCATGGGTCTGAAAATGCTAAATAAAATATAAAATGCTGAATGGGCGCTGGAGAAGGATGAGTTACATTCTGGATAAGAAACCAGAGTGGTAATGTGACTTGATGGAGCTCACACAGCAAAATCAGTCTTGTCATCAAAGAATGAGGGTTGGGACTCTGGTCATCTTTTCCCCTGCCCCCACCCCATCTCCTGAGGCCCATCTGGACTGGACCGTGGAAGTGAAGCCACTGATGGGCGTAGGGGTGGGGTGGAGTGGGTGGCAGCAGCAGAAAGGAGGTCACGTCTGGGGAGTGTCAGCAAAGAAGGCAGGCTCTGGGACCAGACTCTGCCCCATGGAGTGAGGGCTTGAATGAGATCTGAGGGTGGGAGACCAAAGTTAAACCTGAGGACAGGAGTGCAAATAGCATTTTTTCCTTTTGGAAACATGTCTCCCAAAGTGGTTTCTAGTCTAACATCAGCTGGGTACATGTAACTCTCTGGCCCCATGGAAGGAACTTGGGATGTAGAACCAGGAGGCCTGGGTCCCATCTTGGCCCTGCTTCTCACAGGCTGTGGGTCACTCTAGGTAATACATGGCTCAGTGTCCTGTAAAATGGGATAATGATCAGTACAGAACTTTTTGTTAGTGCGTTTGTCCTTGTGTCTGTCTATCATGTCTGTCTACCCATCAGAGCTTCCTCGAGTCCCTTCCTGATGCCAGCACTGCAGTACTGGGTACCAGAGATGGGCAGGGAGCAAGGTAGGGCTCATGCAGATGCGGGGTGATTAGGCCAGGGTGGAGGACATTGAGAATGCTGGGAGGATGGAGGAGAGGCCTATCCAAGCCTGGTGGGGGCTCAAGTCATCCTTCCTAGAGGTGCATGTCTGGTTCCACCTCCTCCTGCACCTACTAATGCCTGCTGCTCTCCCTGCCTCCCTCCCCAGGTGGACAAGGAGGTCTCGTGCCAGGGCCTTGGCCTACTCCAGGTCCCCTCGGCGCTCCCACGGGACATCGAGGTCCTCGACCTATCTGGGAACCAGCTGCGGAACATCCTGGCCTCGCCCCTGGGCTTCTACACAGAGCTTCATCACCTGGACCTGAGCGCTAACGAGATCAGCTTCCTCCAGCCAGGTATCTTCCAGGCCCTGCCCCTCCTGGAGCACCTCAATCTGGCCCACAACCGCCTGGCAGTGGGCACGGCGCTGAGCACTGGGGGTCTGGGTCCCCTGCCACACCTGACGTCCCTGGACCTGTCTGGGAACAGCCTGTACAGTGGCCTGGCGGAGCGGCTGCTAGGGGAGGCACCCGCCCTGCGCACCCTCTCGCTGGCAGAGAACAGCCTGACGCGCCTGGGCCGCCACACCTTCTGGGGCACGCCTGCCCTCGAGCGGCTGGATCTGCACAGCAACGTGCTGATGGACATCGAGGACGGCGCCTTCGAGGCCCTGCCCCACCTGGCGCACCTCAACCTCTCCAGGAACTCCCTCACCTGCATCTCTGACTTCAGCCTCCAGCAGCTGCGGGTCCTGGACCTGAGCTGCAACAGTATCGAGGCCTTTCAGACGGCCCTGGAGCCCTGGGCCGAGTATCAGCTTGCCTGGCTCGACCTGCGGGAGAACAAACTGCTCCACTTCCCTGACCTGGCTGCACTCCCAAGACTCATTTACCTGAACGTGTCCAACAACCTCATCCGCCTCCCTGCTGGGCCGCCCCAGGGCGGCGAGGGCATCCACGCACCTTCCGAGGGCTGGTCAGCCTTGCCCCTCTCCAACCCCAGCCGCAATGCCAGCACCCAGCCCCTCTCCAAGCTCTTGAATCTGGATTTGAGCTATAATGAGATCGAGCTCATCCCCGAGGGCTTTCTTGAGCACCTGACCTCCCTGCGCTTCCTGAACCTCAGCCGGAACTGCTTGCGGGCCTTTGAGGCCCGTCGCGCGGGCTCCCTGCCCTGCCTCGCGCTCCTGGACATCAGCCACAATGCACTGGAGACGCTGGAGCTGGGCACCAGGGCCCTGGGGTCTCTGCGGACACTGCTCCTACAGGACAACGCCCTGCGGGACCTGCCCCCGTACACCTTCACCAGCCTGGCCAGCCTGCAGAGGCTCAACCTGCAGGGGAACCAGGTCAGCCCCTGTGGGGGCCCAGGTGAGCCTGGACCCTCGGGCTGTGTGGCCTTCTCTGGCATCTCCTCCCTCCACATCCTGAACCTGGCGGACAATGAGATGGAGACGCTCCGGGCAGGCGCCTTCCTCCACACGCCACTGACGGAGCTGGACCTCTCCGCCAACCCTGGGCTGGATGTGGCCACAGGGGCCTTGGCGGGCCTGGAGGGCTCCCTGGAGGTCCTGGCCCTGCAGGGCAATGGGCTGGCTGTCCTGCAGGTGGACCTGCCCTGCTTCAGCTGCCTCAAGCGGCTCAATCTGGCCGAGAACCGCCTGAGCCGCCTACCTGCCTGGACGCAGGCTGTGTCCCTAGAGGTGCTGGACCTGAGGAACAACAGCTTCAGCCTCCTGCCAGGCAGTGCCATGGGTGGCCTGGAGACCAGCCTGCGGCGCCTCTACCTGCAGGGGAACCCCCTCAGCTGCTGCGGCAACGGCTGGCTGGCGGCCCAGCTGCACCAGGGCCGCGTGGACGTGGATGCCACCCAGGACCTGATCTGCCGTTTCGGCTCCCAGGAGGAGGTGTCCCTGAGTCACGTGCGTCCCGAGGACTGTGAGAAGGGGGGGCTCAAGAACGTCAACCTCATCATCATCCTCACCTTCGCACTGGTGTCTGCCATCCTCCTCACTACGCTGGCCACCTGCTGCTGTGTCCGCCGGCAGAAGTTCAACCAGCAGTACAAAGCCTAGAGAGGCTGGGCGCTGCAGACCAGCTCTGTCGGGAGACCCAGCCAGGTCAGTGGGGGAGCCAGAGGCACGGAGAAGGGTGGGGACTGACCCAAGATCACACAGTGAGCCAGGGTGCAAGAACCCTGGTCTCTCAGTCCCAGCCCAGGGCTCCTTTCCCTGCGTCCTGCTACATCAGTAGGTGACCCACTTCTCAGGCCACACGTGATCCCTCAGTGGAAGCCAGAAGTTGGGCAGTTTCAGGAGTGACAGAGTGTAAGGTTGACCCATCGGATCAACAAGTCTTCAGCAGGCATCTGTTTTGTGCCACACCCTGCCCTGAGCGCTGGGGATGCCAGGGAACGAGACACATCCCAGCCCTCAGCATCGCCCAGTCACAGGGCATGCAGTGACCACACGGAGGGTGGAAGCCAGGGTTCCAAAACTCTGCAGCCCCCGCTGGCTGAATGCAGATAATCCTGCCCCGGCTGGGCCAGGGCAAGAGAGGGGCAAGACCGAGAGGATTTGTCTGAGACATTTCCAAGCAGACTATTTGTCACATCTTCTGATAATGACTTTCAGCTTTTCTGGAACATAAAGAGCTTGTGACCGGAAGAGAGCTGGAGCTGCTTGAGTACGGCTTGGATCCAGCACTGTTAGGCGAGCCGCAGCGGCTCCAGCAGGGACTGGTTAAGAGGCGGTCTCCCTGGGCTCCAGCCTAGTGCTGGACCCTTCCATTTCCTGCTCTGGACAGGCTCGTTGCTACCTGGCACTCTCGTGTTGCACACACTGGCCCAGATACTGCCCTAGCCCCTCCTACTCCCTGCCCGGGCCCCCTGCTCCATCCCAGCCCCACCCTGGCTGGTGAGCTAGGAGTGAGAACCTTAGGTATCTGGTTCTGTTTTGCACCACACTAGGCAGTGGTGACAAACCCAAGCCTGCATCTGCCTCTTTATGACAACCCTCTGAGGTTGGTATTTTATCCTATTTTACAAGAGGCTCTGAAAGTCTCCCTCCAGGGACCTCCAGCTAAGAAATGCCAGAACTGAGCTCCAGGCTCACATCCTTCTGAGTCCAGAGCCTGAGCTTGGCCACTGCAGGGGCTGCAGGCTGTTAGGTGGACAGGAAATGGCCCCACATGGCCGGAACAGGGCCCGGGAGCATCCTGTGCTGTGCACACCCACCCGCTCCTCTCCCTCCTCTCTCCCAGGCAGGCATAGAGAAGACAGGCAGCCACAGGCCCTCGCCTCCTTCTGTGCCTCAGTTTCCCTTATTCCCTCATTTGCAGAGCGGATGGGCTCTCCTTTTTTCTCTTCTTGCTCTTGCGTTCCCTCCTTCCCTCTCCTTCCGTTGAGTATAGCCTGGAGTTTGAGGCCATTGAGTCCAACCTCCCTGTTGCACAGAGAGAGAAGCTGAGACTTAGGAAGAGAGTGGAGCTGCTCAAGTGAGTGGCAGAGCCTGTGGAAAAAGGGTGGATCCAGACCTCACTGAGGGGGTGGGGGTGGTGTTGGGGGTTGGACCTGAATGGTTTGCTTCTGTCTCAGCTGTCACATCACAAGATGATGCTGGCTCCAAACTCTCTTTCTGGTCCTTATCATGCAGGGATTTTTTTCCCCTAGAAAAATGGGTAGAAAATTCCATCCAGATATAACCCCCTGTTTCTCATACCCATGGAAAAATCGTGGCTGTCTGGGAGGAAAGGAAGCCCTGGGATCAGCCCAGGAACCAGTGTCACTGTCTTCACCCTCTTACCTGTGCTTGGCCGACAGTCAGGCTCACGACGGTGCTCAGTAAAGTGTGAGATGATGAAAATGGCCCTCTCTCCACCCCATTTTACAGATGAGAAAACTGAGGCCCAGAGAGGGTTGAGGACTCAGGGAGTCAACGGCAGAGCCGGGGCTAGAGCCTCGTGGCCTGGCCCCAGCCGGGGGCCCTGGTGGTGAGTGGGGCAGCCGGTGGGTCCAGTTCTGTTTGGGATCATGACCACAGGTGCTCACTGCACACAGACACTCTTCCTCAGGCCTGGAGGGCAAGGTGTAGGCCCCTTCATGCCTGATCTTTGAAAACACTACACGATGCTGCTCTCACCTCCCAGGAGCCAGGCCACAACCCAGGCCTCGGAACCAGCTCTTTGTATAACCCTCGTGAATGTATTAAAAAGTGATTTTGGAGAAACAGTGCATCCTGCTGGCCTCCTCCTTGCTGCAGGTAATAGGCATCATCGCGTCTACTTGAAGCCTGCCCTCCTCTACTTCCCCTCCAGCCTTTGAAGCCTTGCAGCAAACCCCCCGGGAGACAGGCTGAGGACTGTTGGGTGGGAGACGGAGGCTCTGGGTCATCACCATCCTGGACCTTGGTGCCTCAGCCCCCATCGTGTCCCCTGCCACACTCAGCAAACCCTGCTCCCCTCCCACCACTGAGAATATGGTGACTTCCAGCAGGAACCTTTCCACGCCTTTCCCTCCCCTGCAGCTCTGTTTTCTCACTTTCCCCTCCTTTCAGCCTTTCCTCTCTGCTTCTTCCTCTCAGACATCAGCTGTGCTCAGGTCTTGCCCATCTTAAACACAGTAAGAAGACCCTTAAGCCACTTTCCCCTTTCCTCTCTCTACTTCACGGGTAAACTTCCAGGTAAAGTAGCTCCCTCTGCCCTGCTCTCCGTCCTAACCCATCCCAGGCTGCCTCCAGCTGTCCCCCTCCCCCACCAGCTGAGGTCACCGAGGGTGTACTTTTCAGACCACGCCTCCTCGACCCCTCCGCTGTGGGGCCCCTCACCTCTATTCCCCTGTCACCCACACCCTCCCCTCGGCACACTCTCCTGACACCTGGGACCCTAGATGTCCACTCTCAGGCCACCCCTTTCCAGGCTCCGCTACGCGCTCATCTTCCTCGAGCCATCAGGACGGCCGTCAGCAAGACTCTCCTCTCGGGAGCGCCATCACCCTCGTTGACGCAGCCACCCCATCGCTCTGACGATGCCCGCACCTCTGTCTCCAGCCCCAGCCACTCCTGAGCAGCCAACCCTGATCCCTGACACCCAGAGGCCTCCCCAGCTAGAATGTTGAAGGTCTACCAGGGGCTGGAGGATTGAGAGTGAGGGGCCAGGCTACAGTTCAAGGTTGAACTTGGAAGAACAAGAGGGGCCAGAAGAAGAGCATTCGTGGTTCCCAGAAGGAAGTTGGAGGGTGAGGTGTGTGCTGTGGGGTCTGGGTGGGGGTGGAAGTCAGGCGAGGAGCGCGGAGGCAGAGTCGAGGGGGCAGGGAGCGGTCCCCCGGCTCTCCCACGTTGCAGCCCCTTGAGTGTGTCCTCACACGGCCCCACCTCCCCTTCTCAGCTGCCTGACACCCAGACAACACCCACTTTGCAAGTGCCAGCCTTCTCTTCGCCACCTCCTCTCCCACAAGCTCCAACCCCCTACCCTCAAGTATCCTAGAGATTTCTCCAGCCCAGCTTCTTCTCTGGGCTGTGACCTCTCACCTCCCAGTTCCTGCTCCCAGCTCCTGCTCTCCAAAGGAAAAATGTAAATGCCTATTTCATGCACGGGGCTGGGGGGTTGGAGGGTATGTGACTCAACACCCTGGCACACAGTACATGTTCCATGAAGGTCTGCAGGAGGACGGTAGCATGGGCTGAGCTCAACCCAAGACTCCGGGAACCTCTGACTCAGCCGGGAGCCCACCAGGCCCCTGACCCCTTTTCCTGGCACACAGGGGAGTTTGTTCACCTGACCAAGACCCCCAGCAAGGCAGAAATTCCTGTTTTCAGCCGAACATGGACGCAGCTGCCAACTAGGTCATCAGAGCATCCGGCAAGTTCCAGGGAGAGAGGAGGCCGTTGCATAGACAGACTGCGGTGCCAGGTCACCCGGCTCACTTGATCCACGAGGACCAGGCCCGGCAGAGAAGCCGGGCTCGCAGGTTGAGTGGGAGGGGAGGAAGCCAGCACCCCTGGCCCATCAGCTACCTCACCCTGTCACTTCCCTGTGCTGGCACAATCCCCCAGGATCCAGGATCCACAGTCTGCTTCCTGTACCCCTGTCATTTAGCAGCTCACAGGCCCTGCAAGTCCAGGTCCTTGTGGCCCTCCATCCCCATCTCTCTCTCTTATTCAGAGCTGACAATTATTGAGCAGTTCCAGGTGAGCCCTGTGCTGAATACTTAATGTACACAGTCGTATATAATTCTAACACTCTTTGAAGACATTTCTATTATTATCATCCTCAGTTTAGAGAAACTGAGACTCAAGATCCTATAGCTGTCAAGTGCCAGAGCTGAGACCTGAACCCAGGTTCACCCGAGTCCTTTCTGGCACCAGCGATCTTAACCATTAGATGGCACTGCTGCCTGACCCTCCCAATACCGGGCTCTCTCCCACCTCCTCTACTTGAAATGTCTCACCCACCCCGACCCACCTGCCAAAATCCTCCTTTCTCAATGCTTGCCCACATCACCTCCTCTGGGGAGACTGCCCTGATTTCCCTCCAGCTGCCATCAGCCCTGGGTTGCCCTGGGCCACAACATTGGGATGTCTGCCTGTTCCACTACCAGACCAGGAGCTCCTGGAGGGAAGTCCTACCCAGAGTCCCTTCTGTGTCCCCTGGGCCCATGATCCAACAGAGGCAAGTTCAGAAAAGGTTTCCTGAATGTATGGCCCTGCCCTCTAGGGCTTGTGGGGATTAAGATCAGTCCTCAGACCAAGAACAGGTGATAGGCTTCTAAGACAGACCCCAGGGATATAGAGGACGCAGAGGGACTGCAGGGTGTGGGCTGCCCAGCGAGAGAGGAATCTTCTCTCACCACCCTCATTCCCCTCAGTTCCTCTTTGCCTCTAGGAACCTGGCTTCTCTTCTCCATCCCCTTCTCCCCCCCCCCCCACCACCCGCTTCTCTTCTCCTTCCCCTCCCTGGTCATCTCTCCCCCACCCCCATCTCACTGAGATCAGTTGGGGCTGCGGTGCTGAGAACTGGAGGGGTGGAGGGGAGGGAGGCCCGAGCTGTTTATAGGAACTGGAGCAGCTCCATCCATCAGCTCTGTTTGGAGCTGGAGACCAAGCATAATAAATACCTTGGCTCCTCCCCAGCTGTGCTTTCCCTGAACTTGGCCATTCGAACTCCAAATCTCTCTGGCCTGCTGGTTCTCAGGACCCAGCTCCCATCCCACCCCACCCTACTCCCGCCTCCCACCAAGCTGCCCTGGAAAGAGCCCTGCCTCTGGGACCAGAAACACAGGGTGGAGTCTAGGCTGTGCTGCTACTTTGCTTTGGGAGCAAGTCATGCCCTTTGTCTGTGCCTCCATTTCCCCATCTGTAAAATGGGGTCATAATCACTGTCCCCCCCTAAACACGCAGTGCTGTTCACATGTTAGGCTTCGGCATCTGCTTGGTGCTGGGCCCTGGGCCCTGCAGAATCCCTGGGAACAGACAAGCAGAGCCTCTGCCTATTGGGTGGAGGGAGGGGCCACACCACGGCACAAGCAGGAAGTGGTCAGCACCACGAGGGAGGTCCAGACTTTGTGCTCTGGGAGTTTGTTTGCAGCAGGGAGCGGCCCTTCCAGCTGGAGGAGTCAGGGGAGACTTCGAGGACATCTGCGCTGGCCCTGAAAGAAAGGGTAGGATTTCAACATGTGGAGATGGGGAGAGCCTCTTCCAGGCAGAATAAACTGCTGCAGCAAAAGCTGGGCAGTGGGAAGATGTGTGCCTGAGTGTGGAGGGCAGAGAGGAGTCTCCCTCTGCCCAGCCTCCACCCTATCACTCCCAACTTTGTCCTCTCTGATCCTCCAGCACCTTCCACTCTGACCTTCTAGCTTTTTGGAATCTTCCCTCCTTCCCTGGAGAGCTTCAGACTCACCCAGCTCTCCCAAGTTGTGGATGCATTCCCAGAATTATGCAGTCATGTCCCCACTCCCGCCTCCCCCCAAAAA
Source organism: Hippopotamus amphibius kiboko (assembly GCF_030028045.1). Lineage (NCBI taxonomy): Eukaryota > Metazoa > Chordata > Mammalia > Artiodactyla > Hippopotamidae > Hippopotamus > Hippopotamus amphibius. The sequence goes on from NC_080194.1 coordinate 73,808,285, forward strand.
GCCACCCTAGAAAGTGGAAGAAGCAGATCAGGGGAAAAATCATTGGCCCATAGCACATGTTTCTGGAATGAATAAGGGAATAAATGGATAAAGGCATGAATAAAAGAGTGAGTCAATGAAAAAGAGAATACGTGAGTAGGAAATTATTGTTTTCAACTGACACTGTGCTGTACATATAAGCTGCTTCTGCTGGTGCTGCTGGATTGTTGTTTTTTTTTTTTTGGTGGGCAGGGGAATAGGCATTAAACACATGCACACACACATACACACACACACACACACGAATAAAGACAAGGTGGCAAGATGTGATGAGTATTATGAGAGGAAAGAATAAGGAGATGGAATTGAAATGGGCAGACTCAGAGACGTCCTCTCTGAGGGTGGAATCTGTAAGCTGAGACTGAAGGAGGACTTAAGTTGAGGGAGTGAATTAATGTTCCTTCTAGCCTCTTCCCCTCACTCCCATGAATTTGTAAGAGCTGCTCTCTAGACCCTGAGGTCTATTCTCATGCATTGAAAAGTCCCCCTACCCTGGGACCCTCCTGGCCTTCCCCTCCCCTCAGTGCCTTGGCTGTCCCATTCTAGACTCATGGAGAGAAATATATGAGGCCACACATAAGGGGTGGTGGGAGAGATGGCCAAGGAAAGGGTGCCAGGAGTCAAGCATTGAGGAGGTGGGGGACTGGTTAGGCTACAGGGTAAGAGAATCAAGTTCCAAAGGTCCCTGCTTTAAAATCTGGGGGGTGGGGGTGGCACGGGTTAGGTGGGCTTTGCTCCCTCCAACATTCCTGAGCCACGCATGTCAAAATGCACCAACCATATTCTTTCACCCTAGGAAACTTACTTACATTCTCCTATCTAACCTTCTGTGTGTTTTCTCCATAGTCAAGTCATCACTGACAGACATTTAAATTATATGCAAATACACTTATGCGTGTGTCTTTCTCTTAAAAAAATGGGATTGTATCATATACAGTTTCCTGAATCTTGCTTTTTTTATTCAGCAATACTTCGTGGAAATCCCATCAAACAAACAGCTCTGATTCATTTCTGACAGTATGCAATATTCCATAGTGTGAATATTCCATAATGTATTCAACCATTCACCAATTGGTGGATATTCACTTTGTTATCCTGCAACTGTAAACATGCTGCAAAATCACCCTTGTTCATATGCCTATAGCCTCTGGGAGTTGTATTTCTGTCAGACAACTACTCATAAGTGTGATTCTACATCAATGGACACATATATATACACACACATATGTATATAAAATACATAATTTTAAGAAAGCTGCTTTTCAAAAAGACAATAATGTTTCATATTTCCACAAACAACTTGTGATATAATCTTTTCCTATACTTCCTGCCAGAAATACAGGTAAGAGTTACAGATGTAAAGTGGTCACCCATTGTTACTTTAAATTGCATTCACCTGTTGCTGAACCTGAGCAGCTTTCCATCTGTTGGCTGTTTGGATTGACTCTCCCATGAAATGCCCATTTTTGTCCTATGTCCATTTATCTGTTGTGTTATCATTTTCCTTGTCAGTTTGTTAAACCTCATTAAAAACCTGCAGTTTTTAACTTTATCTACCATTTTTATAACAAATGTTTTTCGGATCTCTCATCTATCAACTCTGTTATTGTATTTTTGTTCTGAAATTCTTCTCAGGGCCTCACTTTTCTTTCAGAGCTTCTCAATTTGATTGTTTCACTCAGATTGGTCATATAGTCTCCTAAATTTTCTTCTTTATTTTTCTTCTTTTCTTCTTTACTTTTAAGTCTTTAAATAATCTGAAATTATTATGAAGATGGAAAGTTTTATTTGCTTACAGGTATACTGTAATTGTGCCAGCATCATTTATTAAATAATCAAAAGTTCACTTTGTCAGATACTAGATTCTGATATGTATTTGGTATCTATTTCTGGATTTGCTGTTCTGTATATTTCATTGATCTATTTCTCTATTCCTATACTAATACTCCATTGCTTGCTTTTGGTGTTTGTTCTGACACAAAGCAAATTCTTTTGCACTGTTATCATTTTCCTTAAATTTCTGGCAGTTTTCAGGTATTTCCTCTTCCATATAAACATTTCAGTCTGTCTGGAACTGATCTGGAGAGTTTTGACATTTCTATGACATTGTCTTCCCATCCAGGAGCATGATGTGTCTTCCCATATGTTCAATCTCATGGTCAATGCTTCCACAAATTGTATAGCTTTCTTCATATGGGCCCTAAGTTTTTCTTGTTAAGTCTATTCCTAACTATTGTGGACTTTTTGTCAAGATTGTAATTGGAATACTTTTTTCTATTTTCACTTTTATGTGTTTATTGTCAAAACAGAGAAAAGTATATAATTGGTTTCTGTATATTTATCTTGTATCCAATAACCTTATCAATTTTTCCTAATTCAAACAGGGTTTTTTTGTTTTTGTGTGTTTTGTTTTGTTTTTGCATTTTTGGTTTTTGTTTCTCTGCTAGAGGCTCTTGTGTTTTCTGGGTACACAATCACTTAATTGACCTCACTGTTCCCATAGCTCCCTTGATGCCCTCATGACAGGAGCATCTGCCTCCAGCCAGGCCTCTCCTCACCTGGACTGCAGCCAGGTTGCAGCTCGCCACCACTCCCCCCATCCCCGCACCCATTGCCCACCATAGAGCTCCTTCTCTCATGTTTTCTCTTCCCACGACCAGTGCTCTAATCCCCTGTCTCTCTGGTTTGTAGGAGCAGAGCAGAGGTGAGGATAGGGGGCTCAGAATCCCTGATGCTTTGTTCCATGGAATGAATGTGTTCCACCCTAATTGGAATTCTGTTCTCCTAGAGCAAAGGTTGAAAACTGGTGCCCTGTGGGCCGGATTTAGCCCTCAGACATGCTTTACTTGGCCCACACAGTGGTTTATAAAAATCTGGATTGGTTGCCAACATTAAAAAATTCAAAGAGTGGTTTTATATGGGACCATATAAAAACCTGGATATCTGATTTTCTTAAAAACCAGGAAAATTTGAGAACCTGGGCCCCCAGCCCACAGGACAATGAGTGGCAGGAGCTGTGAAATTGCATCTCCCACCTAGACTCTGAGTTCTCAAGGGCAGGGGGCCATCCTGTCCCCTCTGTACTCCAGCACCTGACACAAAGCCTGGCTCCAGGCACAGGTCGTGAAGGTTTAATTCCTTTCCTTTTGTATCACGCACAAGTTTCAAGGACATGTGAGTCAAGAGTCCCACACAGGAAGTGTTCTGAGCTTGATTGTGCATGAACCCTCTGGCAATCTGCTGAGCCTGCGGACCCCTTTTCAGAATAAGGCCTTCTAATTCATAAAACAAAACAAAACCAAATACGCATGATCCCCAAGGAAATCGATCCTGCTGAATGAAGCTTTCAAAATATTAAAGAATAATTGTAATTGGGTTATACATGTTTTTTATTAACACGTTAAATAACATGATCTAGTTGCAGGTCTAATAATTGCTGTAATTTTGAGGCACTGTGGAGCATGAACGACATTTTGAGAGATCTTCAACCGCTGGAACAAGACATGAAAACACCTGTGATTTCCGTTGGTAGTGGGACTGCTAACGTCACAGGTCTTGGTAATGCTTCAGGGATTTGTGGCATTCAGGATGGAAAGAGCTGTTACATTTCAACTAGAGGCTAATAAGGAAAAGAAAGATGTCAGTTTTTCTTATCCAGGTTCACAGCCCCAGGAATTCTACCTTTGTGTCCATGGATCTCAGGTCAAGACCCCTGCTTTTGGGAGAAGGTGCTAATGGCAGCTTCAACCAAGCCACAATAACAGGGAAATGCGATCCCATAGAAACCACCACAGTCTTGGGTGTTCTCATCCAGGGCAGGCTTGGGGTGTAAATTAGATCACTTCTTCTGGAGGGCTAGTTGGCAATGTGCTCCAAGAATCTTAAAAATGTGCCTCTGCTTTAACCCAGCAATTCTGTTTCTAGGAGTTTATCCTAAGGAAATAAAGATGTAGCCAAAGGAAAACTGACTGTGAGGACGTTTATCATAGCCAAGGGCACATCCAGCTTTTGTGAAGCCTGACGCTCACACAATTTAGAGGGCTCTTTTTACAAAAAGGAGACAAAATTGTTAATATAATATTGCCAGACCCCTCTCCTGGGCATGTGGAAAGGTTCTGAGCAAGTGAGGAACCTGAAGCTAAAGCACCATCAGCTACACATAAATTGACAATCATGGCATTGTTAATAATGATCTAAAATTAGAAACAATCTAAAAGCGCCAACAATCAGGGTTCAGTATAGGAAGTCGCAATGTATCTATACAAGGGAATACGGATCAGTCATTTAAAATGGTATGAATGCAGAGGTGTGTTTATTGACATGAAAAGATGCTCAAAACAGTGTGTGAAGTGGAAAAGTGGATTGTAAAACATGCGTAAGATCCCAGTTTTGTTCAAATAACATACTCGTGATGTGTAACAGGATGCTAGATGGGACTTTCCTATCTCAGAATTGCTGCTGTCCCCCAGAACCTCAAAAGCAGTGCTAGACACAACCCAGCAGGACTCGGGCAGAGACTATGATGTCCTCACCCCATCACCTGCCTCCAGACTCACACCAACCCTGGAGAGGAGGACAGGTGCTGAGACTTTTCACAGGGGGAGTTGTCCACGTGCTGTGCTTCACCCCACACAGCTCAAGCCAAGCCACCAGAGCTTCCCTGGAGCTTAGAAGACGCAGAGCCCGAGCCCACCTCTTGCATGGAAAAGTCTGAAGATGAGAGGACCGTGGGAGCTGCCCCTGGTGGTAGCCCAAATTGGGAGTGGGGGCTGCTATGGGAGCAGCCTGTGCTTCCAGAGCTTGGCAACAAAACAGAGGAATGTTTCTTAGGGGACCAACTGTACACAGTACAGGGTAGCTGGGCACGAGTCATCCCAAAATATCCCTGCCCAAGAAGTCTGCCCTCCAGGGCAAGGGGACCCTACGGAAGGACCCCTCAGCAGGAGTGGGGGGGGGGCAGGCACAGATGGTCAGCCGGGGGTATGTGCCCCAAGCTCCACACAATCCCAAAATGGTTTGCCTCATGAGAGCCAGGGCTGGACTTTGGGCATCTGCTACCCAGAGGGATCTAACAACAGTTTACAAAGACTCCCTTCGGAGAAGACATGGCACTTTCATTTACCTCTCCCGATTCCTACTCAACCCTGAGCCTAATATGAAGATGCAGAACAGAAAGAGAGACAAACCTTCCTTTCCCCACCGCATGTTTCTGAAGTGTGTCTGTCTGAGAGCTGTGGGGGAGGAGAGACGTTTTGAGAAATGCTGTTCATTTGTCTTTTTGTATAAATGAGATATAATCTACATGTGGTAAAATTCACCCTTAATGTAGAGTTCTATGAGTTTTGACACACTCATACTGTTGTGTAACCACCACCACAGTGACGATGAAAACATTCCCATCACCCTAAAAAGTTCCCTTGCACCCCTCTGTCAACTCCTTCTTCCATCCCCAACCCCTAGCAATCACTGATCTGTTTTCTGCTGTAGTTTTGCTTTTTCCAGAATGACATATTAGTGAAACCACACAGTATGTAGCCTTTTGAGTCTGGGCTCTTTCACGTAGTACAACCCACTTGAGAGCCATCCAGGTTGCTGAAAGTATCAAGGTTCCTTCCCATTACTGAGTAGGATTCCACTGAGTGGACGGCATGACAGTTTGTCCAGTCATTCGCCTACTGAAGAACATCTGAGTTGTTTCCAGTTTGGGGCTGGAATTATAAATAAAGCTGGTGTAAACATTCACATATAGGTTTTTGTGTGATCATAACTTTTCCTTTCTCTTGGGTCCCACCCAGGAGTGGGGGTGTTGGGTCCCATGGCAGGTGTGTGTTTAATTTTCAAAGATGCTGACAAACTGTTTTCCAAAGTGACTGTTCAGTTTTCACTTCCCACCAACCATGAATAAGAGTTCCAGTTGTTCTTCATCTTCATCAACAACTTGGTATTGCTATTGTTCTTTCTAATCCATTTAATAGGAGACTGAAATTTTGCTTTGTTTTGTTTTAGTAGACTTGTTAAAGAGCAGTTTTGGGTTCACAGCAAAATTAAGCAGCATGTACAGAGAGTTCCCACATATTCCCTGCCCCCCAAAAGTCACAACCTCTCCCCACTGACATCTCCCACCACAACGGTGCATTTGTTATAACTGATGAACCTACATTGACGCATCACTGCCACCCTGAGTCTGTAGTTTACATTAGGGTTCACTCCTGGTGTTGGACAGTCTATGGGTTTGGACAAATATATAATGACATGTATCCACCATTGTAACATCATACAGAACAGTTTCACTGCCCCCAAACTCCTCCATCCTCTGCCTATTCATCCCTCCTCCCTGAAACCTCTGGCAACCGCTGATCTTTTGACCGTATCCATGTTTTGCCTTTTCCAGAATGTCATATAATTGGAATCATACAATGTGTAGCCATTTCAGATTGGCTTCTTTCTCTCACTAATATGCATTTAAAGTTCCTCCATGTCTTCACAGTTTGATAGCTCATTTCTGTTTAGCTCTGAGTAATATTCCATTGTCTGGATGTATTATAGGTTTTTTTGTCCATTCACTTACCAAAGGACATCTTGGTTGCTTCCAAATTTTAGCAATTATGAATAAAGCTGCTATAAACAGCTGTGTGCAGGTTTTGTGTGGACATAAATGTTCAACTCATTTGAGTAAATATCAAGAAGTGTAAAATTATGTTTAGCTTTGTAGGAAACTGTCGAACTCTCTTGCAAAGTGGCTGCACCATTCTGCGTTCCCACCAGCAATGAGTGAGAGTTCCTGTTCCTCCACATTCTCACCAGCATTTGGTGTTGTCAGTGTTTGGGATTTTGGATATTCAAATAGGTGGGTAGTGGTATCTCACTGTTGTTTTAATTTGCAATTTTCTGATAACATATGATTTTCATGTTTATTCACAATTTGTATACCTTCTTTGGTGAGTTGTCTGTTCAGGTATTTTGCACATTTAATAAATTGTGTTGTTTATTTTCTTATTGTTGAGTTCTAAGAGTTCTTCGTATATTTTAGATAACAGTCTTTTATTGGATATGTCTTTTCAAATATTTTCCCCCAGAGACTGATGTTTTAATTTTAATTGGGCTGGGCTTTTTTTTTACCTTTTAGTTTTGAAACAAATTCAAACTTGCAGAAGAATTGCAAGAACAGTACAAAGAACTTCCAAATATCCTTCACTCAGTTTCACCAGCTGTCAGCAATTGTTAACACTCTGCTTTGTCATTTTTCTCTCTCTCTTTATACACATTTTCCCCAAACTCTTTGAGAATAAGCTGCATACATCATTACCCCAAATATTTCAACATCTTTTTCCTAAGAAAAGAGACATTCTTTTATATAACTACAGTATAGTTATCAAATTCAAGAAATTTAACATTGCTGTAATACTGCTATCTAATCATCAGGCCAGATCCAAATTTCACTAAATGCCCCAATAACGTCCTTTATAGCAATTTCCCCTCTGATCTAGGATGAAATCCAGGATCACTCATTCTATTTGGTTGCCATGTCTCTTTCATCTCCATTAGCCTGAAACAGTCTTCCATTGTCTTTTAAGGCATTGACACTTTTGATGAGTCTGGGCCAATAATCTTATAGACTGGTTTTCAGTTTGGGTTTGTCTGATGTTTCCTCTGTCAGGTTCTGCCTTTTTGGTAGAAATACCACAGAGATGATGTGTCTTTCTCAGGTCACCACCTCAAGAGGCACTTCATATTCCACTGAGTATAGCTTTTAATGTGCACTGGGGAAGAGGGGGGGACTGGAAAGAGGATATTCACCAAAAAATAAGAGTAAGAGGAGGATTTCAGGTGATTGTTATCTTCTTTTTGATTTATCCATGTAATGGGCTCATACTCAGCAGGCATTTAATCTAGCTACTACCACCTCCAAACTCTTCCCTTTCATCCACTTCAAACTAGACCTTGGTCTTGGATGCTCTGGGGAAACAGAGGTCACAGTAAAAAGGTCATTATACAATGTAATCTTTGCCTTTTGAATTTCTAATATCCCAGATCCTTCCACTTAAGGGATTATTCAGGGCCATTTTAACTGAGTGTAATTTTCACCTTATAAGATCTAATGCCACTGAAAAAATTGATACTAAAACCAAGGTGAAAAATTACTCGCTTTCATGACATTTTGAATTGTGGACCAGAAACCTCAGCAGCCTGAGGTGAGGCTTGCTCATTCCTTTGCTCCCTCCCCAAGACTGACAGCTGTCACAGAGGGCACCGGGGGTGGGGTGATTTATATGTCACTGCCAACATCATGGAAATTCTCAGTGTGGCAACTTCAGAAGGAGGAGGAGCTTGGAGGTAGGCACCTCAAAGGGGAAAATATCTCTAAATCAGTCATCAGGCCCACATTTCTTCCTCCGAAATGTCTTTCATCTTCTCTTCATCCTCAGGCCCCTGAGGGTTCAGGCCTTTGTCATCTCTCACCTGGACTGTGGCCCCAGCCACAGACCTTCCTGGCTTCCCTGGCTTCAGTCTGTTCTGTAGCTGAATAATCTTCCCAGAGCCCTGCTGTTGTTCCCTCTCTTATCCATGATTCTCCGCTGTCCCATTGCTTTCTCAGTTAAATGCATTCCTAAACCCTGAAACCCTGATGCTCACCTCTCCCCACCCTCTGGTCCCATCCTGGCTCTGTACCTTCCAGTATCCCACACCGCAACCCCGAGCCAAGGGTAAGCTGCTCACTCGTTCCTGCACGGCCTTTTCCTGCCTCGGTATCTTTGCTTGCTCCGTTCTCATCCCTGGAATGCCTTCCCTTGGTAGCTCTGCCTGTCCAAAGGGACTACACTTTAAGGGCAGGTGTCAGAGTTACCTCTTTCAAGAAATCTCCAGAGGGCTTCCCTGGTGGGGCAGTAGTTAAGAATCTGCCTGCCAATGCAGGGGACCTGAGTTCGATCCTTCGTCCTGGAAGATCCCACACGCTTCGGAGCAACTAAGCCTGTGTGCCACAACTACTGAGCCCATGCTCCACAACTACTGAAGCCTGCGCACCTAGAGCCCATGCTCTGCGACAAGAGAAGCCACCGCAATGAGAAGCCTGTGCACAGCAATGAAGAGTAGCCCCTGCTCTCCGCAACTACAGAAAACCCACATGCAGCAATAAAGACCCAACACAGCTAATAAATAAAAATTAATTAATTAATTAATTATTTTAAAAAAGAGATATCCAGAAAACCTTTACTGAATGGCTCCTATAGGCCAGGCTCTGTGCCAGGCTCTGAAGATACAACAGTGAGAACGACAGAGGCCCTGCCTCCAAGGGGTTCATAGTCCAACAGGGAGTTGACAAAGATAGACACATAAACAGAGGAACAAAGGGATTACAAGGGTTGGGGACAAAAATAATGTTTATACATAAGTGTTAAATAATTTTTAAAAAAGGAGGGAAGGATGGGAACATGATATTTGTAGCAGAAAAATAAGCTGCCCTCTTAGGTGGTGTGTTGGTTTGCTGGGGCTGCTGGAACAAAGTACCACAAACTGGGTAGCTTAAAACAACAGAAATATATTGTCTCTTGGTTCTGGAGGCTGGACGTTCAAGATCAAGGTGTTGGCTAAGCCACATGCCCCCTCTAAAGGCACTAGGGAAGGATCTGTTCCAGGGCCCTCCCCTGGCTTCCTGCGAGTTCCCTGGCTTGTGCAGCACAGTTCCAGTCTTCATGTGCATGTGTCTCTGTGTCCAAATTTCCCCTCTTTATTTGGACACAGGTCATATTGGGTTAGGGGCCCTACTCGATCATGACCTCATCTTCACAAGTTAACATCTGCATCGACCCTGTTTCCAAATACGGTCACGTGCCGAGGTCCTGAGGGTTAGGCCTTCAACATGTGAATTTGGGGGGAGGGGACACAATTCAACCCATAACAAGTGAGTAGAGGCCAGAGCCCAAAGTGGAGGGCTAAGTGTGGAGGAGTAGAACGGGTGGTGCTGGCTCAAGCGAAATTTGCCCACCTGATGAAGGCAGCTGGGTCAGATGGGGGATTTGGGGGAAAGACAGAAAGAGCTCATGGGGATTTAAAAAAAAATTTTATTGCTGTGTGGCACGTATTGCCAGCTCTTCTGTGTTTCCACAAAAGCTACTTCTGCTCTGAACCCTGGAGTGGGGAGGGGACACAACCCGGCCAGGGCCAAACCGTGCTGCCCAGAGGAGGCCAGGGCTCCTGGTAACATAGGCTGAACCTACAGCACGGAGCGGGTGGGATGTGCCTGGCTGAGGGAGCAGAATAAGGAAGCGTTTAGGGCAATAGCTTCATGAGGGAAGAAAGGAACAGACACAACCAGTTGTACCGGCATTAGACTGTGCCGTATGCTTTCACTTCTTATGCCACATTCAATTCTCATAAACGCTTTGCATGGTAGAAATCATTGTCCCTATTTTGTGGCTGACAACACGGTGGCTCAAGGGCAATGTGGCTGCTAGAGGACCCACAGCAGGTGCCAACCAAAGTGGGGTTTGAACCCGGGAAGTCCAACAGCAAAGCCCAGGCTCCTTCCAGAGCTGCTCAGGTGCACTCTGACCACAGCCTCCTCTTCAGCACCTCGGGGCACCTCATGTACACTGAGCTCCAACAAACCACCTGTACTGACCGATGAGGAATGTGTCTGCACAGCCACCTCAGAAGCTGTTGTCACGTTCCTTGGCTCACTTCTGATTTCAGTCAAAGGTCACCTCCCACAGCCAGCATCCTACCCCACGCTTGAGCTATGGATTTCCACGTTGGCTGCAGGCTCTTCAGCACCACCCAAGCTTCCTTGGGCAGGTGACAAAGCCAAGAGGTCTAAAAGCCCTCACCCAATGGGGCAGGAGTCAGGATCAACTTCCAGCTCCCCAGCCTGCAGGTGGACAATTCTGGGAGGTGTTCTGCAGGCTTCGCAGGGTCATGGTGGAATGAAGCCCTGTTGCCCACTGTGCAGATGCATAAAACACACCCTAGTGTGGGCTTTTCTTCCTTCCCTGTCGCACTCTCCTCTCCCTTACTCCCGATTCTCAGCATCACCGCCTTATAAACTACTTACACCAGGGCCTTGAGTTATACTCTGCTCTTGGAGGAACCCAAGCTAAGACAGCAGTGCTGGTGCTGGTGGGAATGAGGAGGAATCCTTTCCAAGGGGGCCCCTCTGAAATGGACTCAGAGCCATGCATGAAGAAGCCAGCAAAGACTAATGGATCAAAGACCATCAAATAGGGTTTTGCTTTAGAGGTAAATTTGGAGAGGGAAGCCTGGGTGTATCACACAGGTTAAAGACCCTGGGCTCTATTAAACACGGAAGGGACTCACTTGCATTCGTACTTTTGAAAACCACTCTGGCTGCTGAACGGAGGATGGATGGGAGAGGGCAAGACCGGGGTCAGGGAGACACGTCAGGAGGCTGTTGTCGTAACTGAGTGTAGATGACGTGGCCCAGACTAGGGGAGTGGCGATGGCCTGCAGAGAAGATGACAGGGTCAAGAGTAGTTTAGCAAGTTGAACTGCTGGACTTGTGGGAACCCAGATAAGGTCAGGGGCTGAGAGTGGAGAGAGATGGTCAGGGGGACTCCAGGCTTCTGGTGCCTTTCCCTGATGGAGGGCACGTGGGGAGAGGAGCTGGAGAGGGGAATGTGTTTGGTGTTGGTGCCCGTGGGTTAGGAAGGTCTCTGGAGCACATGGAGGTCTGTGCGTGGCACTCAGCGAGGAGGCTGGGCTTGAAGCAGATGCGGGCAGTGTCCACCTAGTGGCCTCTGTGTGTCCCTCACTTGTGGGCCTGTTCCTGCTGCTGAACCAAGAGGGGTCGCCTTGGGTGACTCCTAAGGGTCCTGCAGCTCAGTGGGAGGAGGCTCTGCTGCTTCTTCTCCCTCGTCTCCCCCAGCCGGGGAGTAGGGGGAGACAAGCCTGGGTTCAGACACCACCCCACCCCGCAGGACACTCTGCTTCTTCTAGGTGAGAGCTGGCGAATTCCAGCCTGTCCCAGGAGAGCGGGGACATGGAGGCACCCAGTCTCAGCCTTTGGAAACCCCCGTCTCATTGTTTCCATAGCAGCCCCAGCCCAGAAACAATGCAGGAGCCCCCGGGGGAGGCAGATTTTGCCAAGTCACTGTCCTGTCTCAGGTGGGTGTGGATGGGGCCATGGGGGGCATCCCAGCGGACACAGGGAACAAGGCAGGAAGGTGGGAGAAGGGTCCAGCTTGGTCCCAGCCAGGATTCCAGCAGGAAATTGGACCACTCAAGGGGAGGGGCTGAAGAGAGATGAATGAAAGGATGAGCAGATGAAGGGAACCAACAGAGGGCGGGGAGCACTCAGACTAGCGATAATGGGAAGCGGTTCCCTGCCTAGGTGGCGATGATGTTCCCAGAGCCAGTGATGCCAGTACTGTGGCCACGCAGGGAGGAGCAGGGGGACCAAATACTCTGACCTCTCACAACTCCCTCCCTGGCCGCCCGCCATAGGCTCCCATTGGCTGAGCCTAACCGAAAGGTGAAGCATCCACAGAAGTCAGCCTCCTGGGACACAGAGCAGGACAGAGGACAGATCTGGAGCGTTTGGAGAACGACCAGCACAGTGTGGATCCTGCGTGAAAGTGCCAGCTGCACTGCTTTCCAGAGGTTCAGGGAGGTTTTTCACCTCTCATTTTCCTCACCTGTAGAGTGACTGTCACGTAGAGAGCGCTCAGTATTTCCTTCCCATTGTCCAGTCTCCCCCACAGGTTTTATTCAGCAACAAGCACCCCTACCTCAAGTGCACATGGGCGCTCCCACTGCATCTCCAGTCCTGTGAATCTCCGCATTAGATTGGATGCTCTTTGAAGCATCTTGGTGTGCAAGGCTTGGAGTCTGAAGGCCTGGGTCATCAAAGTCCTGGCTCCATCCCCTACCTTAAGTAAGTCCCTTTACACGTCTGAATCTTGATTTTCTCCCCTACTGAAAAAGAACGTCATCATAAACATTTCATCTTTATTATTTTTACTCACACCCTTCCCCTTGTACCCTGAGACCTTCCTTTAGGAAGGAGCTGTTTGCACTAATTCACACGCGCATGTAAGTGACTGACAACCAACTCAGAGCTCTTGCAAGGCCCTGGGAGGACAAAGAGATGCATCAGTCATCCAGTCTATAGGGTGTATCTTATTCATATCTGCATCACTGGTACATCGTACAGTGTCCTACTCCTCATGGGCAGAGGGTAAATGTTTGTAGAATTGCTGAACCCTCGTCTGATGTGTCTCTGTGTCCTAGGTACCCAGACGGAAGCTGGCAAACAAAGTGCTCATGTGTGTGTGATCAGTACACGAAGGGATTACTGAATTCGGGGGGGCCCAAAGACCGCATCTGAGTGTGGGGTTCCTGACTGTGGGGGCCAGGATCTCCCCTCTCTGCATGCAAGAAGTCAACGCCTTGGCAACAGCTGCAGCCAGCTGGCACCAAGTCCCGGCAAGAGTCATTGTTTGGCCAAAACAGGAAGCTGCCAGAGGGGAAGTGTGGCCTCGCCTCAGTGAACCCCTGAAGAATGGCCCCCGAGAAACCTGGGGACGTGCTGGCGGGCACGGACCATATTGCAGCTGTGCCGCCTCCACCTCAGGCTGGGCAGTGGACCTCACTTGACCTGTGGGACCTGGTACAGGAGGACAGGTCTGGGAGCCAGGGGCCTGAGTTCTAGTCCTGTGTGACCTTGGGCAGGTTACTGCCCCTCTCTGGACAGATCTCCTCATCTATCAACAGATGGATTCGAACTATGCATTTCACCAAATGGATCCAGGTCTGGCTGTCTCATTGGCGGTCCCTCTGGCTGTCTGTTTCCTGATGTATTTTAGTGCAGACGAGGCCCATGGAATGATCATTTTCCATCAGGAGATGGGAAACCTGATGGTTTAGAAGCACTTCACAGTTCGTAAGGCACCATCTCCTCATTTCATTTCATTCCCCCAACAACTATGCCAAGAGGAGAAGGGGGTTCACACTCCCACCTCACAGAGGAGGACTCAGACGCTCAAAGTCAGGATTTGAACCCACACCCCTGGCCTTGGATCCCTAAGCTCTTGAGCAGCCTCACACCATGAGTGAATGTGTGCACGCTCAGGCTGGAGAGGGCGGCGGCCTTCCACACTGCAAGGTGGGCTCTGAGACAGAGCCACTGGTGGCGGGCGCTGTGGAAGCCCAGAGGAGCTTGACTCGAGGCTGGCCTCTGGAGGTTTGCTCTGTCTGTTTGCTGCATATTTACCTTCCTCAATTCAGGCTCTGCCACCTACCCACTGTGTGACCCAAGCAAGCCTCTCCACCTTCTATGCCTCAGTGGTCACCTAGAGAGGATGCCCGTCCTACTGACCCCCAGGTTGGGTGGGGATTGGATGAGCTGATGGGGAACAGAGGCTTATCATCCTGCAGACGTGTTAGTTGTCCATCCAGCATCTACTCCGCAATTCCTTCCTTATAGGACTGCAATTCTGCTCATTCTCTCAACCCCCAGGTTTAATATTAGCTTCTAAGTAATCGAAGCCAATCAGCACATGGCAGTCCCTGAGAGACTGCTAGTGATTGGAAACATGACCCAAGTTGTCCTATTCAAACCAAAGAAAAGGACTTTAGTTCAGGGTTGGGAGAGAAGTCCTCTCTTGCACTTTCCTGCTGGACATTCACACAGAAAAGTGTAGCCTCTGTTGTCACTGACAGCTGTCATGGGGCCACAAGGGGAACCAGCCAAGGACAAGAGAGAAATAGAAAAGCATGTTTTCTTGATGGTACCAGGAGGTGCTGCTGGAGCGGAGCCGCTCACTCTGGGGTTGCAGCAGTGAGAGTGGATACATTTCCTTGTTATATTTAGATGCTGGAGGCAGGGTTTTCTCTTACTTGCAGCCAAAGGCACCTTCAGTGCCCTCCATCATGCAGGTTCTGATGCACAGAAGGGGAATGAGCCGCCCTCCTGTGTTGGCTCGCTCTTGTTGTTGAAGCCCCAGGACAGTTGCGAAACCTCGGCACCCGGCCAGAGCTGATGACTTGTTCACAGCTTTTGGAAACTCTGCATTCTTTCCTCTGTGTTCCTCGAGCCAGAGACAATTCCTCCCTCCCCGCAGCTGGCCTCTGGCCTCAGCCCAGCTACCCCACTGACATTAGGCTGCAAGATTGATGGGGCAGAGAGACAGAGAGCCTAGACCCCGAGACCCCAGCCCTGGCTGCCCTTTCTGCTCAGCCTCTGTTTTTTTCCCTCCTCTCCCCTCCAGGGACCTTGGCTAATTTGTAGCCTTAGGATCAAAGAGTTTTCAGAACATAAGAGTCCTCGGAGATGACCTGGTGCAACCTCCTTGGTGTACAAAAGTGGAAATTGAGGCCCAGATATAGGCAAGAGACTTGCTCTGGGTCGCATGGATCTGGGACTGGAACCTAGGTACCTTGACTCCCAATCCAGGACTCTTTCCCATAGACTCTTGGAAGGTCATAAATGGACGTAACTTTTCTTTTTTGAGTATCGACTGTATACCTGGCATTTCTTATCTTGGCCCTCCTTTTCTGTCCCTATAGCCACTACTCTCATTTGGGCTTCATGGTCTCTTGCCTGGGTGTTGGTCTCACTTTTAGCAGTCTGTCCAGTTTCCATCTACAATTCTGCCCTGCACATAGCAGCCAGAGGGATTGTCCTCAACACAGACCTGATTCTCATACCCCCGCATCACGGCATAGGACAGGATCCAGGATCCGTAACCTGGCTTACAGGGCCCCTCGGGATTGGTTACTGCCCAACCTCATCTGTCAGGTAAGACCTATATTCCCTACTACTAAACTCAATTGATGCCTCCTCCAGGCAGCTTTCCCAGATCCCTCTGTAGTGAACAGTGCTGTATTAGAGTCTATCATGGAGCCTTTCTCAGGATGGGAAGGTCTGACTCCAGTTGTCTGCTCCCTGGATGGTGAGTGTTTCCAAAGCAGAGACCACATCTACTCAGTGTCCCTACCTGCCTGCACTCCCCACCAGATTTGACCTTGCCCTGCACTCTCCATCATGCTTGACCTTGCCTATGTGCGGTTTCCTCCTCTTGGTTCGTGTTATCTGTCCATAGTCCTGGAAAGGCAAGGAGCTCAAGGGCAAAAGGCAGGAGATTCTGATTCCTCATCCTGAGTGGGCTCTGACCCACTCAGCTTGGCCCATCCTCTGATCTGACTTGGGTGTGAGTGTGTTTCTGCTCCAGAGCACAGACACCAGACACTAGCCTGGGGCTATTGGAAGTCACAGGGGCAAAGCTTAGCAAAGAGTGTCCTCTGAGCATAGCCAAGAAAAACCTTGGACTTGGAACTCAGTGTTGGGATTCTAGGAGCTCCACTTCCAGGAATCAAATCCTAAGGGGGAAAAATTCAGAATGTGAAAAAAGATGAACATGGAAGAATTTACTTATAATAACAAAAATCTGCAAACTATCTAGAAGTCTAGCAATAATAGAAAGGTTAACTATATTAATGTATACTCAGGGAGTGAAATATTGTACAGCCATTAAAATTATGTTTGCAAAGAGTTGTTATTAACATGGAAAAGTGTTAAGTGAAAAAGAACAGAATATAAAACTATATATGTAGAGTGATCATAACTGGAAAAATGCATAAAGACTGGGAGGAAATAGACTGAAATGCTAAAAGTGGTTGATTTGGGGTAGAAAGATCAAAATTTTTCCTTAGCTTATACTTTCATGTGCTGTCCAAAGTTTCTACTATAAACTTAAATTCATTTTAGAGTCAGAAAACTTCTACTATAAACTTCTATTCAGTTTATAGTCAGACAAAAATAAATTAGACAAGGGAAGAAAAGGAGATCAATTCTAGTTCCAATTCTGGTGATAACTGGACTCGTGACTTTGCACAAGTCAACCACCCTCTTCAAGACTTGACTTCTTCATCTGTTTGTTCACCTGTTCCTTCCTTCTTTCTTTCTAGGAATCTCTCCAAAGGACCTCATTTGTGCCAGCTGGATACTAGGGACCCAAAAGTGAATCAGAAAGTAGACATATGAAAAGATATTTAATCTTGTTTATAATCAGAGAAATACCAATTAAAATTAAGCCAAGATACCATATCTCATTTATCAGATTGACAAAACCTCAGAATTTTGACAATGTACTCAATTGGCAAGAATGTGGGAAAAGAGGCTCTCATACACAGTGAGGTGGGAATACAAAATGCTTCAAGCCCTATATGAAGGTAATTCGGTAATTTCTAGAAAAATTACATATGTGTTTGTTCTTTGACCTAGCAATCCCACTCCTAGGAATGTATCCCAAAGATAAACTGGCAAAAATAAGACATGACGTTTGCATAAAGCTATTGATGGAAGAAGCACCATTTATAATAGAAACTACTAAGATGCCCACAAATAGAGATTAGTTGGCCACACAGTTATATAGCTCTGCAGCTAGAAAAGGGAATGAAGAGGGTCTCTAGATGCTGTGATGACATAATCTCCAGGGTAAAATCTTAAGCAAAAAAAGCAAAGTGGAATAAATTGTATATAGTGCATTATCACTTATCAAAGAAAGTGAAGGGAAAACACAAATACACACATATTTAATTTAAGAAAATCAGTTAAAATATAAAAAATAAAAATTTTTAACTCTTATCTATTAGAGGAGGGAGGAAATAGGGTAAAGGAAATGGAGGTAGAAGCTGGGCTTGTCTGAATATACCTCTTTTTGTAGATTACCTTTGGAACCAGGTAAACATTTTACACAAAAATAAAACAAAATTAAATCAAAACAAAAGTCAAAAGCAATCCCCCCCAAATCAAAAGCAAAATGAAATGAGTGAATCCAAGTTTTGAGTTGGTGGCTTCTCCATGCACAGTTGAAATAGTTCAAGTGATTTAGAAATGTGGTGATTTGACTGCCCATCAGTAGTAGGATGTATGTTCTAAGGACAAAAGAGCTGCAAACAAATCATAAGGTGTTTTCAATCATCAGATTGTTTGTAAAACTACTGACATTGCTACTCTGACATTTTTATAATATACAGAGAAAGTATAGTGAATCAGTAATCATGTTAACGTTCGTAGGAAGCAAGATTTTCAGCATTAGTGAAAAGAGACAATAATGCAACATCAAAGAATTTAAGTAAAAGTCTTATAGTCTTAGCTTTTATTTAAAATATCAACATGAACTCTTGGTGTGAATTTCCTTAAGAAAAAAAGTACTTCCCAGCTCTGCACCTTGAAATGCCCTAGACATAACGACCAGCCAAACAGCACTGAGCATCCCTAGCATCCAGATTTGTGGTGTCTAAATACCACTTCTCACTTAAAGAGCAGAACTTCTTGGGTAAATAAATAGCTGATTCCAGATCTGGGCAGAAAATGTGCAAGACAAACCTGGACATCTTGTCATACCAGAAAGCCAGGAAGCTACTAAACACTACTTAGGGTCAGTTCAAAAGGACTCAGAAGCCAATTAAAGAGATCCCCACTGGCCAAAGTTGGGTTGGTCTGAGTGATAACTGTAATAGATTAAAACATATCAAATGCATTAAAATTATGAGGTAATAATGATACAAAAAAATACCAAAACCAAAACAAATAAACAAAACTCTGTTGGTCACCTTTAGAGAATATTAGAGAATCAACTCATTACTCTGAAAACTGATAAATAAAAGGAAAGCATCAAGCATTTATCCTGACTTTCCTAAGCAGATTGTACCTCTGAGAAACCAGAGTTGATGAGAGAAGTTTCTCTCTATAGAAGTATTCCAGCTAATAAATGAAGAAGAAAGTAAAATTAAAATATCATTGTTTTGCAAATCTCTACAAAATAGTGGATCTAGGCAATGATCATCAAAGTCTTTCAGAAGCGCAAAAAGACAATGAAATATTATGTGCCTTTTGAGGAAAGCACAGTAGTTCTCCCCCTTATGAATGGTTTCACTTTCCACAGTTTCAGTTACCTGCTGTCAACCGTGGTCCAAAAATATTAAATGGAAAATTCCAGAAATAAACAGTTTTAAATTGTGCACCATTCCAAGTAGCATGATGAAATCTCACATCATCCCTCCGTTTTGCCCGGGATGTGAATCATCCAGCCCATTTGTCACTTAGCAGCCGTCTGTGTTATCAGACTGACTGTCACGAGTATCACAGTGCTTGCGTCCAACTAATTCTTATTTTACTTAATAATGGCCCCAAAGTGCAAGAGTAGTGACGCCAGCAATTTGGATATTCTGTTTCTGTGCCTGATTTATAAATCAAACTTTATCATAGGTATGTATGCATGGGAAGAAATATGGTGTATATAGGGTTCGGTACTATCCAAGGTTTCAGGCATCTACCGGGGGTCTTGGCACTTACCCCCATGGATAAAGGGGGACTACTGTACACACACCTCCTATGAAGTATTCTTGCCAAACCTCTGAATCTGAATTTAATTGTCTTTAGATCTAACCTGCCAATTTATAGAAAAGGCAGGGGACTGAGGAATATGTGAAACAACACTATGGGGGATGTAGTAGTAAAAGCCCAGAATGTGGAAAACTACAGGGGACGAACAACCTGATTTATTTCACAAGTAAGTGGGAGAAAAATAAGAGAAGGAGGAGAATCCTACAGATTGAAATTGACATAAGTGACCCAACAAACAAGTGAAATGTATGGACCTTGTTGGATCCTGATTTTGAAGAAACCAACTTTAAAAGACCATTTATGAGACAATTGGGAAATTTTAAACATGACTGGATATTTGATGATAATGTTAAAATATTATGAAAATATACATATGATAATGATATTCTGGTCATGACTTTATGGTTTAGAAATACACATTGCAATAGCTATGGATAAAGTGATTTGACAATTTGGATTTGCTCCAAATAAGCCAGTGGGGGAGGGGCTGGGGGATTGAAATGAAACAAGAGTGGCCTTGTACTTAGGGTTCTTCGTACTTTTCTATTTTTGTGTATGCTTGAAACTTTCCACAGTAAAATGTGTTTGCCTCCCTTAAGGAGGTGGGGAGGAGGACTCAGACACATCAACCAAGGAGATCAGTTTCCTCTGAGGCAATGGTGGGGGCAGATCCCGGAGTGCCACACCTTCCTCAGGAGTGAACAAGCAGGAATGTGCATGCAGAGGGAGGAGTTTCCGTAGAGGGAACAGCATGAGCAAGTGCAAGAAGGTTCCACAATCTGGGGGCGGCAAGTAATCTCTGCATTGAAGGAGCGAAGGGGTGTATCAAGAGAGTGGCTAAGGGGAGGATGGGGAGAGCCATGGAGGGCTTTGAATGCCCAGCCGGGAAGCCCTGGGAGTGTTTAAGCTGGAGAGTAACAGCGTGGGCTGTGCTTTAGCCGTGTCACCCAAGCAACTGGACAGATTGGAGGAGGAGGCCTGGATGGGTGTGGGGAGACCCCGGTGGGGGGGGCTGAGCAGGGGTCCTAGAGAGAGCCTAGGAGGCCTGCCGTGGCCTGGGGACAGATTGGAAGAGCTGCATAGCTACAGTGAGGAGGTGCTTAAGCAGTTTCTGGCTTGGGCTTGGTGGCCGTTGGTGCCATTATTAAAATGGGTGGCAGGGGGAGCAAGTTAGTGCCTCCATCTAGAGCCCTGGCTGGGAGGCGGGGTCCTTGGTTCTGGCCCCATCTCTGCTGTCTGGCTCTGGACTCCAGAGCATATCTCTGCCCCTTTCTGGCCCAGGGGTCCCCATTTCTGAAGCCTCAAATCAGGGGTTCGCCAAATCCACCCAGCCCGTGCGTGCATCCTTCTTGTCTGCAAAGAGATCACGAGTTCTCATCTGGCCTTGCTGAAAATCCAGTTGTGTGATGTCAATGGCATTTCCCTTCAGAAAAAGGAAATGAGGTGAGCGAGCGTGTTACCAGGAAAGGAAAGTTAGTTGGGCCCCACCTTCTGCAGCCCCATACTTCCCCCCACCCCCTGAGCACGCTAGGCCCCTCTGCCTGGAGCTGGGGACAGGACCCGGAAATGGCACGCTCCAGACAGAGGCACCAATACAACATGGGTGAGTGTTGATTATTACAACTTTGACTCCCAAGCAGGGCTGGGCCACCCCCAACAGAGTCAGCATGGAGGTCACAGGAAGCTCCAGGCTCTCACGAAATGTCAGCAGGGCCCTAACGATGAGCTTTTTGTACACGAGGAGGCAGAGGCCCAGAGAGGAGAAGGGGCAAGGCCAAGATCACAGGGTAAATTAGGGGAGAACCCAGGTATAGGTCCCATGGTACCTGGGGGGTCAGGTGGTCCCAGAAAGCCGGTCATGCCGCAGAACTCCCAGAATGCCCCACACCTGGTGGATGTCCCCAAGAAAGTCCTTCTCCGGTTACAAATATTAAAGGCTTTTATTAAACTATACCACCCCGACCCTAAACTTTTGACCATATGAACATTCTTTAAAATGCTGTGATGAAGACAAGATGAAAACAAATTCCAATCCATCCAATAAAATTGCTGTATAATTTTGGATTGAAAAAAAAAAACCCTGAAATTAATAAATTGATAAATTGGTATGTTCAGTAAATCAGAATTTTGAAGGATTGGGCCCTTGGCAAATTGATCGCCAAGTGACTACACTTCAAGGGACTTGATCTCAAGCCTCCCACTGATCCCACCCATCACCCCACCTCCTGACTGTGAGCCCCGCAGGCAAGGCCCAGTTCCAGCTTCTCTCTGTGCCCCTAAACCCTGGCCCAGCGCCTGGCACGCAGAGGGGGCAGGCGTCAGTGAGTTAACTGCTGAGTTAACGAAGGAGATGGAGTTCTGATGTTGGACCTGAACGCCCTCGAGGGTTGAGGGGCTCATGGGAGGTAGATTAGCGATGGTGGCCCTGGTCACCCCTGCTGCCGTGAGGTAACAGAGTGGAAAAAAACCCTCACTTTTGCTCTTTGCAAAAGTCAACTTGGGTCATACTTTCCACTGTGCCCCCTGCAGGGAGGGCGTCTGGTTCACCCTCCCACACACCCAGGGGCTGGGGGTTTTCAGGTGAAGTGGAACTAGGTTCTTGTGTCTCTGCACCTTTGCAGAATCGCTCAGCAACAAGGGAGCCAGAAAAGGCCATGTGTACACTGGTGTGCAACGCTGGTGAACTGGTGTGTGTGTGCGCAAGGGTGTGTGTTTGTGTTTGCACAGGCACATGTGGGCGGCTATGGCGTGTGGTTTTGTTCCGTGTGTACAGATGCTCATATACCTGTGTTTATTGTTACTGTGTATGAATACATGTCAATGAGATGTGTATGCACACCCAGGATTGTGTGGTTCTGCGTGTTTGCTTTCACAGCGTGAGTATATTGAGTCTAGGCGCCTGTCTATCTGTGGAAGTGTATGATGCCTGGGTGTGTGTGAATATGCATCTGGTTGGGCATATTTGTGCTTTTTGCATGAATACATATTTATGCATTTCTGTCAATCCCTACGAGTGCATGAGATGTGCATGTATATTTTGCATAACGTGCGTGTGCTCTGTAGGTGCATCTTAAAGTAGGAATACGGATGGGTGTGATGTGTGTGTATGGGTGCCTGTGGGAATAAGTGCTTTGTGTATGCCTGTGTGAACACGTGTGTGTGCCGATCTACAAATGCGTGTGCACAGGTGAATGGGTGCATGACGCATGTTTGTGCGATCTGCGTGGTGTGTATGAGCGCGTAGGATCGCAGATTTGCGCACACACGAACATAGCCTCGTTTCTCTTTCTTTTTCTCCTGGGAAATACAGAGCTTCTGAGCCTTAACCATGACGGGTGACCCTTCCAGGAACAAGGTTTCCTGGACCTGAAAAATGAGACAGTCAGAGGTCCCATGTGAGTGAGGAACGGGGCGTGGGCCGGAGGCTTGGGCTCCTCTGAGAACTGGGAGGTGGCTCCCACGGCCACAGCTGTGGGCCAGGCTGGCGATAGGGGTTGGGACACCTGGGACCTCAGCCCTCACTCTGAGCGCTGGGGAGTGTCACTGCCACCTCTCGTCTTCAGTTCACCCTCAGTGGCTTTCAAAGCCTTTTATTGGGTAGTAGGGGCAAAATAAAATCTTACAAGGATCCCCACCCATGGAAAACAGATGAGTAAGTGGGAATACAATGGCTAAAGGCTGGGGCTGGGGAGAGGTGGGGAGGGGTCTCCATGGAACTGAGTCTAGGCTGTCTCTGGGCCTGTTGGTTTACAGTTTAGAGTCTAGTTTACAGTTTAAAAACATACCCATATCCAAAGTCTCAGCTAATCCTTGTGAACTTCTTCCAGCTGTTTGGGGAGGCTGAGAGCAGAGCCAGGAAAAGCCCTGGTTCCACTCCTGCCCCGCTTCTATCTGAGCAACTTCTGTGCCCCCAGCGCCCTTATAGCGAGAATCATATGAGATCCACATTTGGCACACGGCAAGCAACACCAAAATTGTGCTTGTGATATCCCTCATGATATCCTCATTTTGCAGATGAGGAAACTGAGACCTGGAGAGACTCTTTGCCTGAAGTCAGCTTGGAGGTGCTGAGGAGGGACTGAGGTCCATCCTGACCTCAGATGCCCACCCTCTGTCATCAGAAGTGTTTTCTTGTTCTTCTGGGCTTGGTCAGGTGGTGGTAAACCCCACAAGTGGTTCTGTGGTTGCCCACACAGGCCTAAAAATAGCCAACAGGAGCCCGGGGCTCCCCCTTGGTGAATGGCAGAAGGCTTATTCCCCAGACAGCTTAGCTCTGCCCACAGATCTGCAGGTCCAGTCTAGGGAGGGCTGGGTGGTCTCTGGGTACCACGCATGATGTGCCAGAGGCTGTGCCAAGCTTGTAACAGAGATTATTTCATTTCATGGGTTTGTTTTTTAAAGTCTGTGATGTCCCATTGGACAGATGTGAAAATCGAGGCTCAGAAGGATGAAGTGATCCACCCAAGGTCAAGGAGCTTCAGTGAAAACCCCAGCTGGTGCAGGGCAAGAGCAGGACCTTTCGAGGCACACAGACCCAGCTTCAGAGCCCAGTCTCACTGATGCTTCCTTGTAGCCTGGGTAAGTCCTCACCTCTCTCAGCCTCAGTCTCCTCACCTGCAGAACCGGGGGCCACATGGCCTGTTATGTAGGATCGTGGTGTGGGTGGAATGTAATCAGGCATAGAAGTGCGTGCAGCAAGTGCGCAGTAAACAGCCGTTCACTGTCTCTCCCCCTCCCACCACTGAGGACCATGCTTCCACATTTAGGGGGAGAGGCACAGTGTCCACTGAGCCTGTGGAGGTGTCTTGCCAGGTTGAGAAGTGAGACTGCTGATGAGAGGTCAGGAGAGGAGGTCTCTGTGAAGGGTGTCTTTTGCTTAAACGGCCCCAGGAGTATTTTCAGATCCACATACTGAAAACTTGTGATTCTCCATCAAGAAATGGAGTCTATTGCCCCTCTCCTTGAAATTAAGCAGAGCTCTGTGACTGTATCAGTGAACAGAATGTGGCAGATGTGATATTACATAAGTTCACAGGCTAAAATCTATTAAGTTAATTCAGCTTCCACCTGTCTCTCTGTATGTCTCTCCAACTTTGTGTTTCTCTCTCTCTGGAATCCAGCAACCATATTGTGAGGAAGCCCAAGCCACATGGAGAGGTCACTATAGGTGCTCTGGTTAACAGCCCCAGTTAAGGTCTTGGCCAATGGCCAGCTTCAACCACTGGACTTATGCATGAATGACTCTTCAAATGTTTCCCGCTCCCAGACTGCAAACTGTCCCAGGTAATGCCAAGTGGAGCAGAGATGAGCCATCCCCTCTGAGCCCTGCCCAAATGCAGATTTGAGAACAAAATAAATGTCATCGTTTCAAGCACTAAGTTTTGGGTGCACAGCATTAGGTAACGGGAACATCTCTCCTCTTTCCCCTGCAGCCCTCTGGGTCACCCCAGCCAGACACAGGTAAGCTCCTTCCTGTGTCCCACTCCCACCCCAGCAGGCATAACTTGGAGGCTGTCCTCTGCCCACTACTGAGCCCTCCAAGCCAAGCTGGACAGCCCTGGCTCAAAGCCCAGCTCTGTCGCTTCCAGTTGTGTGCCCTTGGGCAGGTCACCAACCATCTAGGACGCTCCGTTTTCTGTGTCAGTGGGAATCAGGATAGTGCCTCTCCAGAGTCTGGGGGATTAATGAACTAAAGTGCCCGGGCACATAGCAAGTGTTCCTTAGGTGGATGCAGGGGTGTGAGGCTGGGGAGAAAGGAAGCAGTCAAAGATGTAGCCCCAGCCTCTGACTTAGTCAAGGGAAGGAGGAAGAGTGGGTCAGGGAGCTTGGAAAGCGATGAGTTCTGGTGGACATTCAGTGTGAGAAGCCCAGCTCTGTGCACACAGGATGGGTCCCAGGAGGTGCTGCCCTCAAGGTGCTCCCAGATTGACCAAGATATGGGAGGAAGAGGGATGGTGCTGGGCAGGCCCTGGCAGGATCCTGTCATGGGTGAATGGAGGCGGGGAGCAGGGGGCACCGCAGGCAGCAACAGAGGATGCAGGGGTGGGGCGTTGGATAACCTGCACCAGAGCCAGGTGGGCTCTGCCACACCTGAGCATCATACTCTGAAGCTTCTCAGAAACCCAGGGGCACCCTCCCTCCCCCGCCAGGGCCAGCCCTGCCCCATCTAGAGATAAAGTCACTGTGGGGGCTCCCAGACCAGAGACATCCTTATCAGCGGCTGTCGTCTGGGATACTTGAGAATGTAAACACGCCTGATGCGCCAGCCCCAGAAGACACAAAGCAGATGGGAGGAGGCCGCCTCTCCCCATCCCCCCATCCCCTCCCTGCAGCCCTGTGAGCAGGCGGGAGGGAGCCCCAGCCACACATGGAGCTTGAGGGGTCCTCTATTCCCAACACCAGGGATGCATTCTTTTCCCTTCAAGTCACACTCACATTTGGAGGGGCCTCAAGGAGCCCTCTCTGTTAAGGTCATGCTGGCCAAAGGCACCGCACAGGGCCACCTGGCCGCCAGGATAACAGGAGATGCAGGGCACACAGGCGGCCGTGCCTTCCTATGCCGCCCAGGCGCTCCTACTCACACAGACATGTGGGCCAGGCACAGGAATGGGTGCTGGGGTGAAGCGAGACCCAGAAAACATAGCCCTCCTGGTTTACTGTCTAGTGGGCAAGATGGATAAGTAATAAAACAACAATAACAAGCTTGTTCTTGAGCACTTACTATGCACCAGGCACTGTTCTGAGTGATGTCCATGTGTGGACTTTTTAATTCACGCACAGCCCTATAGTATAAGATTGTGAATATTTCTATTTTACAGAGGAGGAATCCAAGGCATAGGGAGGTGGCAACCTGTGTACAAATTCCCGGAGCTGGGATTCAAGCTGCAGAAGCCTGGGCCTGTGGACATGGTGGTGAGGGCAGTATGCAGGCTCCAATCATAGTTTCTCCTGGCTGAGCCAGTGAGCTGAGAAGAGACAGGGATGGGGTCAGTGCAGAGCGGGTTCCTCTCAAGGCTCAGCCCCCTGCCCTCCTCTTCACACCTCTTCTCCCCACCCCACCCCCACTGGCCCCTTCGGGCTGGGGCCTGTGGCTCTGGACTCCCAGGCCTGGTGAGGCGCCTTCACAACCACATTCTCCTGGGATCCAGAGGTGCCAACACCAGGCAGCAGGGGCAGGGAAAGAGCACTGGGTTTGGGCTGGGATGGCGTTTACATCCTGGCTCTGCTCCAATCTGGTGGAGTGACACCCAGTGTCCTGGGCCTCATTTTCACCACCTGTAAAAGGAAGTGTGCCCTAAATGACCTTCCAGGACCTTGGGCTCCGCTGACATTCCAGATTATTTATGAAGGCGCGTAACTGTGACTGCATCTGCAGAGAAGTAAGCAAGGGACCTGGGTGGGTGTGATAGGGAGATGCTGCCATCTGGGGGCCTTCCTGGGGGAGGAGGCATTGAGCAAGCACCTGAAATAAATTCCGTCTTTTCTCCTCTCTCCCTGCCCAGCTTCCACCCTTTTCCCTGGGCTGATCAGGGGGCTGTACGCTTGGTGTCACCGGAGCTTAGATCAAGGTCTCTACAGGATACCGTGGGGGAGGTGGCATAGAGTGAGGGCGGGGTCAGGGCCACTTTGTGGGGAAATCTTGGGGGGACGTGATCCTTGAAGAATGGCCGAGTGTCTGCCAGGAGACCAGAGGGAAAAGGAGGAAAGAGCCGCAGGCAGACGGAGCTGGGATCAAAGCCTGGAGCAGGGAGCCCTCAAGGCAGCCTCGTGCGGGGACGGCAGGAGCACAGGGGCTCGTGAGGGCAGCAGGCACCAGTGGAGCATGAAGAAGGGCCTGGACTGGAAGCTGAGGAGCTTGAGCTTTCCCCTGAGGGTACTGGGGAGCCATGGAAGGGTTTTGAGGCCAGGAGGGGTGTTATCTGGCCTGTGTATCCAAAATGTATCTTTGGCTACCATGAGGAGATTGAACTGGAGCAGGGAGATGAGTGGGAGGCCGGAAGGCCACTGGGATGCAGGTCTGGAGATGCAGGCAAAGGCAGTGAGCAGAGAGGCTCTATTTCAGAGATGAAAGGATGGCCCTGGGACACGCGTGCTTGTCAGGAGAAGGAAGGGGTGGCAGGTGAGCCCGGGGGCCTGGTGGCTTGGGCACTTGTGTGGATGATGGTGTCTATCACTGACAGAGACTAGAGGGTGGGGAGCAGAACCGGGGATGCATGAAGCAGGGTTGCATGGTGGCTGGACCCTGGCCTCAGCCCTGACCTGGGGATGCAGGCTCTACGTCAGGCATCAAAATGGGAGACAGGGGCGGGGATGGGGTGGGAAAGGCTGTTACAGGGGAGTGTAAGCTGGGGTGACTAGCACAAGGAATGGGGCTCTGGGAAGATGCCCATGGCATCTTCCTCTAGCGGGTCCAGAGAAGAGGCCTCAGGGGTCAGGACAACAGAATCCTTTTGGGTCACTTGGCCCATCCCTCTGTCTGCAGGCTAGCCTGTGCCTGTAATCGTGGATGGTTTGTGCTTTACGGGCTGCTGTTCTGTGTGTGCACTGTGAGGACTGGATCAGAAGACCTCCAAGCCCCTTTCCTTTCTGACTTTTCCTGGCTTTGTGTTTTCATCAGCCCCTGTTGACTATGCGGCTTTATGAAAGGCTTCCCCCACTCTGGGCCTCAGCTGCCTCCCCTAATCCAGAGCCTGTATTAAGCTGAAATGATCTCTAAGGTTGCACAGAAGGCCTCAGTGTTTGTTCAAAGAGCAAGCGAACAGATTCCAGCTGCCAAGGCCCCAGATTTTGCTCCTTTCCAAGGAGTCCACGCTCAGCCCTGCCTCCCCAGCCAGTCGGCCTGCTCTGCTGCCCTCAATTAGTCAGCTCCTAGGATACAGACACAGCCTGTCTGCTCCCAGCTCTCCCACTCGCTGACCCCCCTGAGTGCCCTGGAGCTGGGAAGGGGCAGCCTGCAGACCTGAGGCTTTGCCTCCAATCTCAGGATGAGAGCCAGCTCCTCGGTAAAGCCCCACGTTTCCAGAGCAGGGGTGCGGCAGCCCTGCCGGCTCTCAGCAGACCCCGGAATTCAGAAAGAAGGCAGCTGGCGGCAGATAGAGAATGACCTTCGTCTGGGTTTTTAAGCTTTCTTTAAAAGTGCTGGACGCCATCGCACACCCTGCGCCTCCATCTTGGCCCTGTGAGGAAAGTAGACCAGGGAGAGCCATTACTATACAGATGGAGAAACTGGGGCTTTGAGAGAGAGGAAGTAATTTACCCAGAGTCACCCAGCAAGCAGCAGAGCTAGGAATTAAACCTGGGCTCTGCCACAAAGCCCATCTTCCGAAGAGACTTCTGATTTCGATGATCCCCAAATTCCTCCAGAACTCACATCCTGTCCTAGGGGTGCCCGGCAGATGAGAGAGGTCAGGAAGAGGGGAAGGGCAGGACAGCCTGAGCATGGTGAGCTTCTTGCCATCACCTGCACTGTGTGAGAGCCTGACCCTCCTAGCTCTGCCTCCACGGGAACCTGAGACCTGGCCATAGCCCTCAAGGCCCTGGGCAGCCTGGTGCTCCAGCCTCTTCTCTCCCCTCTTCCTCCTTTGCCTTATGAGATCCTGCCACATGGTTTTCTTTGCTTTCTTAAACATACCAGGCTCCCAGCCACAGGGTCTTTGCACATGCAGTTCCCTTAGCTTAGAAGGCATACCCCAACCCCCAACCCCTTCTATGTCCGTGTAATGCCTCTTCATACTTCCATCCTTTTTTAAATAGCCATTTTATTGAGCTATAGTTCATGTATCACACAATTCACCTATTTAAAGCATATAATTCAGTGGTTTTTAGGAAATCCACAGATTTGGGTAAATATCACCACAATTAATTTTAGAACAATTGCATCACTCCTCTCCAAAATCCTGTACTCATTAGCCATCACTGGCCCCCACCCCCAAATTTGGCAACCACTAATCTAAGTTCTATATCTAAGGCTTTTCCTAATCTAGATGTTTCATACAAGTAGAATCATACAATATGTGGTGTTTCGATATTGGCTTCTTTCGCTTAGCATAATATTTTCAAGATTCTTTCCTGTTGGTGCATATATTAGTACTTCATTCCTTTTTATTGCCGAACAGTATTTCATCACATGGATGATGCCACAGTTTACTTATACATTCATCAGTTGGTGGGTATTTGGGTTGTTTCCACTTTTTAGCTGTTGTGAATAATACCGCTATGACCATTCTCATACAAATTCTTGTGTGGACATATGTTTTTATTTCTCTTGCATATATTCCTAGGAGTGGAATCGCTGGATCTTGTGGTAACTCTATGTTTAACCTTTTGAAGAATTGCCAGACTATTTTCCTTAGAGGCCGCACCAATTTCCAATTTCTCCATATCCTCATCAACACTTTTTGTCATATATGTATATGGATATATATGTATAAATTATATATATATATATATGTATATCCATTGTAGTGAGTGTGAAGTGGTATGTCATTGTGGCTTTGAGTTGCATTTCTCTGATGGCTAATGATGTCAGAGCATCTTTTCATGAGCTGATTGGCCATTTGTACATCTTCTTTGGAGAAACGTCTATCCAGATCCTTTGCCCATTTTTAATTGGGTTGTCTTTTTATTATTGAGTTGTAAGAGTTCTTTATATATTCTAGATACAAGTCCCTTATCAGATACAGGTTTGTAAAATTTTTTCCTATTCTTGATGGTACTCTTTGAAGCATACAATTTATTTATTTTGATGATATCCAATGTCTCTAATTTTCTTTTAGTTGTTTATCCTTTTGGTGTCATATGCAAGAAATCACTGCCTAATCCAAGGTTACAAAGATTTACAACTATTTTTTCTTCTAAGAGTTTTATAGCTTTAGTTTTAGATCTTTGATCCATTTTGAGTTCATTTTTGTGTGTGGTGTGAGGTAGGAGATCAACTTCATTCTTTTGCCTATAGATATTCAGTTGTCCCAATGCCATTTGTTAAGAAGACTATTCTTTCTCCCATGGAGTGGTTTTGGCACCATTGTCAAAAATTGATTGCCTGTAGGGCCTTCCCTGGTGGCGCAGTGTTTGAGAATCTGCCTGCCAATTCAGGGCACATGGGTTCAAGCCCTGGTCCGGAAGAGCCCACATGCCTTGGAGCAACTAAGCCCGGGTGCCACAACTACTGAGCTCATGTGCCACAACTACTGAAGCCTGTGCACCTAGAGCCCATGCTCTGCAACAAAAGAAGCCACTGCAATGAGCAGCCCACACACCACAATGAAGGATAGCCCCTGCTTGCTGCAAGTAGAGAAGGCCTGTGCACAGCAATGAAAACCCAACACAGCCAAAAATAAAAAATAAATAAATTTTTAAAAATTGATTGCCTGTAAATATCACCCTTCATCTTTTTTTATAATTTTTAATTTAATTTAATTTTATTTTATTTTATTTATTTGCTGCATTAGGCCTGTGTTAGGTCTTCGCTGCTACGTGCAGGCTTTCTCTAGTTGTGGTGAGTGGGGGCTACTCTTCATTGTGGTATGTGGGGGCTTCTCATCGCAGTGGCTTCTCTTGTTGCAGAACACGGGCTCTAGGCACGCAGGCTTCAGTAGTTTCAGTAGTTGTGGCTCACAGGCTTGGTACCTCCGCAGTATGTGGGATCTTGCCGGGCCAGGGCTCGAACCCATGCCCTCTGCTTGGCAGGCAGATTCTTAACCACTGCACCACCAGGGAAGTCCCCATCACCCTTCATCTTAACTCAAGCATCCTTTCTTCAGAGAGGCCTTGCTGACACCCCTTCCCACCCAACCCAGTTGAGCCAGGTTCCCTGTATATATAAAACACAGAGAAAACACTGTAAGTTATAAACTGTATTTATCTGTTTCATGTTGTAGTCATGAACACGCACTCTGTAGCCAGATAGCTGAGGTTCGACGCCCAGCTCTGCCACTTCTCGGCTGGCTGGTGTATTGTTTCACCTCCTATACCTCAATTTCCTCATCTGTAAACAGGTGATTTAGTTACCTCATAGGGCTGTCCTGAGAGCTGATATGTGTAAAGTGCTCGGCAGCTGGTGATAAGTTTGAATGTATGAGCTCTCATTAATCGGTGTCATCTCCTTAGACTTTAAACTCCTTGAGGGTGGGAATGCTGTCTGTTTCAGCTTCCACAAAATCCTCATGGTCACCACCGGGAGGGCGCGGGAAAGAGCTTCAATACCAGCTGACTGAATTAACCAGTGGAAGAAAGCACGCGTGCTTGAGTGAATGAACCTGGCAGACACTGTTCTAATCCCACCCTCACACTGTCTGGCTGTGTGACTTCAGAACTCAAAAGCCAGACCCTTGGATACTCTCGTGATTTACTTCCTTTCTCTATGTGGATACGGAGTTCTCTTCACTTGAAATAAGAGGAGCCCAATATATAACTCAGGTAAAGGGAGCTGCTGTGAGAGAGGCCAGAGAGGGGCCCAGAGCCCCCCTCCTCCCGGGCACCCCCGAGTATCCCCAGAGCCGGTCAGACCGTGTGAGGATGTGATCCCGTGTTCTCCCCAGGCTGGAGCAGCCTGTGATTCAGAGGCAGCTGATGTCTGACGCTCTTAATTCAGCCCAAATGCTGGAGGTCTGTGTCTTACAGCGTGGAGGAGGTGGAGGGGCACATTCCAAGGGAGAAAGCTCTTCCTGCCCTCTACCCACGGAGAAGAGCAATGCACCCTGAAGTTGCAGACAAGCACGTCCTCACTCCATATCCTCCTTCTCTCCCTGCTTGGCTTCCTGACCCAGACTTGGGATGGCCTGGTCTCCTGGACCAAGCTTCCTCCTGCCTGCCCCTCCACCCTGACCTCAGACCCAGCTCACTTCCAGGGAGGCCCACTATGCTCCTGCCCACATCACCTCCATGCCCTGATTTCACCTGGGAGACAAAGTCTCAGAGGCTTAGGTAGGTGAGTGACTCATCCAAGGTCATGGCGCAGCAAATAAGTGGCAGAGCAAAGATTCGAATCCCAGGCTCTTGACTCCAAGTCTGGACTCTTTCCTTAATAGCTGCCTCCATTACACAAAGGGGGCACCACCATCCACATGATCACGGGGCAGGACCAGAGCAGGAGGTGTTGGGTGTTAGCCAAGTTCTGTGGATCCCCAAAGCAGATCCTCTGGAAAGAAACCTAATGCTTCCCCAGGCAGAGGACCCCTGGCCACAGTGGGAGGGGTTGTCCTGGGAACCATAGGGAGGGGAGGTCCTCAATTGGTAGGGTATCAACATGAACTTAAGGGCTAGGTCGATCTGTCCAGGTTACGGCCAACCTCTCTGAACCTCAGTCTCCTCCGACCCCATGACGTGAGGATAATAGTACCCACATAGCTGGGTAGTTGTGAGCATAAAATGAGGCAAAGACCTCTTAGCCCAGCCTGAATGTTGATATTAGTGCCCTTGGTGCTGGAGAAGCTGGGCCCCAAAGGAGCTGCCTAGAGCCCCTGTGAGGAGGCAGACCCAGGCTCATAAGGAGGCGACAACTGACTCCCAGATGCCTCCCAGACCTTTAATTCACTGAGAATGTTTGGTTTTAGGAATCACCTCTCTATCGGAAAAAGAGGTTTATAAAGCTAGCAGTTTGGAGGAATGAATCTGGGAGAGTCACTGGTTAGCTGGAGAGTTGATTTGGGTTACTTTTTAACTTTTTTAAACTGAGATTTCCTTCAGGACATTAGGTGCGTTTGTCTAGTGAAGACAAAGAGGGCCTGGAAACGGCCACGTGCAGGAACGGCTGCTGTATCACCCCGCTTCGGCGCCTGGCTCTGCCAGTTGTCCAGGGCAAGTTATGCAACCTCTCTGAGCCTCAGTGTGTCCATTTGTGAAACAGAAGAAGATGAGAGGCTGCCTGTGAAGGGTCCAGCCCCTGCTCCTGCTGCAGTGCTGAGCTGGAGCTCCTACATGGTGCTGAGGAACAGATCCCTTCCAGCCGGGGGAACCTGGGCACACTTCCTGGAGGCGGTGGCTCAGAAGAAAGAAGGCAGTCTAGGTAGAGGGAACCGCTGGTGCAAGAGTAGGGCAGCGGGAAACCACAGGGCCCGCAGAGATGGTTGCGATCGGGATGTGAGATTCACAGAGGGAAGACCCAGGGGAAGGTGTGGGTGAGGATGCTGCGGGGAGCTCAGGTGACTGGCTCCGAGTCACCCGCAGAGGCAGGGTTCTGGCTGGGGCTCTGGGCTGCTTCTGGGAAGGGCTCCTGGATCTATTCTCAGAGCTCCCCAGGGACAGGGAGGGCCGCGTGATTCAGGTCTGCTCTGCTGCTGACACAGCTTCCTGACACGCATGTTGAGGGGCAGGTTCCTGGAGGGCGTGGCTTCCCACCCCCGTCTCCTGCAGCCCCTCGACCCACAGGAGGGTCAAGGGAAGTGGAGTCTGACCCACGCCTGAATTATTCACCAAACAGCCCAAAAAAAGCCAACAAGAGACACCCACGTTAATAATAAAAATAACAATTCCTTAAATGTGATCAGGAGTGTGGGAGCTCAGTCTGCCGGGGCCGCCTCCCTGTGAGGTCAGTCTCATTACCCTTCATACACAGATGAGGAAACTGAGACTCGGGGAGGGAAGTGGCTCCACTGAGGCCAGTCATTAGGAGACTGTGCCCCCTAGGGCATCTGCGTGTGCACAGTCGGGGCAGGGGGTTGGGCACAGCAGAGAGAAGAACCTCTGCCTAGGGACAGTACCCAGCGGGGTCCCCCAGTCTTGGGAGGGGAGAAGAGGGGTTTGCTGGGCCCAGGGTCTCTCACTGCTTTCCTCACAGGCCCCACAGCAGGAGCAGTGAACTGAAACAGCGCGCTGCAGGCAAGTGCAGTAATGTGGCAGTGAGACCCGGATGGGGTGGGCAAAGCTTGGTGTGGATGAAGTGGGGGCTTTCAGGGACCAGATGAGGGAGGCGGGCTCTGAGCAGGGAGATGGGGGCAGGTCTCCCGGGCAGCCTGCTGGCATATCATGGGGAGACTGAGGTCCAGGAAAAAGGGGACTGTATCCCAAGCTACATTAGAATATACCAGCCCAGGTCTGCAGTGAGCCGCCTTTCCCCTGTGGGTCTGAAGCCATCCCGCAAGGGGTCCTGAAATGTGAGCATCCCAGCCACACCACTGGCATAAGCATAGCAACCTCCCAAGGGGTATGCTTCAGGGAGTGAGGCCCATTTGGAAGGATGCATTTTAGTCGTGCTGGTGACACCTCCGATATCCCATCTCACTCGAAATACAGGGACCCTCCTCCCCTACACCAAGGGTAGGGCCTGATTTGCCTGCTATCTGAGCACAGTTTGTGAATAGACAGACTGACTTTTGAACCCCAATCTCTGCTGGACCTAATTCTCTCCTTTGACCAGCTGCTCTTTCCCTGGCCTGGCAGCCAGGGCCAGGCCAGACAATGGGTGGCTGTTGGATCACTCCCAGACGTGTCCAGATTTGGCCTGCCAGGCCTTCCAGGGCCAGAGGGGACCTTCCTGCATGGCTCTGACTAACAGGCCCCAGTTCTGTGTAGCATCACAACAGAGTCTGTTGCCAGGGCGACCTCCAGACCCAATAGCTTGGAACCTGGAGCTCCAGCCACCCCACACTGGCTGCTGACATGAGCACT